>NC_061822.1:7815482-7832982 GCF_019202785.1 Penaeus chinensis
TTACCTTCCTCAAGGAAATTTCCATACTGAAGGCAAACCCTCACAGTCCTTTCATCAACACATGCTATATTTCAAACAAAATTATATTTTCTGATTGTGTTTAGTGTAATGAAGTGCATTTACATAGTATGAGTATAATAAGAATTAGGATATCATACCGCAACCAAATATTTCTTAGTCAGTCACATGGTTACAGGCTTATAGTATACAGAAATTAGGGAAGTACAGCAGTTGGTAGGGGGTCTGAGGGCAAAGCCCCCTGGGTTACGAAGGTTTTTTGTTCATACAGTGATCTCTGTGGTAGTTTGTGGGTGGGTAGGATGGGGTTTATGTGTTTGAGTTGGGGCTAATATCTATTGAATGTGGTCCTATTGTAAACTTTCACTGCCTTGCCTTTTGGAATAAAATCCTCATTTGTTAAGGGTCTTAATGTCTTTAAGGTAAAACCCCTTAGATAATGGGTAATTTTTTAGCTTCACAAAGACATCCAAACTTACAATTATCAACACCATAATATGCATGAATCTCTTATTATTTTCCAACACAAATGATATAGATGAAAAAAATGGGTAATGTCGATGAGATTAAGTCCATATTACTCCAGCCATTCCTGGGAAATCCACAAACATTGCAGTAAGAACTAAAAACCTTTCTAACCTGAGGCTTTGCCCCCAGACCCCCATCTGATTGGTGTATTTCCCTGCTGAGGGCTCTGCCCCTGGACCCCCACCTGATTGCTGTGGACTTATTTTCTGTGCGGTATTTGTTGTGACCTATTTTCTTCATTTTTTAGATTATTTTTTTGCCTGTACAGATTATTTCATGTATTTTTGAGGGTAGTTTTTATCTCTGATTATTATAGTGACATTATATACATGTTTTTGTAAATGTATACCAAATATTATGTGTTGCACATCTTTCTTATTACTAATTTGCAAAGGTAATGCCATACAAGAAAACTGGATTATTTTTGGTCATTCTGCCCATTACAGGCAATTTATATATAGTTTAGTATTTTCTTTGAAATGTAATATGAAGTCACTATATCCATAGTCACACCCAACACAAGGGGCCACTCTCAATTTAGTTTGCGACAAGGGTCGAAATGACAGGTGTACTAAAAAGTTCCAGAATGTACGTCTATGTAAAACAAGTGATGTTCAGCAAGTACATATATTAAAGTATTATTGTGTAAAACAAAATTGTAAGAAAATGTGCAAGAAAGTTAAATACTTGTGGTTTATGACAGATGTAAAAGCAGCATTAGTTTAAGGGTAATTAGCTTAAGACTAGTTAGTATGGACTTAATTGACATTAACTTTAAGAGGTTAGTAGGTACATGGAAATTATATTAACATAGTTATAGTAATGCCTCTTTCTAAAGTTTTAAGTATGGCTGTATCTGAATGGAGTAGGAAGGTGTTCTACTTTACTACACTGTCAAGTACAACTTGAAAAATGTAGTCAAAGCCATATGTATGAAGAGAATCTTGACACCCGGGCTTGGGCCATAAGCTTGGCCATTATCTATAACTCGACACCTAGCTGCCATGAGTTAATAATTTAGGTTTTCTAAAGGAAGCAGTGATGAAAACAAAATGATCATTTTTAAAAGGTATTAATGAACTAATATATACTTTGCTTTTAGAAGCAAAGTATTTAGAAGTTTTTTGTTTTTGTTTTTTTGGTAAAATTGATCTAATTATTAAACATGGTTGAGTATTACAAGTAAAAAATCCTGCTAAAATGAGTTAAATAACGTAGAGGGAGACTTTAAGATATTTCTTACCTCACATTAACTAGTTATTCAATTTTTTTTCTTAGGCAAGTTGTCAGACTTCATTTCAGAGAGGCAGTAATAATTTTTCTCATAGAAATGCCATGGGGGAAAGTTAGAATCAACAGGCACTGGAAAGCAAAGACACTGGTAGATGAGAGAATCTATTTTATGCATGGCTATGTGACACTTGCAGGCAATCAGCAGGAAGGTTTTTTTTCAGGGCACATTATTTGCCTTATTTCCATTTTGGCTTTGATTCCAAGCAGCAACATGCAGTGGTCACAAAACTTCTGTGGCTGTTTTCATGATTTCATGTTGATATTGCTTAGTTCACTTCAGTATGGAGCTCTGATAACCGTTCTGGTAATACAGACTTACCTCCATTATTGATATGCCTTTTTACACGTGTCATAGGATTAATTTCTAAGAACACTGAATTTACTGTGTGGTATATCATTAATTTTTTTTTTTTTTTTTTTTTTTTTTCAGTTATCTAGTGTGATTGTTGAGGACAGAGTAGATGGCCTGAACACTCTGGCAGCTCTTGCATTGGATGAAGAAAGTTTGACTATAATTGTGAAAGATATGATGGTGGAGAAGGTAGCGCCATTACTAAAAGACAGCAGTGTTGATGTCAGACTAGCAGCAGCAGGAGCTTTGAGGTGAGTTAAACCTTGTGTGTTGAAGGGACTTGGAGAGACAGATAAATGGACTGAAAGAAATACACATGTATGAATATTTATATTCATAGTCTATATTTTCTCAATTTTAACTTTAACCCATTGGATCGGGGTGATTGTCACTTTATAAACAAATTTGGCTAAGGGCTGAGGTGATGGGAGTGCCATCATGAAAAATTTGGAAGGCTTAGGTGATGGGAATGACTTGCCATGAGTGTACAAAGCTCTTGGAGGAAGATTAGACTCATGGGGCATTAAGAAATGGGTTCTTGAATTATTTCATTAGTAAACTAGAGTTCACTGATGGACTATGGCTGGAAGAGTGTCAACACTAGGGAGGACACTATTTCCATGCCCATGATCCTATTCCTGCCCTCTGTGACTGGTAGGACAGGTTGTGTTGCAAACAATTGAATAATACAAAAACTATTTTAAAAATAACACAAATACCATAGAGTTACTTATTCTCATTGTTTTTGTACAGAGTTTTAGACTACCTAGGAAGATGATATGGAGTCTTACCATCTTGTTACAGCAAATCAAATGATGTAGACATTGAAAACTGCCCAAAAAATTAAAATGCTTATGCAGAAAAAGATATAACAACATTGCAAAGAGAAGGAAAGGAGTCTTGATACTGCAAGTGGGTTGGCTGGGCCTAAAAGCCAAACTCTTTGCTAGATCTGACACTTTCCCTTTCATAACAATTCTAGGAACATTAGTGCTGGAGGCACTGATGAGGTTGTAGAGGCAATGGTCCAACAGGATGTGTTATCACCGCTCTCAAAACTGCTCCAGGACTATAGGGAACCCTGGACCCCAGCACAGAAAGATCAAGATGCTTTGCAAACAGGTCGCAAAGATCCACAGACTGAAGTTTTTATTCAAGCTACTCATCTTTTGTGGAATCTCTGGTGGGTTTTCTGTTTATAAGTGTCTATTATACCCTTAAAAAGGTAAAGATTTTGATAATATATCTTTGTTACATATTACAGAAATAATGAAATACGATAATAGATCTGTGTTACATATTACAGAAGTAATGAAATGCTGTCATACAGAATAGGAGGATATGAGTTAGTTCTTGTCAGTGTATTTTTATAACTACTTATAATGCTTCAGTTGGGTGTGCTAAGTAATTGTGTGTGTATATATATATTTATATATATATATATATATATATATATATATATATATATATATATATATATTTATATATAATTTTTGATTCTTTCTTAATATATTTTTTTGTTTCACATCAGCTAAGTATTTGTCAATTAGTAATGTGAATAATAAGATCATATTTTTATATTTTCCTCCCAAGTGAGTGCAATGAAGAGGCTATGAAAACCTTCAATCATGATGGATTGGTCCATATTCTCCTCCTTCACCTGGACCCAACAACTTGGGGAAACAATCTAGCTCTGGCTGCTGCAGAGTGCCTTCTGTGTGTCTCAGAGAACAACTCAAATGCAGCATCGGTACTCCTTCCAGCGGCAGACTCCTTGGTGTCCTATATCTCCAGACCGACAGATTCGGCTGTGGATATTCGATTTGCAATAACTATTGCCGGTGTGTATATATAAAAAGTTTTCTTATTTTGAATATCAGTTTTCCCTTTTTGTGTTCTCTTGTAAGTTTTTGTAATCTTGTGTTTCATCTATATTTTATGTATGTGAGCACATTTATTTTGATAAATAGATATTGCTTCAGAACAGAGTGATGACATACCTGGGTAGAGACAAAATTTCTTTAAGTGTGTACTATTATCAAACTCAGAAGTATTAAAGCTTATTATTATTCCAGGTTTGCTTTTGAACATTAATTACTGCACAACTGGTGGTGACAACTTTCAGCTAGTCCTCCGGCTACTTTCTACAGTATTAGAAACAGATACAGTTGGTCTGGTAGTGGAATATTGCCAGAGTGCCAATGCTGACAATGGTATCAAGCCATCCATGACACCCCAAGATCAAGAGCACCTTATAACAGCCCAGCAATTAGCACTAGAAATTCTCTCAAATATCTGCTGCTCTGATGGTAAGAAAAAGAAAAGAAATCATTCATTGGATATGTTAATTTTAGACTGGTTTATATTAATTTAGGTTTAATTTTTTTTAAAGCTTGAGAAATTCGTAATTTAAGTTTTTGAAGTGATTTTTTAAGAATTTGAGTACCCTAATTTTCATATTTGCTTACTGAACTACTGGACTTTCTTCAACAGATGATGATGACAGTTGGGATGAATGTGAAAGTGAATCAGTAGATGGAGCAGAAAATGGTATGGAAGATGATACTATGGAATTAGAAGACAGACTTTCACTGCCACCAGAGGTATTTAAAATCTTTATTCCTCAAGACTAATATTTTTTGTATATAAGAATAGATGAATATTAAATCTTGTTTACATTTTACATGAACAGAACTTGGATTACAGAAGAAAGAAATATTAGCAGTTAGGAAAAAGAAAAAAAATATCCATGCAATCTCCATAACCCTCAGGATTTTTCCAAAGACTCGGTTTTTCTTATAACATATATTTTGTTTCAGGTTTTAGAAGGTATAAAACATTTTCAGTTGTTTAAAAAAACACTGAAGAAAGCAAACTACCCAGAAGAAGATACATGCCAAGCTCTTCAGAATTTGAAGTATGGACCATCACTACTTAACAAGTGAGTGTAGTTTGCTTGAATGGTGCTTATATGCTTCTAAGGATTTACCCTTCCTTTCCTTCCTGTTTGTAACTATTTTCAGAACAGAAATTGGAAAAAAGTATATGTGTACGCATATGAATATATATATGCGTGTATGTATTAATATATTAAACTCCTTAATTTTCAGATTGTCTGCATTAAGAGTACGAGCTTTACTTAGTCTCCAGAATATGGTTGGGTCGCTAGATCATTCCGAGTTAGGAGGATCAGAGTTGATGTACTCCACTTGGGTCAATTTAGGCATCATAGCCTTCAAGACCAACTGTGGTGGTGAGTATTGGGACAGTATTTAGGAAATAATGGTATTTATTTCTAAAAGACTGTGATTTCTTTGATCTTGTCTGGCTGCTTAGCTTGAAAATACAACAAGTATTCATCTTTCACCTAGGGCGCTTTTAATATTTGATGGTTGTAGAGGTAAAATTTGCACTCCAGATTTTGTATCTTATGCTTATCACATAATTGTTGAACAGTAGCATCAGAGTTGAAAAAAATTACTGTTGTCACAAAAAATAGAGACTGGGAGAGATAGGCAGAAAGACAGGCAGAGAGAGTTGGTAATTAATCTTTTTAAGACATTGAGCTAATTAGGTTCTGAAAATAAGATTGTCTATTCTTTTTATTTTTTATTATTGTTCTTGTTTGCCTTCAGATAACCAGCTTGTAGAGGCAGCTGCAGGAGCTATGAGAGCAGTCCTAGACCGCTTGAGTCAGGATAAATGTGAGAAGCTGGCAGGTATCATGCAGGAAGACCTTCAGGTAGATATTTATGCATCATCTATTTTGTAATTTTGTGGGGTTAAATTGCACCTGTTTATCACTTGTATCAGTATAAAATCTGTTTATCCTATTGGATCCGGGTGCTTAGAGGCACACTCATAGACTAAATCCAGGAATTAGGCCTTCTCACAGGTGTGTGGCTTGTAGGTCTGGCTGACATAAACTGTCATGTGTAATGTTAAGATTCCTTCCATTAACTCTTTTCTGCAGAAGCATTTTTGCTTTATGATGCCATTGGCCCTTTTCTGCAGAAACATTTTTGCTACTTTCTGAGGTCTAGATTTGTTACGCTGTATCAAGATGGTAATAGACTATTTTTGTTAAGTAGACTCCAGTTATCTCTCCTGGTAGTTTAAACTCTGTACATTACAAGGAACATTAATACTGGTCTCTTGCTATATCAAAATGGAAAGACCACTTCCTACCTTATAACAAAGTTATCTTTTTGTGGGACATATTGGTATTTTGTCAACACATCTGTTGATTGTCTCAGTAGATGTTAAACTGAGGTAATATGGGGAATTTAGAAGGAGGTTTACAGTTGAAGCTGTTAAGAGCAGGAAACAAGCAACAGATCACAGATGTCAGGTGAATCTTCAGCTTATGTCTGATACATGTTGTTTTATAATCTTGCTTATGACTGAAACACATTTCTTGCTCTATGAAGTTATTCATTCTAATTCACGTCTTTTTCTAGTTTGGATCCTAGGGAATTTTTTGGGGAAAAATATTAACAAAATATGGGGGCAGATTATCTCTCTGATAAAAACAATTAGAATTGGACCCATTATCAAGTTCTGCTATCGTAAATTTCCGCTACAGTGTGCAACATGGTAGCTGAGGGTTAGATGTAGTGTTTAGTCAGTATTTGAAGATAGAAAGGAAAGAATCCCAAGCTTTAGACTTTTCTGCAGCACTGGTCACATGTATTTGATTATCGATGGGTGTGATGTGTGAGCAGTTGGAAGCGAAATAATACAAGTCAATTAAGTTTGTTTAACTCATTCATACAAGATGATATCTTTTCATGTCATGGCAAAAATTTCCTTTACACCAGGTGACATCTAAGCATTGCTGGTCATCAGCTGGACAATAATTTAGATAACGTACCTAAAAATTAACTCAAAATTTTACCTGTCATCACTGGGTCCAGCTTCATGTGTCACTCTCATGAGTATTATATTATTGTATTATGAATAGTTAATCTTAATCTTGCTGAAGAGCCCTGGTATGTTTGTAGAGAAACCTGTATTCAAAGCCATAGAAGAATGTATTAGAGAGACCAGTTCCTTTTTGCCCTCTTATGGATAGTTCATCTTGCTGAACAGCTGTGGCATGGTTGTATAAGAACATATATTCTAAGCTGCAGGACAATGTGGTACAGTAGCAGGTTTCTTTAACCCTAGCATGAAGCCAGTACTCACAGATGAGTTGACTGAGAGCAGCTGACTAGGCCAAGACTTGTATTATTAGATATGGTTTATCCTAATATGTCAGAATGTTCATAAAACGTGCTCGGTATCGTATCTGACTTTTATTTTATTAATGATTTTTTTAAAATTATTTTTAGACTGATATACTGCATTCTCCTTGTCCATTGAATCCCCTATCTATTAGATTAGAAATAATTAAATTGAAAAGTTGTTTTCTAATGTTATAATTATTATTATCTATTTTGTGCATAAACAGTTTTTGCTTTTTTGCCATTTTCCAGTATCAATATTTGTCATTTAATATGCTGTATCCAGGTGGTAATAGGCTTTTACCATACACAGACTCCATATCATCTCTCTAGGTAGTCCATAAGTCAGTGCAATTATTTGTCATAATATTGTTTTGTATATTCAGTTTTCTGTAATACAACCTGTGCCAATCACGGCAGGTAGGAGTAGGATCCAGACCATGGAAATGGTGTTCTCTCTAAAGACAGCACTCTCCCTGTTATGGCTCACAGATGGTACAGCTGGCCAAATAAATTCAAGGCCACTCTAAGGTTATCATGCTTGGGTTTTATCTGGTAACAATATCAACTCTGATGTTAAATAATTTAAAAAAAGAAATCCAAGTGAATTATGCCATTCATATTTTGATATATGAAGTGAAAAGTATAAGAAAGCACATGAAAAACAAATGTTCCTTGTTTTAATTTTTAAATTATTAGATGGATATCCCAAAAATCTGATGTTATAAAACCAACAAAAAGGTATATGGGATAAAACTTGATATTCCAAAATTATATGAGAACTGCATACAAAAGCCAAAGAAAAATAGTGTGGAGTAAATATACAAAGATAATAACAGTAAAGATTTTTTACACCAATGCAATAATAAGTTAAGAACCTATAAAAGGTTAGTGTTTCATTTCTAACAATAATGATGGTGATGATGAGGAGGAGCATGTTTGTATATATATGTATAATAGAAATTTGAATAATAAGTCATTCTCTCTCAAGCTATACATGTTTGATACTTTGAGATGAAGTTATGTAGTTTTTTATGGTTACATATATGTTTGTTTCTTCCTTTCTTTTTATTATTATTTATTTATTTATTTTATTTATTTTTTTTTTTTTCATAGAGCAACACCAAGTTTAACAATTATATTACCAGCAAAAAGCATGCATTAAAAAAAATATTTCCTCATAAATATGTAGGATTAATAGAAGGTTTAAAATCGGTTTTCTTTTTTACAGCTAATCTTTGAGGCAGGTGTATCATGCCCGATGGCTAGTGTGCGAGCAAACCTAGCTCGCATGGTAGGGATGCTTGGCTGTCTCATGGTCACACAGAACAATGAAACTGCTTTGTACTCTGGAACTGCACAACCTGTACTGGTTGCAGCAACAGAGTATTTGCTCAGGGTAAGTAGTTGTTACTCTGAAAATAAAAAAAATTAATATTTGTTGCTCACAAAAATTTGTTGGGTTTTAGCATTCAAGGCTATGTTTATTTAAGAAGTGTTAGCTAACGAAATATCTCGAGTTTTCCATACAACGTAATATTGTTTTTTTTATATACCTGAGAATATTTAGACAGTGATTAGTGCTAGTAAATCAATTCATTACATTAGAATAGTTGTTTCTTCAGTACATGACATCCATATTGCTAAAAAATATTAATTCAATTATGTCTTGCGATTATAGTGTCAGATATCTCTAAACAGAAAACCTCTAATGAGTGATCCCCCCCAATCTCTTAGCAGTTGTTGTCATGGGGGGGGGGGAGGGGCTTAGGAGACAGACTGAGGGATCACCCTTACCTTGGACCTCAGCCCTCAGCTTAACTAATTTTGTATAGTCTTCTCTCCCTTTCCTTTTCCTTGTTGTCCCCAACCCCTTCCCCTGTCTAATTCCTAAGATGTAAGAGCTGTGTTGAAAGGATAAAAGGCTGACTTTGTGCCAGTCATGAATGGCCTCTGATGGAGCCTTGGGCATGGTATTCCCTTGGTTAATTGTCTAGCCCTTATCCCTCATGGGGACCCTGAGGACCAGACCTTCTATCTTCCCCACATATTTCAGGCTTACCATGGCCAGTAATGGAGATTTTGTACCCTTATTAGGGGCAATGGGACTTGGCCCTTTATCGACTAGCCTCCATGAATCTTAACTCCTGGTTTACCAACTCCTGACTCTCCTTTGAGCATGGCTCTGACCATACAGCAACACCCCCTTCCTCGTAACTTGCTGACAACTTGACCCATCCTGAAATATCTACCCAGGTTATAACTCCCATTCTTCCTTACTCCCAATAGCCTCCACCCCATCTCTACCACAATTGTCTTCATTTTCTACCTCCTCGCTCTTCAACTCTTCAACCTCATTGCCCTCCCCTCCAGAGTACTACCTCATTCCACACCACTCTCTCTTCCTCCCATCCTCATCCCTCTACAAATGCCACCTCTACAAAGCTTTTGACTACTGTTTATTCCAGTCAGGTGGGATCAATTTTTTGTGATTCCCCTATGGCCCTTACTCTGACATTACCTCTTCTTTCAACAATGCCTCCTAAAACAAGTAGGCAAGGATTCCTTCTGTAGCAGTCCCTTATCAGTTACAACTGAGTCCGAAGCCTATGCACTATCTACCCTTGTTGACCTTACTGGTAAGCCTATTCCTGCCTAACCCCACTCCTCTCATAATACTTGAACTGTTTTCACCTCCCAGGGTGATTGCCCTGTCAGTGACAAGGTTTAATCATCAGACAATAACCACCCTGTCAATGTCAGAAATATCAGCATTTTAGCCACCCTGCAAAGCACTGCTGCTCCACAGCCCACAGCTGACTTCCCTGCCTGATCATGACCATTCAAACTGCCCTGCACATTCATGTACATGTGCTAGTTTTGGTGGCTCTCATAATTTATTTTATAAGAACTGCCTACAATTTTGAGTCTGAGGTAGCAGTTCTCAGATACAGACTTGGCCTCACTCTACGAGAGGCCAAATAGGAAGCACTCCAATGAGGTTTTTCTATCACTCACTACTCCAATGCTGTCCTTTGCTCCACTTCTCTCCCCTCTACCCAAGTTGTCTTTATATAACTCTTCCTCTACTCCTCACCTTCCCACCTCTACTTCTCCTATCTCCCAGTCAAATCATTTTTCCATTCTAAATCCAGATACTCCAGTATCCATAACCCCCCCCCCCCCCCCCCCCTTTGTCTGCCCATCCTCTTCACCTTGCATATCACACCAGACAATCTAAACGCCTCAGATTGTTATCTTTTCTTCATTTCCACATAAAAATCCCTTTAGTTCCCAAACCTTCTCACCCAACTCCCCTTGAGAATATCCAAAACTTCCTAAGCATGTCCCAAGAGAATGCTCCTCTTTCTCATCCATCATATCTCTACTCCCATTCTGTCTACATTCAAAGTGACTACCAACATCCTCTCCTTCTCCACCTACATCAACCCCACTTCCTACCCCCCTATCCATTCCACCCCCTCCTGAATACTTACATGAATCTTTTTTATCACAACAATGTCCTTCCCCAGATCCCACCTTCGATGAACCTCTTGATACTACACTGCCTTCCCCCTTTCCCCTACCTCAATTCCCGGGTACTCCTCTTCCTACTTCTCTGACATTCATTTCTTCCCTTATTACCCATTAATTGCTTCAAAATGGTTCTTGTACAGTGGAATATTCTAGGTTTCATGTTCACAGACCTAATCTTTGTCACCTCTTGTCTTCCTACATTATCTGTCTCCAACAGACTTTTCTAACACTTCCTCTTGTACAAATTCTAAATAATCATTTTGTATCATTCCCTTACTCTTTCTATCTCTTCTATACTTGTCCATCAAAAAACATAGTACACTATACCTCCCTCTCTGACTACTGTCCCTTGCACAGTTATTCACATCTTTCTTCACTACTGGCTCACAATAGTTTCAATTTACTTTTCCCCTACTCTTCCCATTGACTTTTTATGGCCTTTGAAAATTTACTTTCTCAACTTCAACCACTATTCCTCATAGTTGGTGATTTCAACTGTCAAAATAACCTTTGGGATGACTCCACCACTACTTCCCGAACCTGTTCCCTGGAACACTTTCTTTCTAACACAGACCTTATATTTCTTATTTCAGAATGCCCCACCCACTTTGACATGTGTACCCAAACCTTTTCATGCCTTGACCTTTCTCTTTACTCTCCTTCCCTTCATCTAGACTTTCATTGGTCATTGATTATCTTCCTATTCTCTCCTATTTCCTCTGTACCACTCCCCAACCCTCATGCTGGCATAATTTTACCTCTCTCTCTCTCTCTACTCTTCCTCTTCCTCCATCCTCAGACATGCTTTCATGTTATATGCTCAATGTTCTTAGTACTGCCTTTACAGCCATTCCTCAAGCTTTGATTGAAGCGTGCAGTAAGTGAAACACTCCCAGCCAGTCATCAGCCCTAATCAATATTAACCCGTTTCTGCCGGGTGAAGAAAATAGATTAATGGCAACAAACAGAGCTAACTACATCAAGCCGAATGCCTGGCTCATAGCGCTTTGGCGTGTCACTGCGGCATACAGCCCCACTCTGCAGATTGAGCGATTTCTTATGACAGTGCAAGGTGTGGCCTGGCAGAAACAGGTTAAAAGAGCATCTACTCGACTACACAGCACAATCCAAAGCGCTGTTAAACCAGCTGGCAAAATTATGTTTCTTCAGTTACCTCCTTGACACCTCTTTCTACAGTCTGGCATAGAATCCATAAATTATCAGGGAAACATCCCGCTCATCCTGCCCTTTTCTACAATTTTTGGACAACTGGAAACTTTCCTTCTCATTGACTTGAAGCACTTATCCTACCTTTCCTTCAACCTAATGAATCTGACATCCTCCCTTAAAACTGCTGTCCCATTGCTCTAACTGTTTATGTAAATTGCAAGACAGAATGGTAAATTTACACTTAATATAGTACCTTGAATCCCATAGCCTTTACTATTCTTTTTAATTTGGATTCTGTCATGCTTGAAGCACAGCTAACCCAATTGCACATTTTGAAAATTACATCAAATTTTCCTTTGCATGCTATTACTCAGTATTAGCCATTTCCTTTGACCAAGAAACGGCATAAGATAATACACGGCAATACTACATTCTTCATCAACTATCATCACATGGCATAGGAGGGAACATGGGTGTGTACATTAACCCATCACCGCCAGGTGAACAGAAATCCCTGAGTGTGATAAACTCTGGTGATTTCTGGCAACGGCCAGACACTGTCCCACTCCATGTGCTCTGGTGCGCCACCATGCGTACAGACGTACCCCGCAGACCAAGTGGTTTGATAGGGTGGCAATACACGTCCAGATCGGATTAAATCTTTCCTTTCCAATCCTACCTTCTGAGTTAAATTTTGCCCCTTCAACTTTATCATCTTTTCCTCAGAACCAGAACCACATTGTTCCTTTTAGCTGTAAACATCTTAATTTAGATACCACCAGATATTCAGTCTTCCCTGTATGTTAATGATTTTATCATCTATGCCTCAGGCCCTTCCATACCAGTTCTCTGTCAACTAATCCAGTCTGCAGTATCTTTAATCTTGCCAAATCCCTCTCCATCTTTTTTTTCTTTTTTTTTTTTATCACACATAGGTTCTCAACCTCCACTCTCTTTATATGATACTCCACTCCACTTCCGTTCGTCAGGAAAATTCCTTGGTGTCATTTTTGACTGAACTTTCGTGGCGAGACCATCAAAGGAAAAATAAGCCACCACCTCTGTCTCCTACACTCTTTCTATATATCCTGAGGTTCAGACTGCAAAACTCTCCTCCATCTCTATACTACCCTGCTCCTCTCCACTCTCGAGTATGGATGCCATATATGCTCTTCTGTTTCTACCTATATTCTTCCTCACCTTGATGCTATCCATCTCTGCAGTCTATGTCTAGCCCTAGGTGCATTACCTTTAGATGCCATTCCCTTCTTTCTTTCTGGAGCTATGCACATTTTCATTAATTTTATCTAAGCTAACTGTCCCTCAATCCCTTTTTCCTACCATTACCTCTTCTCCACACCTATCTACTCCTTTCTCTGTTCACATTGATGCACTTCTTTCCCATTCACTCTTTCCTCACCTCTGATCCCTGCCCTTTTCTGCCCATAAAAACCTGCCCTGGCTTGTACCTTCTTCCTGTATCTGCTCTGTTTTCCTTGATACACCAAAGTCAGATCCCAATCCTTTGCCATCAGAATAGACACTGGGAAAAGCCTTCCATTCAAAATCCATTGTTTTCTTACAGGTAGCAGGTCATGATAAGGAACTCTGGGTATCAGCAGAAGCACTTGATGTGATTATTGATTTGTTCTCGGATGACAAAACTGATAAATTGGCTCACCAAGTACACTTGGTAGACACATTAAAAGAAATCCAACCGCAATTTAAGTCTAGGGTAAGTATCATTTTGTGTTGTTGATGTCTGAAAATGCAAAGAATATGTATTTCTGAGCAGGCCTTGAAAATATACTGGTGAATTTGTCAGTAAAGTTGTTCCCAAAGTAAGACTGCCTATGGAAGGAGACTATTTTTTAACTTATTAATGCTTTGTTTAATATGTAGCATATTTAGGGGAAAAATATTCAATTTAATTTTTTTTTCAGCACCAGCAGCAAAAGAAGAAGCTTGGAGACCACAGAGCTTTGGTGCTGACAGTGAGAGACAACCTTGTTGCTTTTATCAAGTACAAAGGACCCAGAGCTGCCAAATTCAGAAACACTTGAGGAATTAGATATATAAACAGTGCTTTATAGCATTCATCACTGTAGATCTTGGCATGAATTTTTCAAAAGTACATTGTGGTTGTGTGAGATTTTTTTGTGTGTTTGATGTTCAATTAAAGTGTCATATGTTACTAAATTATTCCAGTTATGTCAGTGCAGAACACAATTCTGTCATAAAAAATTCCCCGAAACTGGAGCTCATCTTGTACATTAAGTATAAAATCCAAACCATAATATAACTTCTGGGGTATCTCATCTTAAGACAAACATGCCATTTTTCTCTTGGTAATGTTCATTGTATGATTATTGAGATATTTCCTTTTTCCATTATTGTCTCACCCTGTTACCCCGTGTCTTACAGTCATTTTGTTTTCAGTATGTTTTCTTGGTGTTCTGTATAATTTAAGGGATATTTTCTGTATTGAACATATTGAAATCAAGCTTCATTTCTACTAAGGGTTTGCTTATTTTATACAAAAACTCAAGGTGAACATTGATATTTTTCATGATGCTGTATAACCCAAATGTATACCATATGATATAGTGTGCATGCAGTGATGAAGGCAATTAGAACTTAATCCATTATGGAAATATTGCATAATAAGAATAGAGATGTTTGTAACCTTCCCAGATCGGTTTGCTTTCATCAGATTTTATCATTGCTAACTTCCTTGCAAAATTTTCTGAGAGCCTCTCTGTTAAAGTGTCATATTAAGATCCAGCGAACTATTCAAAGGGGGAGCCAGTTTCATTATTCTATTATTTAAAACCTTTAACCAATTTCTAAGCATACATCTATATCTATAGGTTCAAGATTTTCACTGCTTTTATTTTCATATGCTCTGAGGTTTTGAAATCTGCTTCTGCACTTTGTGAAATTTTATTCAATGCACTCTTGATTAAAACCAATACATGTAATTTCTTTCATGTTTACATGAGTTGATATATGTAATTGAGAAAAGTTAAGTATTAGTTTTATCCAGTATTATTATGTTTTCATGAGAGAATTTCCAATCCCTGAGATACAGTAATAAAATACTGTCAGTTCTATTATCCAAGAGTATGCATAGAATCCTAATTTCCAAATAGTATCAGTGAGATTCAACATTAAAATATGTGACAATGTATCTGAGAAAAATGTGATGTAGGCAACTTCTCAATAAGTTTTGTTTGTTATGATGCATATTTGATTATATATGCAGCAATTAAATATTAACCCATCTGTGTATTATGTTACACAGTATTCACTGGGATAGTTTTTGTAATGTTTATATATTTTTTATTAGTGAAAAAAATCAAATGATATATATATGAAAGAATAAAAGATTAAAAAAAAATATTCTGATGTATTATTTTCACCTCAAAAGGAGTATTTGTTTAAATAATTTTTAGGTTCAATAACTAAGCTTGATTTTCCTTGTATAGTGTCAGAATACTCTTCAAGTATAGCACACAGTTTTGGTAATCCAGAACTGGGTTGTACTGTTAGCTCTGAGTTCTTTGGTGAATGATGTAATCTTTCAAGCATTCAAAATTATTTATCAAGAGATGAATATGAAAAATTAACTATGTAATCCAGAACTAAGGCATACAAAATGGTATGGCAACATAAACTTCAGAAAAAGTAAAAAGCTAAAGCACAACATTTTATTTTCCTAGTTTTGCTTATATTTTTTTTTTAGAATCTTAGCATAATCAAATTAGACTTCAATAAAGACTAGAGAATCTGACCTCTTCTGTTAACTATCTGTTTGCAAGAGACAATGCCTTGTAGCTTGTTTTTATTCCCTTAGGACTAACTGAGCCTTTCTGTATGAAATTTAGGGCAGGTAATGCTTTGTACTGATATATTTTTTTAACCCTTTGTATTTGTATATATATTGCCCACTGTGAATTTTATCACAGATGGCTCTGCCACCAAGGACCTCACCTTTTATTTTTCCATGCTTTTGCAAAAAATACTGTTATTATTACTATTAACATTATAAATATTGTTATCAAGATATATTAGCAACAGAATATAAAACAAATCCAAAATTCAAGAAACAGGACAAGCACGCAACATAAAGGCAGGGATATGAAGGGTGATTCTTTTGGTGATTCTTTCCAATCCCTTGAGTGTTGTTGTCGTAGGGGGCTTAGGAGACGGATTGAGGCCCAGTGTAGGTGATCACCCCGGCCTTGTACCTCAGCCCTTGCATCAACTAATTCTGCAATGTCTTTTCTTCTCCCTCTTTCCTTTTCCTACTCTTCTTCATCCCCTTCCTTTGTCCATATATCCAAATCATTTACTCAGATTTACCCATTTTGCCACAATACTTGACCATATTGCTGTGTGACATCTGGTACATTGGTTTGTTTTGACCATTGACCATTCTGGAAATCCAAAAACATTGCCTTACTGGACTAAAAAACTTTATTACCCCCAAGCCTCACCCTAACACTATAGTTTGTATATACCGCTAATGACCTTAGATGTTGAGGCAGCAGAAAATTTTCAATAATAAATAAATCCTTGGTGATTAAGTACTTGTCGTGCTATCTGTTATATCACAGTGGATATGGCATATATGTCATGCCACCTCTGCATAAAGGGTTACGGGTGATTAATATGTATCTGAAATTTATATAATATATTTTATGTAGAATTACTCCTAACTTTATTCCTCTTTTTAAGAAAGAGTCTGCATCTACCCTGAAAGCCCTCCAATCCTATGCTTCTTGTTGTTGTGGGGGGCTTCAGAGGTGGAGACTAAGGTCCAATGTAGGGATCACCTTGGACCTTGGACCTTGGCCCTGGCCTCGACTAATTTTGCAGGTTCTTTTCTTCTCCCTCTTCCTTTTCCTCTTTCTTTATCCCCTTCATTTGTCCACTTATCCAAATCATTAACTCATATTTACCCTTTTCACCACAATACTTTATCATAATGCTGTGTAACCTTTGATGGCTGGTACATTTGTTTGTTTGACCATTGACCATTCTGGAAGTCCACAAACATTCCCTTACTGAACCAAAAAACATTACCTGGGGGCTTTGCCCCCGAGCCCTACCCTATGGCTATGTTTTGAAAATTTTCAATAAATGAATACCCTGAAATTTGTACTTCAAATTAAATGTGAATGTACCATGTTGAAGAATGACTAAATACCTAATATGAATAAAATATATTTTGTACTGTTATGAATCTATACTTGATAGAAAAAATTCATTGAATATGAGAAGTATTACTTGGACACTTGACACTTGTTAGAACAGTTTTATAGAAAAGGTATACCATATACCTGTAAACTTATAGGGAACCTTTTACGTATTT
>NC_061822.1:7840482-7842982 GCF_019202785.1 Penaeus chinensis
TTTTTTTTTTTTTTGGTACTGCAACACGTTACTGACTGCCAACTGCAGTTATTCATGGCGCCAACGACCGTTCAGTCGCAGGTAATTAATTTTAACTTTAATCTTCCGTTGACTGTCCAAACACTCATTACTCAAGTGGAAACCAACTTAACATGCTCTTTCATCCAGTTTCATACATACAATGCAGGAGACAATTTTCTGAAACAAGATGAATTGACAATAGTCTTTAAAACTATTACATTATTTTTTTGCAAATGAGAGCAACGAATGACAATAATAATAATAATAATAAAACATGGCTGAATATGTACCTAAAACTGAATTAGCACTTTCATGGTCCTTAACATGGCACCTTTAAGTTCTCAATTCCTTTCACCTCTAAGCTACTCCCCCGCGCGAGTTTCGCCGTCTGACGTTGCCCCCCCCCCCCCCTACCCATCTTCCACTTTCCCATATTGTCCTCCCGTCTCACCTCTGCCCTAAATCACTCGCCATTTCGACGGATGGCCCATCCCCCCCCCCCATGCCCACGCGGACGTCGTTCGGGTGACCACGTGGTGACTGACGAGAGATGACATAGGGTGATGACCGCCCTTCCCCTTCCCCTTCCTGCCCCTTAAGTTAAACGTTGGGAACTATCGTAACGAACACATGCCAGTGATCAACCGCCGTGGACAATTAGTAGTTTTAAAACTGAAGGAGAGGGAAGGAAGGGATTGAATAAGGGATACTGATTGAATGACATTTTCTAAATCGACTTGAAAGTACTGATACTCACGTTGTAGAGAAATAATATGAATGTGATGGCCATTTAGCCTCGTTGCATAATATTTTGCAGTTTTTCCTGCAAGATGGCGCCTGCAGTCGACCCGAAGCGACGCTGGCGGGAAACAGGAAGTTGCTACTGCGATAATGGCTACACCGCTGATTATTTTGCCACACGCCACCCTATCATCATTGCTAGTGTCTTCCAGTGTTCATGCACGCTGGATACCTCCCCTCTCCCTGCTGCAGCTACCATGCACGCCTGTCATGCTGCTTTGTCTTTTCAACTGTCAGATCTAATTGACGTTTATATCTATTTGCGCCATCTGCTAAGCACCACCTGCCTTCATGATTAGTTGCCAGCGAAAATCATGCACTTCTGCTCACAGTTGCATATCACCGCTAGCCCCATTATTCGCAAGTGTCACGTATCTCGCACCTCTGCCAGGTTGTAACTATCCTTGGCCATTTTCACTTTTGTAAAGGCGTCTGCCCGCCCTCGTGTCTCTTAGTGCTCAAGTCATTCACCCTCGCGTCTTTTTGCAGTTCTCAAGGAACCGCCCGATCCCTCCGGTCTTATATTTGTCTAATTATCGTTTCATTTTTAGTAGCATGCAATTACTCTTTAGAACTACATATTTATTTTCTTTAGAACTACTTACTTTTTTTTTTTTTTTTTTTTTTTTTTTTAGGGAATCAACTGTTCAAACATATCGCTTTAAGCAGTAATTATCCATTCATGACTTGCGTCACTATTGAAATAAAAAGACATGCATATAATTATGATCAATAGTCCGAAACTTTAAAAATAGCATAACCTACTACTTTCAACTTGAGGAAGCAGTTATGAATTACCAAACATCCTCATTATATTCCAACATCGTTAAGCTCAGTTACTGTAACTGACCTCCTGTTTAAGTTGGTATTCATGGTACGCCTTTAAAAAGACATGTATCACGTTACTTTACCTTTAAGGCAGCTATATTCCCTCACCTTTACCATCCCATTTCGTTTCACTCGGTTACCATGCACTATCTGAAGCATTTTCCTCACCCATGGTTATGTGCTCATTGCATCATACATTTTGCAAAAGCAGATGTCATGTATGTAGTTTTTCCTCATGGTGGAGACAGGGGAGTAAGGTTAGGCATTAATTGATAAAATGTGTGTGCGTTTTTGGTTGTCTCCATTTCTTTACTGCTCATTTTCGTTGACACGGACTCATGATAAAAACAACATAGTCTATGCATAAAAAATTTAGGAAATTTATGCAGGGAGAGGAGTGAGGTGAATCTGCTTGGGAAAGCGAGACTCATACAAAGTAAATGGTGGCTGAGAGGCGGTTGGCAGAGCTTTCTAGAATGAGAAACGACTATACAGTAGGTGATAGCTTTACTTGTATTGCCACCAGAAAACAAAACTGCATGAGTGATAACGCTCCGTTGTATCAGAGAATTAACTTTGTTGCGTCCAACATATTTTACAATGTGATTCGCACTCCAGCTCAGCACCATTTATAGACAGATCAGAATTAGGGCTGACGTTTCTTCTGTAGCCAATAGATGGAGCGCATATCGCAGTCTCTGCTTGCAAGTGTGATGCAGGTGGCTTTGCAACGTGACCTTGAGGTGCATCCCTCCCCCCTTCTTTCACCCTCCCATCCCTCTCCTCCCTTGTCTTATCCTCCTCCCCCACTATCCCTGCCTCCCGCCAACCGACCCACCGGGTCTGCTGT
>NC_061822.1:7867982-7880482 GCF_019202785.1 Penaeus chinensis
CTTTCTTATCAAATAACATATAAAAAGCACCGTGTCAAATGCCAAAGCTTATGATCGAAATCCTTCTAGCTGTGTTCAAGTGTAGCACTTCTAACAAACATGACTGTCTTGTGGTGAAAGTGTGGGTCCGGGAGGGAAAGGTAATCCGTTCGGGTGTCGGTTTTGGGCTACTCTCGTGTCAGCTTTTCTGCCCTCTAACATGCACTACATACATCCATACATACCTCCACATACACAGACATAAATATATATATGTATGTATTATGTATTTATATATGTATATATATACATATACATATGTATATACACACACACACACACACTTATATATATATATAAATATATATAAATATATATATGTATATATATATATCTGCGTGTGTGTGTGTGTGTGTGTGTATGCATATATGTATATATATAAGTATAAATAAATAAATAAATATATTTTTGCGTGTTTGCGTGTGCGTGCGTGCGTGCGTGCGTGTGTATATACATACAGACACACACACATACATGTATATATATATATAAATAAATATATATATATGTCTGTATAAAGATATATATATATACATATATATATATGAAAATATATATTTATATATACATATAAATATACATGTATATATATGTATATGTATGTATGTATTTATGTATGTACACATACGAATTATGCGCACACACACACACACACACACACATATATATATATATATATATTTATACACACATATGAGTATATGTGTGTGTGTGTGTGTGTGTGTGTGTGTGTGTGTGTGTGTGTGTGTGTGTGTGTGTGTGTGTGTGTGTGTGTGTGCGTGTGTGTGTGTGTGTGTGTGTGTGTGCATATATATTTACGCGCACAGACAGAGGAGAGTGAGATGAGCCGCAGCCGGCAGAATAAGGCAACATCTTGCAGCACTACATCCTAACCAGCGCAAGACCCCGTCGGGATAGCAGGACCCAGGGAGCGGCGGATGGTTATGATGATGACCTAACAAGCGGTTGAATCAATGGTGTTATCCTGCACACGACTCTCTCTCTCTTTATCTCCCTCCACACCTCAACCTCCTATGCAACTTGCAACACCAAACATGAGCCATGATTCATTTTACTACCTTGGTCCATTAAACTGATAATTCGGAGCATTTAGAATATCAAAAATCTATGCCGCATATTTTCACTTATAGATATTTTCACTGTAGCAGCATACCGCGGTCTCGCAATAGTTTATTGTACGTACGACGATGTTGTTATATCGACATTATATAATATTTAAAGAAAGTAAATATGGTTTCTTTACAACAACATATGCTGGTACAAAATTCATGCTAACACCACTTCAGTATTAAGCAGAAAAAGTCACAAAGTCAAGACACCTACAGCTTTACGTGTAAATATTTTTTCATAATGCAAAAAAATCATGAATATGTACTTGATACCAAGGCCTAACCTCACGTTGGGGACTTTTTCTGTTTCATGTAAGTGGCACCATTGAAACCCGCGTCAATACCGCCACCACTAAGGAAAACGTCCCAGTGCAAGAACACCTTCTGTGTGTGTGTGTGTGCGTGTGTGTGTGTGTGTGTGTGTGTGTGTGTGTGTGTGTGTGTGTGTGTGTGTGTGTGTGTGTGTGTGTGTGTGTGTGTGTGTGTGTGTGTGAGTGTGTGAGTGTGTGTGTGTGTGTGTGTGCGTGTGCGTGTGTGTGTGCGTGTGTTTATATGTGCTTGCACGCTTACACACATACACGCACACATAAAGAGAAGAATTAAATATCAGCATTAGTCATAAATAAAAAAAAATCGTATGCCGAATGAACTTCAATTGACATTAGCAGATAAGTTATCGCATAATGAATTATTCATAACCGGAGGAGTTGCGTTTCTTCAAACTATGAATTAGATGTATTTCGATTTGCAGGGAGAAGGAGAAAGAAAGAAATACAGACAGAGAAACAAAAAAAAAAAAAAAAAAATACAAAGAGAAAAATGTAGTCTCACAGCATTTTATGTTCCTTTAAGCCTCGAAGTCCGACCCGCCTGTGGGAAACAAAGTGACCAGGTTAAATAATAGTGTGTGGGAGGTTTCACATTACGAGAATAAGGGAAAGACATGGGACAGACGGGGGAGGGGAAAGCCGTTCACATTTGATACCTCCATTTATTAACGTCGGCCACAGAGGTCGCGATTTCACTTCTTCAGCGTGGAGATTGCTTAATACATATATGGGTGGTGAATTACAGTAATATTTTGACTTAGATTTAGACTAGGCAGTCATATAATAATATATTATTTTCCCCCTTTTTTTTAGGGGGGGGGGGTGATTAATTGAAATCGAAGGTAGATTTATCGATGCGTGTTCAATAAAATTCCTTTACGAAGGTCAGGCTTCCTGTACGCCAAAGCTTCAATTCTGTCACAATCAAAACAACATATTTATGATATTACAATTTACGAATGAGACTGAATCTGTGAACCCTCTGTGGTCCTAGGAGAGGTAACTTTCTGATTTTTTCACGTTACAAAACTCTTGTTAAAGGTCACGATGCTATTTTTCTCTCTTTTTTATGTAATTATTTATCAAATGCGTTATTCCTTTTCATCGAGTTTGGGTATTATTGAAAGTGAGATGTTGAAATATGCAAATGAAGCATTTTTTTTTCTTTACGTAGCAATGGATATTAAGATAAAAAGTTTTTGTCCATGTAGCTTTATTTTCAGTGAAAACACTTTCGAAACTAATGATAATATACTACCGAGTTGTATCTAACTGAACATCACGTCTGAAGGATTCCCAAACTCACGGCATTCTCAAGCCAGGCCGCCCGGAAGTGCAGATTGATCTTTATCCTTCTGTCTCAAATCAACTCAAGACATTACTTGCGTCATATCATTAAATCGGTCTCGCAAACCCGGGATTTCAAATCAGAAAAAGCAAACGCTCCCATCGCGAACAATACCACCCAGCCAACACGTTTCTTTGTCTACTCCACGCCGCGAGTATTGCCATCGCGGCTGGGGTCTCCTTAATTTCATCAAACTTCTAAAACAAGACCTTCTCATACGACGGCAATTTCGCAGGCATGTCCGTTCAGATAGCAACAGATTTTCTCGCCAATGCGTATGCGCATATTCTCTAGCTGGCATCTTCCACTAGAGAAATATTTACTAAAGTTGACCATACCCGGCACACAACACCGAACGTAGAGCAGGAAGCCGAAAGGAAATGCCCTTTTCTCGGGTTTATTTTCTCGTGATAACTGATATGTAATATTTCCTATTGTGAATTATAGTCACCAGAAGTGATAAACAGATCTATTTGATATTCATGATAAAATGATGATTATTCATGTACTCCCCGTCTAACAATATTTTATTCTCTAACAAATCATTCTCATTTTCAACAACTTGAACAGCGATATTGATCTAATAACAAAATAAAGATAGTGCTACAATTAAAAGCAAACTAGTTTTCATACTGGAGGCGAGGGACTGCAGGCGCCACACACAGCTTTGGCGTGGTACCATGGGAAGCGAGAGCCTCACCCAAAAAAATGCGTCTGTACCTGAGAACCATTACAGCATGTAAGGCAGTTGGTCAGCGACGTCTAAAGAAAACCTCAATGCATACAAAACTTATATTGAGAACTTGGTTCCATCAGCATCGTCATCATCCCTCCATCATAACGGAGGCGAAGGAGTTTTTAAAACCGAGAAAAATATCTTACATCCTGTACTGAAGTTTAACCGAGAAAGGGAGGGGTAGGGAGAGATGGAGGCAGAGAGGGGGAAGGATGGAGGGGGAGGGGGAAGGGAGAGAAGAGGGGGGTGAACTCCCTTCACTTGGTCCCTCCACCCAAGGTTCCCGCGCTCTCCCGGACACTCACCCGGCGGGGAGGGGGGAGGGAGGGGGGCAGGAGGAAGAGAGGGGGAGAAGAGAGTATGTTCAAATTTTGCTTTTCGTGGTTCGTTTATAAATGTACATACATACATACATACATATATGCTTAGATACATATATAGATAGATAAATGTACAGTACATGGAGCTGTGGCTCACGATCAACAAGATTATTCTTATTTTTACTTTCATCAATACTTCATGGGTATTCTATCAATAAAGTTTGTCGAGCCTAAATAACCAATTTACTTTTCTTAGATTACTTCCTTAGTAAAGTACTATAAAATGTATATTTAACTAGTTGCCTATAAAGTTGCCGCATATGACATGTACATAAATTTATCAATAAGTCTTGTATTTGTTACTTAAGGATTGACAAACGTTTTGACATAAACCTCGCTCTCATTAAAATAGAAGATTGAAAAGCTTGTCATCAACATCGAAGTAGATGAAGGTACCAACTGAAGAGCGTACCATGCATGATCAATTTCAGGTACCATGCAATTCATGTCACGGTAAGCAACAGGTTAATACAAGGATTTTATTACTCAAAAATTACCGCCAAATATTTAAACATAATAAATAAAACAGAGGAAGTACTCGAGAGGTGACAAAGTTCATTAAAAACCGCCACTAATGCCTATGGAGATTAACGGAAAGTATGAGAGCAATGGGAAACAGTCTTCATGAAGGATTTTTAGCGACCGCGCGGTAAAGCGGCGGCGCCTCCACGCAGCTGTGTCAGATGGCCCGCGCTTTCAGATCGTTTCAAATGTCAAGTTTCATTATCCTTGACAATTAATATGAATATAGCTGTATAAGGTTCTGCATTTATGTAAATTATAATATATTTATTAATTACAAGTAGTATATCCTAACGTCCAAAGACTATTAATAACAAAAATCCCCTAAAATAGCACCCTTCTTTCGTAATGTGGCACCAGCGCAGTGACGTAAAATGTAAACTCCTCCCAGTAGGCGGAGCCAGAGCCGTTGTCATGGCGACGCTGCGCTTTTGTCGCCCCCGCGCGGTGCATTGTGGGTCCCGCCTTGTGCGCGCGAAAGCCCGCGATCAACGAATCTCAGTCTCTTGCCTCACGAACGCGGAGCGAAGTGGACCTCTTGCTGTTGCGCTCTCGGTTCCATTGTTAGTTTTCTTTGCAATTACCAACCCAAACCAATTTTACAATGGCCGATACTGCTGCTGAGGTTGTGTAAGTATTACAAGCATTAGTGTGGTTTATTTACTAAAAAAAAATATATTTTAGAAGAAAAGTGGTGGAAAAAACGTGATTTTTTTTCTTTCCCATTGGAGGAAAATGATGCCGGCTTTGTGTGCATGGAGTGTGCGCGACTTTTAAGGCAGAAATGGCTTAAAAAAGAGCGGCGAAGAGTGCAGCAGCGTCGTTGAAAATGTGCTCTTTGTCGAGGAAAAAAAGGAAGTGTGAATGTGACGTTAGGTGATGTACGGTATTGATGAAATGTTTAAAAAATGTGAAAAGGAGGTAAGGTCCGTTTTCTTTTTTTGTTCGTTTCTTTTTTTTTCCCATATAATTTGGCGGGAATAACCTACTCCCCCCTCCCCCCTTCCCCCCCTCCCATCACATCCTTTGGGGTTATTGTACCCCCCTCGATTATTCCTTTTTTTATCGCCTATGTACTCCTTGCTTTTAATTTCATCTACTCTTGTTAATTTGAATTATCTTGTGGAATTTCTGTGATATTTATCGTCATTTCCTCGGTATAGGTAAAGTTCTGACTAGCCGTCTTTAAACCGGAAAAAAATATATGCATGTGATAGAGCAAATAAATCTAAGAAACTTATCTTCTATGAACTTCCGTCGCAAATCAGAAATAACGAAGTTATTGGACACGCAAGTGTCACAGAGCCCCAAATGAAAAACTATCTCAATATTTTAAAAATCGCCATCCGATATCCTTTCCTACTTTTTGTAAACAAAACAATGATACCGTTTTATTTTGGTTCATTTATTGTAATACTTTCATTTCGTAACTACAAAAATTCCCCATAAACTTACATGAAGGTGATTTTCTTTCTACATTAAAATGTCTGACAATACACGAGTAATACCATCATAAAATCGAGTATTTACAGTAATTATGACATTTCTTACTCTGCGCAAATCGATGTGTATGGTCCATATTACGGGCAAGAGGGAACTGAAGAATTGCGCGCGATTTTCAAAATCAACAATGTTACCGCATGAACAGCGCACGAAACCTTTTGAAACTTTTATTCAATACCACATCCGCGTGACATTTGTCACGAAAGCCAAAAGCATTACAGGAAATGCTATAAACCAATCACAAGGCAAGGAAAGCAAATATACCAAATCTTTGCTCAAAATGGATCTCAGGTGCGTAGGTTGTGACCCGCATTACTATAGAGTTATATCTGATTATTTTGAAGAAAAAAAATGATAACGCTGTAGAGTTCCTGAGAGCACACGGTGTTTTGCCAAGAGCGGTAAGTTGCCCGCATTGCGATTTACCTTGCAAATATCGTGAAGATCGACATATATGGTATTGTGGCAGATAGAAAAAATAGCAAAGACAAAACGGCGTAAAAGTTGCGTTTTATCGACCAGCGATTACAAAGGCACGTTTCTAAGCCAACTAGCGTAGATTGGAGGAGTTTTTGTTCTGAAGTAACCGAATATTGGTTACAAAATCAAAATTCAATAGGAGGTGCCGGTGTAATACTTGAGATAGACGAGACGCTGCTCGTGCGCCGTAAGTATAAGAGGGGCAGACAGTTGAGCCAGGTCCCGGGCGAAGCTAGAACTTCGCAAATCATAAAGAAGAAGAGCCAGGTGTGGGTCTTTGGGGGTATTGAGCGTGTGAGTAAAAGGAAATTAATTGTGCCATTGGTTGACACTGACCGCAGTGCAGACACGCTCATACCCCTTATTAAGAAATATATAAAACCAGACAGTGTGATATACGGTGATGGATGGGCTGCCTACCGTAACCTACAACACCATGGTTACATGGTGTTGAAAAAGAATTGATTAATTCATGTTTTTCACAAGCGGCAGAATTATACACGCCGCAAGGCGGGAAAGAAAGAATTCTTCCGTCACCTGCCCCCCCCCCACACACACAGTTCCTCTGGATGGTAGTTCTTCAGAGAGCGATTAAAATCGGGTAAGAGGTCACACTTACCTGATTGCTTGTATGCATATGGTAAAATAAAACCTAATACAAAGCAAATACCTTTTTTCGCGCACGTAAAGACATATTTCTTCTGAAATACCGATAATAAATTATTAATGTGTGAAACAGTAAGACAAGGACACCATGTATAACGACCAATTACTGACAACTTGGCGATTACAGACTGAGAAATTCTAGCCAATGAAAACTTCAGGCAATGACGTCACAGTTTTCTGACCAATCAAAAACAGTTTTTTCGGAAAGCCCTGCCCTCGCCCATGGAAAACCTTTAGTGTGTATCTGTCCGGTGGTCAAGGAAGTGTACGTGTGAAAAAAAAATATAGTAGCCGGCAGAAATGTTTACAAATTGCGAAATACACGTATAACTGGAAATATTGCTACGCCGAGGACGTGTTATTGTAAAACTTAATAACGGAGACGGGACGATATAAGGTTAGTAAAATTTAAGTAACGTTTAACGAGAACCGGCGAAATCTACATAGTTATTGCACGAAGTACATTTCAAGTAATAAGCCAATTAATGTAATAAAAATGCATACTTTTAATAGGATAATAATACATGCATTATTAATACAAATTATTTCCGATTTGGCTATTGCAACCGACCGCAGTGGGTGTCGTGGCCGCGCGCGACGAAATCAGGCTAAAGCTTTAATAATTCCGCGGGACGAGCAATAAGGCTTGGCTGCGCGGCCTGAAGCCTCGCCACGGCCTCCGAAGTATTTTCGGCTCAGGCAAAGGTCAATAAGTTCCATCTTACATTTTAAGACAAGTATAAGTATTGAACGGTTACCATATTTGACGACAATCATCACTAAAGTTTGCAAGGTGTGTTACAAAAATGTGTAAGTTTTTTGTTTGAGAATAAAATTCACGGAGACTGCGTGTGCCGTTGCGGCACGGTCTCCGTGCGCGACACGTAACTGTCAGTAGCGCTTTTTTTTGTTTCTTTGCTTTGCGCGACACGTAACTGTCAGTAGCGCTTTTTTTTGTTTCTTTGCTTTGTATTTATTATCGCAGTCAATCAAAATACCGTTGTTATTTGAGGAACTATTAATGAAGCTTGTGTATGAATTTGAAACGGTCATCTGGAAACTTTCGAAACGCATTTTCATATTGAAAAGTTGATTGTGCCCAAACATGGTTTGATTCATTTGTATTGTCCGTCAATCAGGCAAAAAATAATCCTGGATTTAACCGCCGAATTGTATACCGTAATTGCATAGGTGAAACATGGCCACTGTCCCCGTAGAGTTTCAACAAACCCGATTTTAAGTTAATTTAGTGTTTTTCTTGTTTTTCTGTGTGTAAATCATGCTAATTACCCCCCCTTAATACAGTGCGAAGCCGAATCTTACACATTTGATCAACTTTGCCGTCGGGGAATACAAGTTCCGCTTCTCATCAACGAGTCAAATGCGACGGAAAGCAACAGCATAACAGCGTTAAACTACGAGGGGAGATTACACTCCAAAAAAAGTGGTTTCGAAAGTCGGAGGCTGGATGAAACTTAACATTTACCATTTCCTCCTCCCCCCCTCCTTTCCTAAACCTCTCTCCGACCTCTGACCCCGACAGACCGAACAAAGATGTGCCGGGTTGGCGGGAATTTATTTTCGCCGGACCGGCATTTTTGGGCCGGGCTAAATTTTACGGCTGTCAAATATTCCTGCTTTCCTGCCTCCCTCCCCTCCGTCCCTTTCCCCCCCTCTTTCTCCCCCACCCCCCTCCCCTACCTATAGACCACTGATAATGATTTTGGTTCGATTTGCCGTCCTGTCGTGTTAGTATTTCCGTGTTCGCGTGGAAACGTTGGAGACTTCGCTTTGTCTGGTATGTCCGTTTGGGAAGCGGCGGGGTGCAGGAGGGTGGTGGTTGGGGGGGGTGGGGGGAGCGTCAGGGACCGGGCCAGTTCGTTAGGGACGGTAAACGTTTCCATGGGTATACGATGCATAATTTATGCCCCGTAGATTGCATGTTAATATTCAACGTTTTGCGATAACCATCTCCGCTCATTTTTGCTGGACGTACTCTATTGATCAAGTAGCAAGCGGTCCGTGCCGGTTCTTTCCAAGCAGTTCCGGTTTTGGCCGATTGCAACAGGAAATGTTTTTGATGACGGGAATTTCTCGGACTACCTTTCATAACACTGGTCTCGGGACTTCAGATCAACGTTTCCACGTGGCGACTTGAATACCCCCCCCCCTCTCATCCCCCCTCTATCCTCCACTCCGCCCACTCCAAGGTTACACTTCAGTGGCTCAGGTTGTTGCTCTTGTGAAGGATGTTAGGCATTGCACAAATTCTTTTGTGTATTAAGAGATGACTGGGGGGATTCTTTTCACTTTCCAGGTCGCATGTTCATTATTACGTTGAGGTATATTTAGGCACTTACTATGCTTTTAGGAGTTGCAATTACGTGTTCTGCGGTCAGTGTCTTCATTTCGTTCTACTTCCCCCACCCACGCTTAGATCCGTTTCTCTCCACTACTGCTACTTCTCGTGGATCTGATTTTCTTCGGCCTCTTCACATGTTTCCTCCTCCTCCTCCTCCTCCTCCTCCTCCTCCTCCTCCTCCTCCTCCTCCTCCTCCTCCTCCTCCTCCTCCTCCTCCTCCTCCTCCTCCTCCTCCTCCTCCTCCTCCTCCTCCTCCCGAATCTTCTCAGATCTATTGCGCTCCAATCCTCCCCTGATCTCGGCTCTCTCCCATCATAGATCTGTTCCTCCCATCTTCCCATAGATCTGTTTCTCTCCGTTCTTCCCTCCCCCCTTCCAGACTTTTCTCCCCCCTCCCCTAATCTTTCCAGATATTCCCCCCCCCCCGATTTCCTTTAATATCTCCTCCCTCCATATCTCAGATCTATTTTTTTTTCATCCCCCCATCTGATATTTTTTCGTCTCCCGCTCCCCATCTCTATTTCTCGCACCTCCCCCCCCCCCCCGCAGTCAGTTTATAGCACCCCCTTGCCGAGCCTCCCATCTCGTCAATTCTCCCCTCCCCCTCCCCTTTCCCCTATCTCATTTCGTCTTTTTCACTCACCCTTTCCATATTAGATTTTCTTCTCCCCTCTCCCACTACACTAGCAGATCTCCACCCCCCTTTTCATCTCGGGTCTTCCACTCCGACTCCCCCCCTACCCATCTCCCCACCCCCTCCCTTCATCTCGTATCTCTCGACCGTCTCCCTCCCATCCCGTCTTTCCCTTCCACATCTCTTCAATATCCCCTTGGATGCTCCTGGATGCTGGTCACCGCGCGTCTCAACTTAAAGGTGTTCTGAGTTTGGTACTTGATTGGTGGCCTTTGTGGAATTTGGCTCAGTATTATTTTGGAGCTATGCTTAGCAAAATTTTGTTTCAGAACTTTTCGATTTGTCAGTCGTTTAGTCTTCTAATTACTCATTCAAGCAAGCATTACGCAAACTGTTACTCAGTCGGAAATTAGAACGGATTCCTCATCAGACAATTCTGGCGGCTTCACTCCGGCCGTTGTGACGCTTGCACTTTGGGGAAGGATGTGCTCATCCTCATCCGCTTCTTATATTTGCTACAAGGCTTAGTCATTGAGGCTTTATATAGGGAGTTACTCGCCTTCCAATGTTAGCTGGACGAATATTGATCGCGGACGTGGAGTGTGACCGGTTTAGAGGTTACACTACTACAAAATAACTGGTTAATATTAAACATAATTTGTATTGGTGAACTGGGCGGCTAAGAGAGGCACATGGTCTACCTTTAATACAGGCATGTGATTATCCAGTTGTATGGCATTGTAACTAATCCGTATCTAACTCCTAATGAAAACTCGCGAATTAATCCTGTCACATTGTTTTTATCGTGAACATCGCGGAACCTTGTAAGAGGGATAAAGTTTTCAGTAACGAGTTTAAAACTAGTCGAATAAACGCAGGATGTTGGTTTCCGGTGCACTAGTTCGCAAAAGCGGGGTTTATTGTAGTTGGTGTTGGGGGGGGGGGGGGTCCTGGGAGCGTGGTAAGGGTTGGCGGGAACGGCCGATTGACTAGTTCCGTGAATTTTAATTCTGAAAATTGAGTTGATAAGTGGCATAATGCTTATATCGAGGGATTTGAATGCGTTAATAACCCTCTTTCATTATAATCGAAAAATAATTACTCGTGACTTAATTACACCGACTTTTAAAGGCATGCTTGGCATTACACCCAAGGCGCCTATAATTAGTGTTTGTGGAGCTTAGTGTTCAGTGATGGGCACTGAAAACTAGGTTTTCTTTGTTCTAACTATTGTATACATTTTAACAATTTAATGGGACCGCATCATGCGATCCGTCAATAGGCTTTGGCTACGTGTTCTTGGAAGCTAGGGCCTGGCTGGATCTTTTTAACGATGCTTCACCAGAGTAGTGTATAGAATTATCGTGGCCTTTGCCGGAACCTCATAGCTTTGAGTCTGAATGTATCGGTCATATTAATTAATCGTGTTATCTTTATTGATGCAACGTTTTTCTTCCTTTTCTTTACAAGGCAGTAATTATCATTGTTTATCTTGTGCATTTCATTTGATTATTACCTTCCTTAATGCCATTTCCTTTACCACAGTGCCACTACCCCTGAGGTCACCAAGGAAGTCCCTGAGACCAAGACCAAGACCAAGACCGAGGAGGTAGAAAAGGTAGAAAAGGCTGAAAAAGTAGAAAAGACAGAAAAGGCAGAAAAGACAGAAAAAACAGAAAAGGCAGAAAAGACAGAAAAGGCCGAGAAGGTCGAGAAGGCCGAGAAGGCCGAGAAGACCCCCGCCGAGGAGTCTAAGGAAGCTAAGACCGAGGAGAAGGCAGCCAATGGTGACAAAACAGAGGAAACCAATGGTGATGCAACAGAGAAAACAGAGGAGGCCAAGGCTGAAAAAACCGAGGAGGCCAAGAAGGAGACCAATGGCGTAGAGAAGGTATGCAGGGAATGTTTTGTTTTCCGTTTTTTTTTTTTTCCATCGCATATGATAAATTGCTTGGTTCTCATTAATCCCCATTTATCTACAATCGTTTAATTGCAACTCCACAGGAAGCTGATAAGGAAGCCAAGACCAACGGCCACAGCGAAGAGACTAACGGCGTTGCTAATGGTGATTCTGGTAAGTTTTGTTAAGTATTGTGTGTCGTAATTGGTGTATAAACTGAATATGGACAAACCTTTACAGTATTTTGAAATGATGCTAAATTTGACCAATTGTATTACAGAGAAGCGTGCAGCAGAGGAATCTGAAGCCACCTCACCCACAAAGAAGGCAAAGGTTCAAGAGGAGACCAAAGAGGCTGCAGCTGAAACCACTGCTTAAGTCTGTCTTCCGCTCTTGTCCCCCAAGACCCTCACTCTAGCCTTCTCAGAGACCCCCTTTTTTTTACTGAAACAATCTTGCTGTTCTTTTCTT
>NC_061822.1:7885482-7895482 GCF_019202785.1 Penaeus chinensis
AGAGAGAGCTGGGGAGAACATAAAAGAGAGAGAGAGAGGTGGGGAGGAAATGAAAGAGAGAGAGAGAGGTGGGGAGAAAATGAAAGAGAAAGAGGGTGGAGGTGGAGAGGGAGAGAGAGGTGGGGAGAAAATGAAAGAGAAAGAGGGTGGAGGTGGAGAGGGAGAGAGAGGTGGGGAGAAAATGAAAGAGAAAGAGGGGTGGAGGGGGAGAGGGAGAGAGAAGTGGGGGTGGGAAGTGAGAGGGAAATGGTGGTGGGAAGCGAAGAGAGGGGGGGGGAAAGAAAGAAAGAGAAGGGAGGAGAGAAGTGAGCGAGAAAGAGCGATGGGGGAGAGTGAGTGGCGGGAGAGGAGGGGAAAGGGAAAGGGAGAGGGAGAGGGTGGGAGGAGAGGGAGAGGAGAGGAAAGGGAAAGGGAGAGGGTGGGAGGAGAGGGAGAGGGAGAGGGAGAGGGAGAGGTGGAGAGGAGAGGAGAGGAAAGGGAAAGGGAAAGGGAGAGGGTGGGAGGAGAGGGAGAGGGAGGAAAGGGAAAGGAAGGGGGTGGGAGGAGAGGGTGGGAGGAGAGGGAGAGGGAGAGAGTGGGAGGCAAGGGAGAGGGAGGGAGGAAAGGGAGAGGGAGAGGGAGGGAGGAAAGAGAAGGGAAGGGGGTGGGAGGAGATGGAGAGGGAGGGAGGAAAGAGAGAGGGAGGGAGGAAAGGGAGAGGGAAGGAGGGAGGAAAGGGAGAGGGAAGGAGGGAGGAAAGGGAGAGGGAAGGAGGGAGGAGAGAGAGAGGAAAGGAGTGGAGGGGAGAGGAAAGGAGAGGAGAGGAGAGGGAGAGGAGAGGGAGAGGAGAGGAGAGGAAGAGGAAAGGAGAGGAGAAGAAAGGGAGAGGAAAGGAGAGGAGAGTAGAGGAGAGGAAAGGAGAGGAGAGGGAGAGGAGAGGAGAGGGAGGGAGGAAAGGGAAAGGGAGAGGGTGGGAGGTGAGGGAAAGGAAGGGGGTGGGAGGAGAGGGAGAGGAAGGGGGTGGGAGGAGAGGGAGAGGGAGGGAGGAAAGGGAGAGGGTGGGAGTAGAGGGGGAGGGAGGGAGGAAAGGGAGAAGGAAGGAGGGAGGGGACAGAGAGGAGAGGAAAGGAAAGGAGAGGAGAGGAGAGGGAGAGGAAAGGAGAGGAGAGGAGAGGAGAGGGAGAGGAAAGGAGAGGGAGAGGAAAGGAGAGGAGAGGAGAGCGAAGGAGGGAGGAGAGGAGAGGAAAGAAAGAGGGAGAGGGTGGGAGGAGAGGAGAGGGAGAGAGAGGGAGAGGGAGGGAGGGAGGGATAGAGAGAGAGAGGGAGGGATAGAGAGAGGGAGGAGAGGAGAGAGAAAGGAGGGGAGAGGGAGAGAGGAGAGGAGAGAGAAAGGAGGGGAGAGGGAGAGAGGAGAGGAGAGGGAAGGAGGGAGGAGAGGAGAGGAGAGAAGAGGAGAGGAGAGGAGAGGAGAGGAGAGGAGAGGAGAGGAGAGGAGAGGAGAGGAGAGGAGAGGAGAGGAGAGGAGAGGAGAGGAGAGGAGAGGAGAGGAGAGGAGAGGAGAGGAGAGGAGAGGAGAGGAGAGGAGAGGAGAGGAGAGGAGAGGAGAGGAGAGGAGAGGAGAGGAGAGAAGAGAGGAAAGAGAGAGGGAGAGGGTGGGAGGAGAGGAGAGGACGAGAGAGGGAGAGGGAGGGAGGAGAGGAAAGAGAGGGGTGAAGAAGAGAGGGAGAGAGGAGAGGAGGGGAGAGGGAGGGAGGAGAGGAGAGAGAGGGGAGGAGAGGAGAGAGAGGGGAGAGGGAGAGGAGATAGAGGTAGGGAGGGAGGGGAGAGGGAGGGAGAAGAGGAGAGAGAGGGGAGAGAGGAGAGGAGAGAGAGGGAGGAGGGGAGAGGGAGAGAGGAGAGGAGAGGGAAGGAGGGAGGAGAGGAGAGGAAAGAGAGAGGGAAGGAGGGAGGAGAGGGAGAGGGAAGGAGGGAGGGAGAGGGAGGAGAGGGAGAGAGAGGGTGGTAGGAGAGGAAAGGAGAGGGAGGGAGGAGAGGGAGAGGGAGAGGGAGGGAGGGAGGGAGGAAGGAAGGAGAGAGGGAGGAAGGAAGGAGAGAGGGAGGAGAGGAGAGGGTGGAGGAGGGAGGAGAGGGAGAGGGAGGGAGAAGAGGAGAGGGAGGAGGGAGGAGGGAGAGAGAGAGAGAGGGTGAGAGGGAGGGTGTGTGTGTGTGTGTGTGTGTGTGTGTGTGTGTGTGTGTGTGTGTGTGTGTGTGTGTGTGTGTGTGTGTGTGTGTGAGTATGAGTATGAGTATGAGTGTGAGTGTGAGTATGAGTATGAGTATGAGTATCAGTATGAGTGTGTGTGAGAGTGAGAGTGCCCACACACATAAATGCATAAATAAAACAATTTCTCATGTTTGTATATTTATTTATTCATTTTTATAGCATGAGGCCAAGGTGATTATGTAATGCCTAAGATGATCTAGATTCCATGACACATAATGACTGATAATTTCAATCAGATAATATATCTTCTGCTTCTCCATAACAGCAGCATGATGATAGCATCTCTAACAAAGAACATCCATCTAACCCAAAATGGTTCCCAGAAAGGTAACAGAAATAAAGCTATAACTTCCATACTGTAGTGTGTGTACAGGTCAAGATCATGAAGTCCCTATTAACTTGAACTGGGAATAATATGCTTGAGCTCTTCATTATATGCATTAAAAAGGTACAGGGATGGATTTCTGCTACATCCCACTGAAACAGCAGCAAATGCTCTTAAAAGGAGGATAATTGTTTGTAATGTATCATGTATACAATGTTACACACAAATATTTTCAAAGTGGTTTTGATCTCCAGTAAGTGTGTTTTATCCTATAAATATGAACCTCTGGGTTAATTCCTGTGTTTTGTCGCCTCCACAGAAGCTGGTAAGATTGAGGGTGAAAACACATTAGCGTAAATGCTGTTATTGTCGCCTGTAATTATCATTGTCATATGGGAAACAACTCTCACACATTTAACAGGCAATATATTTCAAAAAATCATGATTATACAAAACCTATCAATGGCTATCATTGGGAGGGTAGGGATTGGGGGACCATATGTGAAATAGGGTCAACAAATTATCTTTTTTCTCTATGCAAGAAGTTTCAAATATAATATTTTAATAATAAATATCAACAAGACAAAAGTATGGAAGCAGCATTCATAAAACATAAAAGAGTAAAGATATGGCAACAAAAATAAAGCTCAATCATACCTTATAATTGTACATAAAATTTGATTTTGGCATCACTATATTTACAATATAAAATTATAATAGATATAAAATACTCTCTCAAGAGTACAGAATAATGATACTTGGTTTGGGAGATGTAAGCTTGGAAAATTTAGATTTAGTTTTAGATAAGAAAAAATAAAAATAAAAATGCATCATGAGCAGCATTTATCTACAGTAATAAAATAAATACTTCAATCCATTTTTTTTTCTTTTTTTTTTTTACTTGGTATGTTATGATACAGAAAATTTACACCAAGAACCCTCCGCAAGGCCTCACACCCTGTGAGGCTGAATCTATTTAGTTGTCCAGTTAAAATCAACAATATTAATGATAAATATGAAGCAGAAATATTAGCTGTCACGTTCATATTAGTTGTTTCCATAACTGGACAGAGATAAATGAAGAGTAAACAGCATTGACATGGATATGGTAGTAATAAGAAAATCATTCAAAATTAGACCAAAATATACAAAAGAAATATATATATATTAAACCTTCCTCCTTTTGAAATTACAACAGTGTGTCTACTGAATATGTCGCTTGCCATCCTTGAAGAGCAACTAGGAAAGCGCTCCAGTTTGATTTCTGACTCAAATTATTCCTTTACTAATATGTCCTTTTCCAGCATTTAACAGTGAAATTCAGGTCTGACATCTGCATCAACCCAAGCCATCACAATCATTAGAGAAGTTATTAAGCATCTACAACCTTGCAAAAGAAAAGAAAATAAGAAATAAGCAAATGAATAAATAAAACGGAAACACTGCAGAAGCCTCTGACATGCCGGGACAAATTCTATTATTCTGGCTTTCTCCTTTTAACCAAGACTGGATACACAAGTGAAAAGCAGAGTATAAGAAGTTCCTTACAAATCACATAAACCCCCTGGACTCGAGCTCTCAGTAACAGCCAGATTTGTTTCTTCAAATGTTATGAATCTCAATTTGATGTAGCATCAGTATTGAAAATGACAACAGTTTCCCTAACAGTATGAAAATGTCAATGGCAAAAAAAAGGAAAAATAAAAAGAATATATACATAAAAACAAATGATAGTTTAAGAAAGACAAGCAACAATATCAATAGTACCAATCATGAAAATAATTAAATAAATTTCTGGTATACACTTCCACAATTTGATTATTCAGAGAGAATGAAGCAATGAATGTCTTTTTCTAAATGTGTTTTCTATATCCAATAAAAAGTGAAGGGGGGATATATCTACAAGAAATAATTTGCTATCACAAAAGCTCCTCACTGCCCAAAGGAGAGCTCACTCTTCTGTACCATATAAGGAAGTGTGAGAACTATTAACAAGGAAAGGAAAGAGGGGGATGCACCCTCGTCAGCAAAAATACCGAAGTATTCTTTCTGTAAACAAAGACTTGACTGTTGGATTTGCAAAACTTTGCTATAATCATAATACAGAAACCACTGCTACTCCAGTAATGGCAACTCTTCTGCTTGTGTAAGGGTGTGAATATGAGGGTTGTCTGAACGCATAAATATGGTGACCCCAGACTGGTATGCTGCTGGAATGGCAACATGAGAAGTCAAGTGCCGGCGACCTTGAACCACAGGAGGTGCAGCTTGTTCTTTTAACACACCTACTACTTGACCTGCAAACAGAATGAACATGATTAATAACCAGCATACATCCAATGTCAGTTAGATTCTAATGAATAGTATCTTTTCAAATCTCTTAATTATCTTAGGGAACTCTTTCAAAGAGATTCTATATGTGAAGCTTGGAACAACTAAGAAGACTAGTCTTCAAATATTGGGCAAGAATACAGTTACTTTAGTCTGGAACGAAAAACATTTGAGGATGATCACAACTTCTGCTGACAGAAAAGATTGAATATGGTAGGATAAAAGGTATCCACAGGAATAATACTTCAAAATAAAAATTGAATCTCTCCAAAGGGGCCCATAGAGACATTTCTCTATGTGCATATTGCTTTCTTCATCTAACACTTAGTTTTACATTCATATCTCAAAAGTTCTACAGCAGCTCTCTTCCTATGACAATTTTGATAATAAAATATGTCTATAATGCAATTAACCCTATTTTAGTTAATAATGAATATGATAATGATAATGATAATAATAACAATAAATATAATGATGATGATAATATTAACCCATTGGATCTGGGTGCTTTGCTGCTGGGCATGTGGTCCAAAATCTGGGCATTAGGCTTAGTTGAGTGGTTACTCTCACAAGTGTGTGGCTTGTAGGCTTAACCCACACACTCATGGGTGGTGTCAAGACTCCTTGCCTCCCCTTTGCAGTGTTATTTTCTCTCTCTCTCTCTCTTTATTAATAAGTATTTTTGTTTATTTGCCATTTTTCAATGTCTATATTTGTCACTTGATATGCTGTATCGAGATGGTAATGGACTGTTTTCCTTGCACAGACTATCATCTCTCATGGTAGTCCATAATTCAGTGCACTAATAATAATCATTAATGTTTTGTTATTTGTGTCATTATCTAGTTTCTTTATGAAACAAAATTTTCTGTAACAAAACCTGCCCCACCACTCAGGATGGGCAAGGAACAGGATTTGGAGCATGGAAATAGTGTCTTCCCTGGAGCCAGTGCTCTCCAGCCATGGCTCATGGATGGTACATTCCGCACTCATTTACTGATAGGAATAAAGCATGAGCCCCTTCCAAAAATGCGCACTGAGTCTAATCGCCATCTAAGAGCTATGTGCACTAGGTGAGCCATTCGTGTCACTCCATCCTTCTGGTGAAATTTTTGTGAAAGCCCTCAGCCAAATTTTTCTATGATGGCATGTTTAAGTCATGTCAACCAGATCCAAGGGGTTGTTAATAATAATAATAATAGTAATAATAATAATAAAAATAATTCTTACAATAGAATAATAATCATGATAACATTAACAATAATAACAACAAAATGATAATAACCGTAACAATAAAATAATAATAACAATAACAATGATGAAGATGAAGATGATGAGGTTAATGATGATGACATCAACTATAGTAGTAATAATAATAACAGCAACAATAATAATAATAACAATAACAGGATGCAAAGTACAAATGTTAGATCAGAGAAAACTTTTTATAGAAACTTTACCTAGAACATTCATCTCTCTCCATCTTGGGTCAGGCTGTTGGGTCAATCTAATGAGCTTATCACCCTGGCCCCATCTATTTACAACATCTGCTCTGCGGACCAACAACACAGAATCTGTGCAAAGCTGGTCCCCAAGTAGGCAATCAGAGACACATTCTAATGGGTTGGTGAGGTAGATACCCTGAGGACCAACGCCAAATATCATTTGATGGTGCCAGGCATCGGGTACTGTCTGGCCTGGAGCAACACCCACTTGCAAATTTAAAGTGGCCAAAGGCACTCCACCTGGAAAGTCAAAAGCTTTTTAGTTCTGTAATAATTAATTCAACACCTAAAATCTATTTACTTTAACCAGTTTCTGCCGGGCCACACCTTGCAGCATCATAACAAACCGCTCAATCTGCAGATTGCGGCTGTACACTGCGGCAATGTGCCAAAGCGCCACAAGCCAAGTATTTGGCTTGATGTAGCAAACTCCCACACTCAAAGGCGGCTCATTGCCATTAATCTCCAGAGAGTAGAGTTTTTATTTATTTTCTTCACCCGGCAGAAACGAGTCAAAAGTAAGTAAAAAAGTATAATTATAAACCATTTAATATTGTTAGTAAGTAGAAAGACGAAAGTGAGAAAGGTGATAAATATGCTTTCTCATCACTTGAAATCAGATCTATCTACATCACGACCTGTTACTACTTCTGAGAGTTCTAACAGTTAATACTGAATATATAACCCTGCATATACTCTATTATTTAAAAGAATTATTATCTCACTAGGATGTTTCCCTTTTTCATTTCTTTATAAATTATCTACAAAGGAATTCATTAGCATACATATATATTAAAAGCTGAACTTCCAACCATACCAAACTAACAAACAGCATAATCTCAAGTTAGAACACAAACTCACCCCTGCTTATCCACTGGGCCAACCACCTAGACAGCTGCACAGCCCTCTTAGGAAACATATGGAAGAACTTGGCCTTCACAGTGCCCTTTGACAGCTTGGTCACACCATCAATAAGATCCCTGTGAGTAGTACCAGCTACAGAGCGGGAGAGCAGGTAGTCTACGACCGGCGCAGTCTCTGCTCGTAACCTGGTTTTGATACTCGCCTGCACTTCCTCCACTGTACAGGGGTAGTCTAAGGCAAGCTGTAAAAATAAAAATTATCCATTACTATCAATCCCAGCAGAAAGAAAGGAAATTAAAATTATTTTAAAAGCTTACCCTCTTACAGCCCTTTTATCATGCACGGTTTGCAAAATGGCTGGATGCTTCTGTGAAAAATTTGGCTACAAAAATATAAAATATACCCAATTTAATTAGTCTACAACTATGTGTAATAACAATAACAATAAGCAACATTGCATTGGCTGTAATTTTTAAGTTTACGTATTATTTTTATGTTTATGTATTATTCAATTTTCTAAAATGGTAGCATACGAATGACACGTACTACTTGAACTAGTTTATATCTCTTTAGGGAGTGATTATACGAGTGTGAGTTCCCACAGTATGGGCGGGTTTTGTAGGTGGAATTGAGTTCAAATCCAGTTGGTTAAGGACTGGGCAGTCCTGAGTTGCGGGAACATCGTGGAGTGCTGGTCTCGGTTCCAGATTATGTGTAAGCAAGTAGGGAACGAGGGGAACCTGAGGTCCAATGAGAGAGCCGAGAGGTGTCTGTGTCAGCCTGTCAGGTCTCCGCAGTGAATTGAGAGAAGCGTAAGCAAGTAGGGAACGAGGGGAACCTGAGGTCCAATGAGAGAGCCGAGAGGTGTCTGTGTCAGCCTGTCAGGTCTCCGCAGTGAATTGAGAGAAGCGCCTGCTGGTGAGAGTGTGAGCACATGGCTGTGGACCTGATGTGACCTAACCTAGCAAGTATACTGAGCTTCAGGTTGCAGGGTCATGCTGCTACAGTTACATCCCCCTCCCGAGAGTGAGCTAAGTGGGGGAGTGATATGCCATGAAGTTTCCCTCCAGGTTCACCAGTGTAGTAGAGGGGTATGCATCTATCACTTGAACTGATCTATATCTCTTTAGGGTGTGATTGTAGTGGGTGTGGGTTTACACTGGTATGAATGGGTTCTGTAGGTGAAGTGGAGATCAATGGGGGAGATGGGAGGCTCTCCAGTCAGCAAAGGAATGGGCAGTCCTTGTGTTGCTGCTGCTGTTGATGTCTGCTGGAGGATTGTAGAATGCTAATCTCAGTGCCTATCTGGATTCTGCGGCTTAAATACACAAGTGCTGTGTAAACAAGCAGGGAACAAGGGGAGCCTGCGGTCCAATTAGAAAACCGAGAGGTGTCTGTGTCAGCCAGTCAGTACTCTGCAGTGAGTTGACAGAAGCACCTGCTTGTGAGAATGGAGGACACTGCTGTGGACCTGATATGGCAAGTATGTTGAGCTTCAGGTTGCAGGGTTGTGCTGCTACACAATACACTCTGTGCCACTGGTCACAGAAGACAGGAATACAATCCTGAGCATGGAAATAATGCCCTACCTGGAGTTAGCGCTCTTCCAACAATGACTAACAGATGGTACATTCTACCCTCAGTGGAAATAATGCAATAGTCCCTTCCTAAATGCCCACTGTCTCTTAATCTTCCTCCAAGGAGCACTCATGATAAGGAACTTCCATTACTCCAGCCCTAAGCCACAATTTTGTCAAGACTGCATAGTCCTGTCACCCAGCCTTTAGCCTGTACTTGTGTTAACACAGTCAATGTGGAAAAAAGTTGATAAAAAATGAAGTATAGGCAGTTAAGATTTGAAACACTGAGGATAAGTTCACATAGTCCTGTACATCATGGTCGTGGTTGCCCTGTCAAAACTTGCACTATGAAAGCAGCATAAGTAGTGTACTCTATTATATTTCATCCTATTTAGCAGGTTTCCATCAGCCAATCCCATGATACCACCTGTGCCTGAGCTAATGACACAATTGCATTTTCCTGCCTCTACCTTCCTGTGAATAAAATGTATTGAGTGTGAGGTAGTAATTTTGGTACTTGTATAGTATATTTCATCCAGCCAAACCCTAGATCTCTATCTCCTCCTGCATCCTCCTTTCCATACAAATATATATCAAAGAGGTACTTCCTGGTACATCATCTTACTATTATTATCACTTATAAATACCCCTAAAAACATACTTCAGTATTTCATGTGATATAAATTTTTATCATTATTTTATGTTTTATTTACAAATTCATATTAAACTTTCCCTCAATTTATTCACACACAAGAAGTAAATATGAAACTCTTTCAACTCTGAGCTCTGTTGACACTCTTTGTATTTGATATATGGCAATGAAATATGGTATAAAATTGTAGCTTAGGGAACAGGTAAGCTGCAGTTTCTGTGGCTCTTCACCCGTTTCTGCCGGGTGAAGAAAATTAATAAAAATTTTACACTCTGGAGATTAATGGCAACGAGCCGACTTTGAGCGCAGGAGTTCGCTAAATCAAGCTAAACGCCCAGCTTGAAGCCCTTTGGTGCGTTGCAGCAGCATACAGTCGTACTCCGCAGACCAAGCAGTTTGTTATGATGCCGCAAGGTGTGGTCCAGCAGAACTGGGTTAACCTGTATCTGCCGGGCCATGCCTATAGCTGTCATAACAAACCACTTGATCTACCAGTTACGG
>NC_061822.1:7900482-7907982 GCF_019202785.1 Penaeus chinensis
GACAAGATCATATAATTTCCACTGTAATTTTGTTTAGTAAATTACATTTAATGTTGCCCTTTGAAATATTTACATATCAAGGGTGCATGGATAAAGACAGAAGCTCTGTCAGTCCTTAATAATGTTATTTAAAATAAAGAGGAATATTGAAGGGTCATCTCTTTGGTTTTGCTTATGATGCCCTCACACAATGTATAAAAATAAAACATAAATAATCGTTCATATCCTACATTTGCCACAAAAATTAAACACCAAGTAAAATACTACATGGCTACTGACATACTTCCTCTACAGTATGAAGCCGAAACTGGCCTCTCTTAAATACAGTCTTAACAGACAAAATCTAAGGAGGAGGGTTATCGCTAAATTTGCTGACCGCAATATAAAAGGTGTGGTATGACTCCTTGCCTTTATGGAGTGATTTCCTGGTTGTGGTGAATGTCATCAATGCAGAAAAAGAGAAACATTTGCCATCCCCAGAAGACCTTAGTCTGCCTACATCACCCAATGTCAATTTACCTATTGGCATGATGCTATAAGACCAATGCAATTAAAGAATTTACTTAGCCAAAATACAGGTGAGGCTCTTAACCCCTTGATGACGGGTGAAAAAAAAGAAAAAAAAGAAAAAGAAGAAAAAAAGGAAAAAGAAAAAAGAAAAAAGAAAAAAAAAAAAAACTCTACGCTCTGGATATCAGTGGCAACGCACCGACTTTGAGCACGGGAGATCGGTACATCAAGCCGAATCACTGGCTCGTAGCGCTTTGGTGCACCACTGTGGCATACAGCTGCACACCCCAGATCGAGTGGTGTGTGACCCGATGGGAAGGGGTTAAAAGAGGATTATGACCTAGATTTCACACATGCAAGCTTCTTTTGGTACATCTCTATGTCCTCTTTCTAAGAAAGATTGTGTCATAAGATACATCACTTTTGGCACCACATTAAGATATCTCACAACAAAGGATGGAAAATGAGGCATGACGCCACTTAACATGACTTGTCATGTTGAGTGATCTGTGCAATCACTGGTCATTAACCCAATGGCGACGGGTCACGGCTATCGCCGTCATAACAATACGCCCGATTTGAGGCGTGCGGGTGTCCGCAGCGGCGCCGCGCCAAAACGCCCCGAGGCAATGATTCGGCTTGATGTACCGAATTCACGCGCTCAGAGTCGGCGCGCTGCCGCCGTTCGCCAGAGCGTAGAGTTTTTTTTAATTTTCTATACCCGACGCCATTGGGTTAATTGTTCCATATTTCCTGCTAAGTCAAAGCTCGGAATTTTTCCCATATATATATAGGGATGCCTAAACTTCATTCAATATTGGCTATTAACCCATTGGATCCGGTTGTATCATGGCAATCGAATTGCCAAAAATCCGGGCATTAGTTTTGCATGACTGTTCTGCCGGGTGGCTGTTTGTAGGCCGGACGAACCCAAACACGTGTGCGGTGACAAGACTCCTATTTGTAAAGTCATTCACTCTTTTTCCACATAAGTGTTTTTAGCTTTTTGGTCATTTTCCAATGTCCCTATTTGCCATTTGATCTACATTAGCCAGATGGTACTAGTTTTTTTTGCACATACTCCATTCACCTCTCTAAGTAGTCTACAACTCAGTGCAAGAAAAATAAAAACTATATGACACTATGTTATTTGTGTCATTAATTTTTTTTTTTTTTTTTTTTTACGTTATATTAAATTTTCTGTAAATAAACCTGCATTGCCATAACGGTCCCAGGAAATGCAAATGGAGTCCTCCATGGAGCCAGTGCTCTTCCATTTACTGCTCATGAGCATTTCATTCCAAACTCATACATCGATGCAATAATGCAAAATTGCCAAATTAGTCAAATAAGCCTCAATAGGCTTGTGCACTCGTGGCGAGTCTTTTCCATTACGCCAACCTCATGATGGCAGGTTTGCACCACCCGGCTTTCAGCCAGATTTTCCCCTGATGGCATGTTCATGTCACCCACTCCTCTGTAACCGCTGGTATCAACATCGGCATGGCGTAGCTGCTGGCATCAGCATCACGTGTATAAACTCTGTAGCCAGTGCCATCAGCATCGGCATGGTGTAGCTGCTGGCATCAGCATCACACATATATCATCCTCTCTAGGACTTGGTTGATGGTTTCCTAACGAGTTGCGATAAGGATAATGCCATAGCTGTGTTCCTCCGTTTGTATATATGTGCTGAATTAGGCCTTGTCCCTAGTGTTGATGCATATATGGAATGAAGGGTGTCTCACGAAAGGGGGGCCATCACAGGTTTATAGAGCAGTTTGAGAGTGAATATTGGCTCGACAACACGTACATAAGGACTGATCTGAGGACTTCTGTTAAAGGCCTTGACTGTTCCCGCTATGCGTATGTATCATACACATTCAATTATAGATATAGATTAGTGTCCGTATATGTTGTTGTTTACCTTAAGCAGTAGGGTATAGTGATATTCTTAGCAAACAGAAAAATGTATTCTTTCTATAGTTGTAATATTATAAGTACTGATATAATCTCCTTAGTGAATCTAAGTCGAATTGTAACAGTAACTATGATTATTATTGTATAACTGATATTCTATTGATTATGTATTGATTAAAGGTTTGACTGCATTTCAATCGATCATGGAGCAAGTTCTAAGCAATGGTATCAGTCACTTTGAGTTAACACAAAATAATCTGAGCACATGAATTGGTGCTTACACCCTCAACCCAGATTTTTTCATGTCATGTCAGCTGGAGGGGTTCAGATGCCTTTACCTTGCCAAACATGTTTTCCAAGATGATCCTCTTCCAATGACTCCAACTTTTGACTTCCAAGGTCCCTTGACGCTATCCATTGCACTGATCTCCACCTTCTGCATGGCCCCTCACTCTGACCTCTCCTCTAGCAAGAGTGATGAGGAGTGGGTGCTGCAAAGGGCTGATGAGCTATGACTCGGACTTTGACATCTGTTCAGAGGACACATTGGATTATATGTCCCAGTTGATACCTTGCTCGACAGTGATGAGCTATTGTCTGTGGCTGCCCAGGTATGTGAAAGGAATTCTCAAGGGAGCACGTCATTTTGTCTGGCAACAGAAGGACAAGGTCCCTCAGTATTTTGTTTGCTGGCCATTCTGGGGTGTTGGCCTTCACCACATCGTTGAAGAAACCAACTAGTGAATTTCATAATTCTTGCTTTTGTGTTCTCTCATACTCAAGAAATTTCTCTTTTACTGAATAGTGAGAACGTATTACTTACATTTTTTCCCCTACTACCACCTCAACATACATGAGGAAGTGGACACTCATGTCTAGGCAGGAGGTCCTTGTGTATCTTGGACTTCACATTCTGATGGCAATACAGCCACAACTAGTCAACCAATCATGTGCTGTGGTGTGATCTCATTGGCGAGGTAAAGCTGAAGTATTGGTTTGACCACCTGATAACTGAGCTCTACTTTGCCCATTTGGAGGTAAGAGCTCCATTCCCAGTTAAGGTTGGAAGTTTACAAGTTTTCTGCCAGTACCAGCCAGGTGGCTCAGTACACCTCTTGCCCCAGGGTGTACACCAGGCAGGACTGTAGTGACATGCCCTCATCCACACAAGTGGTGCTGCAGTTGATGGATTCTAGCAACTTCCTTGAGAAAAGATACTAGTTGTTTGTGGGCAACTATCAGGCAAAACTTGGCTGAACAGGAAGTTCATGCCCAAGGACAAGGACATTATTCTGAAACTATACATACAGGTAGTACATTTCACAGAAATGGCCTACTGTTTGATTTGTAATAGCTTATAGCACAATTTGTGTGTACTGCGAATGCTTTTTCATTACTCCCTCTTTTTTAGTTATAGTTTTCTGTTCTGCATTAGGTACTTGGTTTGACTGCAGTCATTGACCCCTTGGTGACAGGTGAAGAAAGAAAGAAAGAAAGAAAGAAAGAAAGAAAGAAAAAAAAACTCTACGCTCAGGCGATCAATGGCAACGCGCCAACTTTGAGCACAGGAGTTTGGTACATAAAGCCGAATCACCGGCTTGTAGCACTTTGGTGTGCCGCACGCCACATATCGAGCGGTTTGTTTTGACACCTCACGGCGTGACCCGTCGAGAAGGGGTTAATGCTAAGCTAATATGCTTCTACATAATAATATTGCTATATTATACCAAAACAACTTAGCCTAGTGTAATTATAAATATCCAAATCCTATTACTTTTGCCTGTATACCCCAATTATTACTGAAATGATTGTCTATGGATAATACACAGAATGCTCATGGTAGGGTACATGGCAGGAAAAGGTTGAAAACCCATGCAACACATATTCGTATCTATAGATTTTGACTTAGTTTTAATGTAAGTGTGTGCATGTGTGTGTAAGGATACTAGTTTGTGGGCAACTATTAAGCAAAGTCTGGCTGAACAGGAAGTTCATGCCCAAGGACCTCATTGTGAGGAGGATGAGCAATGTGGACTACAACAGCACCAAGACAGGGTTGCTGGTCTTGTAGTGGAAGAACCACAATACTGTGGCCCTGTTGCTGACCGTCTATACCAATGAATAGTGAAAAGTCATTGTTTTAGCTGATCATACATTGTGCATTGGGAGCTCTATAGTGCAATGACGCAGCCTGACTTCCAGCTCAAACTTATAACTGAGCATGTGACACAGCAGCAGTGCAGGCAAGCATGAGTGTCTGCCACTGTCACCTTCCTGCCATCCCATAGTTGTCTTACTGTGTCCAGCAACCCTTAACCCAATGCTGACGGGTGATGAAAATAAATTAAAATTTTACAGTCTGGAGATTAGTGACAACGAGCAGACACTGGGAGCAGGAGTGGGCTACATCAAGCCAAACGTCCCACTCCAAGCGCTCTGGCATGTTGCTGTTGTGTACAGCTGTACCCTGCAGACCGAATTGTTTGATGTGATGCCGATAGGCGTGGTCCATCAGCATCAGGTTAAAAGAAAACTACAAAATATAGCTTCCAGAAAGAATAAAACTGCATTGCCATATTTTCAACGCTGGGAGACTATGTAACCTTACACATGGCAGTACTCTTGGCAAATTTTGTAGCACTAATAAACAAATGTTAATCTGAACACTATAACATGTTATGTCCCAGCTGATTGTCTCTACCTATTAATTTTCTATAGTGGATCTGAATAAGGCAAACCATACATACAAGTATACATACAGGCATATGGCAGTAAGGTTGAAAACTCATGCTACACACATTTGTATTTATAGATTTTGACTTTGTATGTGTGTGTGTGTGTGTGTGTGTGTGTGTGTGTGTGTGTGTGTGTGTGTGTGTGTGTGTGTGTGTGTGTGTGTGTGTGTGTGTGTGTGCGTGTGCGTGTGCGTGTGCGTGTGCGTGTGCGTGTGCGTGTGCGTGTGCGTGTGCGTGTGCGTGTGCGTGTGTGTGCGATAAAACATCAAGTCATAACAAGCTAAACCCTAAACATTTTCCCAACCATACTAACCAAAACATTGATGATTGCCGTGGCACCACAGGCAGAGGTAGCAATCTGTGTGACCTGCCGTGCTGATGCTTGCAGCTCCGTCCAGATCATGACCTTCTTCACTCTGGGGCAGCTCTCCTCACCTCCTCCCTCACCTTCACTTGCCTGCAAGGAAGGGATTGTCATTGAAAAGAGGATATAAAAGAGAACATAGGATTCAAGTGAGATCTGAAGAATTATAAATTAGTACAAGCATATCTTCTATCAGAAAGGAGCTAAAAGTAAAATTTTAAAATGTGTAAAAACCCTCCTAGTAGCAATCAGAATTCCAGACCCATTTAGAGGTTGCTGAAGGGAAGTGTGTCTTTATTCAGTACAATAGGTTTCCTAAAAGTCAGCATTTCTAGTACAGCATGTAGATCAGCTTGTATTCTTTTAACCCAATGCTGCCGGGGAAAATGAATAAAAAATGGGGAAAATGCTGTGCTCATTTTCTATATTTTTTTTTGTGAAATGTCTCTGCACATAGATGGCTCTGCTAGTGCTTAGCCACAAACGAGTCAATTAGTATACCTTGTGACCTTACCTGATTTGAATTGGAGGGAAAAATGTATTTTTTGCTAGTGCTATGAATATCGATGGTGTTATTTTTATTACAAACATTATAATTGCTACGTTATAAACATTAGTAACAGCAAAATAAGATAACATAAAATATTTTTGTAAATCAAAGAAAAGGGTAAACGGGCAAGACAGGCAGTACTCGTAATTGGCTCATTGGTGATTTGGTACAAGTGTAGCCATCTATGTGTAAAAACAATCAAACAAGTAACTCAGAGTGGGCATAGCACGTATGTACACATCATGTCTGTCGGCATTGGGTTAACAATTCTAACCTCTAACATCCTATGCACTACAAATGTGGCCTGACACTTTTTAATCATACAGTCCTGTTTACCCAAATCATGGGTTTATTACACAAAATTCTTCTAAAATTTAATTGTTTATCTGTCTCGCAAATTTCCTAAACTAACTGATGTTTTAAAAGTATGGTTTAATATTGTCTTTCCATTATTTCAAAATATAAATACACATTTTACTGTTTTGTATGATAAATATTGCCTCAACTGGATTTTCATTAAAAAATTCTGGTCTTTACTCATTTATAATTTTATTCAGCCTTCATACTTATCATGCAGCATTACTTGAACATATGATAATGTTTTTTATGTGTTAGTGGTTTAGTATTCATCATTTTCAGTAACCAAGTTGTCTGGAGAAAAAGAAGTAAAGTAGAAAAGGGAGAATTCAACTGCAGAACAATTGATCAGGAAGTTAGAAAGTGGTGCATCTGTAAAGTGGGTGTGTAACAAATAGGGCAGTAAAAATAAATAAATAAATAAAGAATGAATAAAGTAGAAGGAAAAATCAGATATACAGGTATTTTACACTCTCATAATTGGATGCTTTACTTTATAAAAGTACTAAAGTGAATCATTGCTCTTTCATTCATACTGGATCATTACCACTTTTTGTCCTTAAATTCGAGTGTATACATTTTCTGGCATGTGAAATCAAGCTCATGAAATGTCAGACAAAAATTTGCTTTAGTGAAACTTGAAAAATTGTGCCTACATGTAACTGGGAGGGACAGAAAGGCAGAAGGAATAACAGTTTCCAAGCTAGAAATAAAATTTATAATAGAAAATAGGACTGACAACATTAGTTCTCAAGCAACAGCCTTCCAAAGTCACCCTAATCCCTTCTCTTTTATCTTTTATTGAAAAAGAAAAAGAAAATATAAATCAGCTTCCCCTAAATCACAGATAGGGAGAGAAAACAATTAACCTGAATCTTCAATGTTCTTTTGTGAAAAACTTTGAACAGCCACTGTGTTCTTATCAAATCTCAGTTCCATTGGGTTTATGATTTACAACCATCTAGATAAAATACTTTCTCATGGGTTAGTATTCTTAAAACAACCAGAATTAATATTTCTAATACAGTACTGATATAATTTATGAAATTCTGAAGAAAATAGAG
>NC_061822.1:7910482-7912982 GCF_019202785.1 Penaeus chinensis
ATATTCCCATCTTTACTCTTTCCCTTTCCTGAATAAACAAAAGCAAATTTGTTTACAAACACAGACATTTTGTTAGTATTTCATATGATTTATATGTATGTTTCTTATTCTCATTTCGAGTTAATAAGCATTCTTTTATTTTATGCATTCCCCCCTCCCACCTTGCTCAGTCTTTCCTAAAACTAAGTCTCACAAAATGTGCTATATTGATATATACACATTTATTTTTTCAAAACTAAGGAAAGCATTAACCTGATGCCACCATGAACTTACATGCCATGTCCACTGCGTTCAATTTTTTAATTAGCTCTATACACAGATGGTTCCACAAGTTCCAAGTCACCACTGAACCTGTTATAGTACTATCTATCTCACTATACTATCTAATTGTTTACTCCTTTTCCTTGACTTTGGGAAATATTTTCTTTTATCTTATATTTTTGTTAGTAATGCCGAGGAAAGGTGATATCCGGTGAGGTCTCTAGATCTACTAAGTGGGTAAGCACTTGCAATGCCATCAATTTGCAGAGACCTTTCAAAAAAATAATACTACAGGGAACACTATATTTCCTCCGTAAAATGGGGTTAAATTGTATTTGTTTTCATCACCAATTTCATCAAATTTACATTAGGATTTTGAGGGCTTTAACTGCCCTACCTATATGCAACAAACTGCAAAGCATAAATAAAAGGATAAGGATTTTGAGATTTGATGAAGACGTTTGAGTAAAAGAGTGGAATGCAAGAGAAAACAAATAAACAATAATGAAAACTTGTACAAGAGCATTTCCCATTTCAAATCTAACTATACAATTTAAGGCAAAAGTAAAATCTATATACACAATCGTTGCAAAAAGAAAATTACTTTAAAATCAATTGATAAACCTTTTAACAAGTAAGTGCAGGGAGGGGATATGCATTACTATTAGAAGTTTCAATCTATCTTCTGGATATTTCATACACAAGGTGGGTATTGCGGATGTAAATTATTTCACCCTTTACCTTGATTAACTTTCATTATTTCATTATTAGTATTTATATAACAATAACATCGGAAACTCAGCCATGGTAACTAAGGTATATTGACTCCTTGGTGGCTGAGTACTGGAGGAGCCATCTCTGTGCAACAAAATTCACTAAAAAAACTAGAATGGCAAACTACAACACATAAACCTGCTGCCAATATGTTAATAATAATAATAATAATAATAACAATAATAATAGTAATAATAATAATAATAATAATAATAATAATAATAATAATAATAATAACAATAACAACAACAACAACAATAATAAAAAATAATAATCCTAAAAAACAAAAAAAATCAATAACAATAATATTAAAATTATAATAATACTTCAAAACAACTTTCTACAGAATTAATAACTGAATAAAATTACTATTAGCTAATGTAAGTTAACCAGAGTTAAATCATTCCCTCTGAAAAAGAAGTAAAATGTAAATTCTTATTCTACGCATAGCGAAGATATCATTTTCATGGTAAAATAATTATTCATTAATAACAACAGTAGTATTACCAGTTTGTGATTAATAACAGAAGCAATAATTTTAATATCACCTCTAATAATATTATAAATGCAAGTAGTAATAATAACAATAAAAATAAGAACAGTTATAACAACAAAAATATAAGCAGAAAACAATAACAGTATAGCCAGAGCAATCATTAATTATAATTTCATAACAATACCAATAATAATAATAATAATAATAATAATAAAAACTGATTTTTGGAAAGTCTCTTTTTTATTATTTCATCGTCTTTATTGATAATGCTCAACCAAATTCATGTTTACAAATGTTGAAAAGGTATGAAAGAGAATATCTTCACAATACAAGAGATGCATTTATCTAATTTTGATTAAATACATATCTTGTAATGTGAAGATATTCATTCTCATTCATATCTTTTCTATAAATATAAATAACAATAACAATAATAATAAAAACATTTACAACACTAAAAATAGCAATATAATAATAATAATAATAATAATAATAATAATAACACTGGTTCAAACAAAGAAATGTGCAAGAAATCAAAGTTCATGTAGCACTATGGTTAAGTGTCGTGGCAAAAGGGGTTTAAATGAGTTAATCATTAGAACAAAATGCGTTAGATATCAATGGTCGTATTGCATAAAGTAGCACAGTAGTAAAAAGGATAAAGAGGGAACGTAAGTGGGGAAGTTCAGGGATTAGTGAAAGGGGCAAAGGGTGATTAGATCAAGTCTCTATGTATCTAGGGAAAAACAAAAAGTGGGTGATTCCATGAAGATGTCCACTAGGTTGAGGGGGATCAGGGAAGAGAAGACAAGTGAGGAAAAGCAGATGTATGGGCTGCAGTGAAGCAGGGACAGGATTACAAGATATGTAGTACTGGAAGAGGAACATTGAGGTGGGTTAGAGTATGACATGAGATAGGAATGTGTGAGTAAAGTGTGGTCTGTATGCAAGCAGGCAAGAGCAGTTTCC
>NC_061822.1:7942982-7945482 GCF_019202785.1 Penaeus chinensis
GAGATAAAAAAAAAGGGTAAACTGGTAAAATGGACTGTCAAGTAAATTATCCAGTTTCGATCTCCTTCCTTATCTGGGTGCAGGTATTTTAGGAGTATTATATTTGCAATTTTGAATACCCCATGTTTAGATATTTTATGGAAATATGAGTCCAGAAATTGACACTTAACAGAATTATCCCTAGAGACCACATTCTGGCAACCTCTCCATTAGGCCCAGCTGCATAAAGGCAACAAATTTCATCTTTCACTAAAATATTTTTTTTTTTTTACTATTAAGGTTTGTAGAGCTTGAAGTTAAGCATCATTAAAGTGATAATGAATGAAAGTTATAACAGCATCACCAATGTGAAGCACCAGATCCCAACTCTTGTTATCCTAATAGCTACTTCACCAGGGTAACATATCCTTGTTACATATGAATATAAAGTGTAAGATTATTGGATGGGTACAAGGTGTATGGTGTTGTTTTAAAGTCTTCTTCATACCAAATTATTATCATTATCATTAATATGAATATAATTACTTAGTAAAGAGAAAGCCATAAATTATGAGAATTCATATTTTATACCTACTGCGTTTATGCACATAGGCTTGACTAAAGGAATGGAGGGGTTTTGGTTTGTACAAGTTACACTCATCCATTCATTTATTACTTCAAAAGGTAATTTACATGCCTTTCAGGTGGAGAAAACCACGATGGTTGCCAACAGCAAAAAGCCGTCTCTTTACGGTCCCAAAACGTCCAGTCATCCCAGCAGAAGAGACAAGGGAGATACAGCGGCTGTTTAACAATTACCGTACTAGTGTGCGGGCTGTGAGGTGAGTCCTCTTTCTTTGCAGTTTATCACCATTAATTTGGATTTGTTATTATTATTTCTATCATTATCATCACAATTACAGTTATCATCATTAATCATCATCATAACCACTACTTATTAATTTACTTTTCATTACCACAGTTGTCACTGTTATCAACACCATGAACTTTACAGTCTTTTAAACATTAAAGCATTGCTAGGTCCTTTGAATCTAACTCTCAATACAATATTTCATATCCAGGCACCATTTACTAGAAGAGTACTTAAGGACCAGTGCAACATCAGAGGTTGCATTACAACAGGTTGCAGAGGAGGAGGCTGAGCATCAGCGCCTCATGGAATACAACCGCATGGAAAATGAAAGGATTGCAGCTCTGAGAGAGATTAGGTATGAAGTGTGCTTAGTTTGTATAGTTGTGGACTGATGTACTGTAAATTTTTAATTGTTTTCTCTAGATGTTTAAGAAATATCAACAGTATCCATTGGCATACTGTTTGGAAGAGGTTTTCAGAATTTGGCAGTATTTTGGGGTATGTTATTTTTAAAATTATTCCTTAATTTATTATTCAACAGGATAAAAAAAGAGCTGGAGGATGACCTGGCCCGTGTTGCTGCATCCAAACAGAAGCTTGCTGAGCAGGCAGCAATAAGACAAGAAGAAGCTTTACGCATTATCACAGAGACTCAGGTAAAAACCCTCCTTGTGTATCTTTCTGATGGATCTTTCAAAACCCATTCAATTATTGTTTAGTTTCCTCATCAACTGGTATTTGCTGTGAGTTTGCTTTTGATCTTTATATCCTTCAAAGGCAGAAAAGCATTTAAAAAGTAGTGTGATTAGCTGTTAGAAATACATTACAACGGAGAAGGTAGTAATAATAATGATTTAATATATTTACCTTAGCAAATGGAACATAATAATATAAATATTATTTTCTTTCTTTGATATTTATAGGAGCTGGTGAAAACATTTATTAATCGTGAAAATTTGGAGAAGGCCATTGAAAATGCACTTGCAAACCCAGTGGATTACAATAGTGCCATTGACCAAGAAGGTTACATTTATCGAGGCCGTAATACAAAAGTGCAAGATATTCCAGAAGAAGATCGAGAAAAGTTAGCAAGAGCAAGTCAATAGAAGGTACATTGAGCACCACAATTATGTTGTAAAGGACAGAAAATGTAAATAATTAAAACTGAGGAAGAATTGGAAATAATAATCTGTAGCTTTATAATTAAAGGTTGTCTTATTTTAATCCTCCAATCATTGATATTTTATTTGTAGTAGAATATTATTCTTGGTATTTGAGAAGGGGTTACCCAGAATTCAGTTAGATACAAAATTATGTTATTTTTCTTTTCTTTTGATTCACACTCAAAAGTTACTTATTTACAGGAAAGTATATGGAAAGTATATCCATTTCATTTGTTACCTTTAAACAGTTCATTAAATGTTTTGTTTCATTAATTCATTTTATGGTAATACTTTTTGATCATAAGGAATGCTGCTGGGGAAATGCAATGCTTTTTTTTTTTTTTTGTGTGTGTGTGTGTGTGTGTGTGTGTGTGTGTGTGTGTGTGTGTGTGTGTGTGTGTGTGTGTGTGTGTGTGTGTGTGTGTGTGTGTGTGTGTGTGTTTGTTTGTTTGTTTGTGTAATGTCTTTGCTAGTGCTTAGCAAC
>NC_061822.1:7950482-7955482 GCF_019202785.1 Penaeus chinensis
ACTTACTTAATGTTTGGGCAAACCACTGGCCCATTCCTGTAGTCAAGCCAAATCACCTGGTATGCCTATATGCCTGGTTGTTTGCTATTAGGTATTGATGGATGACCCTGCCAGACCACAACAGTACCCCAGTGTGCATGATGACACACAGGCTTTGCTGAGTAAACGGGTGAAGTCCACCAAGCACTGTTTACTTGTGTGGATTGGTCCTTAACTAAAGATTTTCATATCTGTACTCTTTTTCTTTTACAATTTTGAGTATTTTTTTTTGTTTCACACAGCCATCCAATCTTGCAATTATTGTTAATTCTTGCAATTATTGTTCATTCTTTCAACTATCAAAGCTTTGAACCTCTTGTTATTTTCCATTGCAAATGTTATAAATGAAAGTATAGGTAAATGTTTACAAAGTGACCACATCCACATCCTCATCCCTAACACATTCCATTTCTACTTTTTAAATGAAGATGTTCACACTTTTGACATAAAATTTTCTTTTCAACATCATGCTTAAAAAGTTTATTAATTTTATAAATTCTTGGTCTGAATATGAATTTCTCCAACCCATAAAGTTACAAGCGTCTGTTCAGGCTGTCCAACAAACAGCTGTCCCAAGGCATTTGACCTCCTCCTTGATTCCGCATCTTTCCTTCCTTCATTTTGATTTCTATTTTGTTTTCATGATTATATTCATTATCATTCATGTTCCTGCTGTGTGGGGGTGAGCTCCAATGTAGGTAGAGAGGCCCACATCTACTCTTTGTTAACACAGCCTTTTCTGAGCTGTTTAGTCATGGCCAGCACTAATATAAGACGGAAAGGCCGAGGGCCACTCCTCACCAGTGCAGCCATCTATGAGTTGGCAAGTTGATGCAAGCCCATATTGGCAGTAGGAAAGCCTGTGCCCTATTGCAAATCAGGGAGGGTGTTTAACAATATTATGTTTTGCTGTTAGTGGGAATGATTACATGTCTGGGAGTGGGTACTTGAGCATGATCTGGCATCCCTTATTTCTTGCTAGAAATCCTCAATTAGGGCCTGAATACCCAGTTAATGCAGTGACTAAATATGGAAAACTAAATTGGACCTCTTGAGGTCAGTCAGTCTCCTATAAAGAATTACATATTTGTTCTTTCCTTAATATTCCTTATTGTTTTTATAAGGGTTAACAAGTTTTCTGAACATTAGAATTTCCAGAAAATATACCCATCTACAAGTACTGCTGTGTATTTTTAAAACAGCATATATTTCTAAGGTTTACCTGGTTCGCAGTTTATCATCTTCAGTACGAGGCAGTTCTGTAGCTGGAATCTCATCTTCAGAGGGCCACAGATTATCTTTGACTGTGTGTATATAATACAGCACCATTGATTCACTCAGCATACTGGAGACTGTTTCACGAACATGTCTGAAAATAAAGCATTTGATTACTATTGAATCTAAGTACAGAAATAAATGCTAATAGATTTAAGAACTCTAACCCATTTTTAGGCTGAAAACTTTTTAGAACTCTAACCCAATTTTAGGCTGAAAACTTTTTGCCTTATTTTTTATAATCTTTTTTTTTTTTTTTATCTATTTATTTTTTTGGCAAAATTAGTTATCATTACCATGGTAACAAAAAAATGTTCTAGGTCCCTTAACCAAAAAGTGTCAAGTATGACATGTATGTACATGCCATACCCACTGTGAGTTTACTTTATTAATCATTTTTACACACAGATGGCTCCACTTGTACTAAGGCACCAATGAGCCAATTATGAATATTACTTATCTTACCTGTTTACCCTAAAGAAAAGACAAGAATAGAAAGTTTTCCCGCAATTTCAAGGAAAGGTGAAGAGAGAGAGGTAAGGTCACTAGGTCTATTAATTGACTCCTTTGTGGCTAAGCACTAGCAGAGGCATCTATGTACAGAGACATTACACAAAAAATCCTAAAATGGGCACTACATTTTCTCAGTGACATTGGTCTAACACATAACACACTGCCTCAGTATCTTATGCATGGAGTCTGAGTGGAGTGGTTAGGGAGAATTCATTACTTTTGGACAGCTGTACCATGTTACCACTTATCACATCAATTTTGTCATTGTCAGTTTATATAAGAATTTGCTATACTTAGGTTTACGAGTTAACTGTACACAAGTGCGTGAATTACTGAAATGTAAATGCTGTACAGCTGGTTAGCATGGGGTTTGGAAATGGGCAAATAAATTTGTAAAAGAAGTGAAAAATGTGGAAATCTCCATGAACAGAAGATCACAAAGGCAAACCTGACTGTCCTCAACTACAAATCCTTACTTGTTTTGGGTTGTAATTCCTAAAACACGGGAATTATATAATAAAAGTATCTTTTGTGCCACTATAATAATTTCTTAGGGAATATAATTATGAGAGAAGCTAAATTAAGAAAAATAATTTGATGTTCATTTGAGATGCTACTCCCATGAACTCTTCCTATAATTCTCTTTTCTGTTATTGAATGATAGACTTAAGCATTTTGGACAATATTGCTCTGACAAAGAGTAAAAATTCCCACAAAAAATATTTTCATTTTGCTTTCTATATGAATTTTACACACATACACACACACACACACACACACACACACACACACACACACACACACACACACACACACACACACACACACACAGAGTTGCGGCCTTAAATGAGAAAAAGAGGAAGACAAAGAAAAAAGAAAAGAAAAACCTGTTTTGTGCACAAGAAACTCTGATCTTTAGTGCCTTTAAAGGTCAAACATCCTTGAGTGGTAGAAAAAGAAATTCCATATTGATTCCTTATATTTAAGATACCATAAAGTAGTCTCCCTGGGTAATATTACTTTAGTATTCCTAGTTAATCATTTCTCTGATAAATACTTGGGGCTTAAATATCATATAATAAAAATTATATATATAGTACATCTGTTAATATATAGTACTTGGATTCAACAACTTATTCCTAAATTTATATCAATAATCTGTTATAGCTTCATCCTCTAACAACAATAGTATTTTTGTAACATTAAGGTGTTTTTAATGTGGAATAAATAATTGTCAACATTTCTTTAAGTTATATTATGTCAAGAAACAGGTGTTACACTGAAAACCAGTAAATAAACTATCAACCTCTTTACTGGTGTTGTTGAAAAAAAAAGAAAAAAGAAAAGAAAGAAAGAAAGAAAGAAAGAAAGAAAGAAAGAAAGAAAGAAAGAAGAAAAAAAGAAAAAAAATAGGGAAACTTTTGAATCTCACTTACTTTGTAATGGTTTTACCATATGTGATTTGAACAAAAGAAATGAGAGTTTTGCGGAGCCACTTGCTTACACCTCGAAGTTCACACAATTCCTCCAAGAAGGAAAAGAGTGGCTCAGCAACGGAGTCCTTGCCTGCATCTCCACCCACACCTCCGTCAACTGCAGCCTCACTGCCGTCCATCATTAGGCTTAGGTCCTCCTCATCACTGTCACTCTTACCATCTCCACTGAAGAAATATATATAATGTAAAACAGATGTTTCTGCTATACTATTCTGGCTATTATCAGATATGCTGACATTCTAATGACAATGTGTATATATACCCTTTGAAGAATGTTGAAAATGAAAATTTTGACTTTTTGCGCTGTGTTCCTGCTTGCTTCAAGTGCTCAGGGGAAGGTGAGAGGAAGGCATAAATGAGCTCTGAACCAGAGAGCTTCTCATCACTAAGCACAGCATCAAAATAATTCTGTGCCACACTTCGTACTTTCTCTAGCTGGGTTTTGTCAGCAGCTTTTCCAAATAGGATTTTTGTTGGTACTGTGGGCAGTTCTACTGCTTTCATCCATGGAGCAATTTGACTGGTGGGTAAAAGAGTTTCAGATAAGTTTTGTGAGGAAACAAAATTGTATGAATGCATAACTATATTTGACAAGCTGATTATATGCAGAAGGCATATGGAAATTTTTTAGGAAATAATTCATATACCCTATGCTTTATTCCCTTTTTACCATAACTTCCTGTGGAGATCCAGAAGTAGGGGAAGCTTTCTCACGACGACCCAGCCATTGCCAGGTCCTGAGCCCACCAGTGAAGACTCCAGATTGTCTACACCCGATGATAAAGAGGAAGAAGAAGAGGCTGAGGAAGATGATGAGGTAATGGCTGTTGAGGAGAGGTCTTGGCACGAAGAAGTCTTCGAGTCCTCTGAACCTAGGTGTACCAAGAGGACCAAGTGTGGGATATCCTTTTCTTCAACCAACTTTAAAAAGAAATGAAAATACATGTTTGAAGGTTCAAATTGGTAAATTACTAAAAATGCATTAATATATATCACTGATACTAAAGATTACAAAGAAGTATGTATGATATTAAAAATAAACAAGCAAGAGAAAGATTGTGTTTAAATAAAAACACCTGTTGATGAATCTATATAACAGGAAGAATGTATCTTACATAATTCAATAACTTAATGATTATCATAATTATCATTATCATTATTTGGCATGGGCAATGTGTGTGCAAGAATGCGCACGCACGCACACACACACACACACACACACACACACACACACACACACACACACACACACACACACACACACACACACACACACACACACACAAGCGTATGACATATCAATTGATAAATGCAATAAAAAAACACACACAAAAAAAGAAAAACCAGGGAACACAGCTCAAGGTTTTAATACCCATACCACAGAAGCAGCCACAATGAACTCCTTTGAGACCCCATAAGGCAAAGCTGTTCTCATTACCTGTACACTTTGGACATGAACCCTCCATCGCCCAATGTTGTCACTCCAGAGGACAGTTCTCTCCACATGTGTCTCCAGCACCTTGTGGTCGCTTCGCAGCTGGTTGATCTCCCCTTCCAGATGAGTTATGACTTTGGCATCTGCTTTGGCACTTTGTCTCATTGCTTGCAGAGCCTTGCCAACAAAATGAGAAATTTCAGTTACTAAATTGGGGACTTAAATTTGTAACAGAACTAGAC
>NC_061822.1:7960482-7967982 GCF_019202785.1 Penaeus chinensis
TGAAATATCTGAGCTTTGGAGGCCAAAAGAATTACAGCTTGAATGATCATGAGATAAAAAGAAGAAAGCTGTACTGCTATCTAATCCTCATACTGGCCCTTTACACAGAGATAAGCATTTAGACAGCAAGAAGGCAATGCTATAAAATGAAGTGTGCCCTCACCTTATCCTCATTATATCTTCTGTGCTTTCAGAGGCTAAAACCAACTCTAAGAAGTTGTCAAAGCTGACAAGTAAAAAAAAAAAAGAAAAAAAAATTCAGCATTTCACAGACTACAGATGAGGGAAGATATTACGTGTTCTGCATACTGTAACAGCAGAACGGCATCTCCACAATAAAGAAAACAAAAACAAAAAAAATCCTTGGCATGGATAAAACCATCCATAGTTAGTGCTGGAAGAATCTTTTAAAATGCTGGCTGGCATCAAAAAAATATATATCTATTAAGACAAAGAAAATAAAGTTATATTAAAACAGAGAAAATAAAAAAACAGCTTTCTAATAGACAAAGCATCTAATACTTTTTGAAAGGAACATTCTTAAAATGAATTGAATTACATACAAATATTTTCCCCATTTCAGTTTATCGCATAGTATCATACTTATCAATCAAAATATGGTAATATATGGAGTCTACATTCCATATCCTAAGAATATCAAACAGAATTAAGAAGAAAAAAAAAAAAAATCAATAATTTGATGAAAATAATTATTTTGTACTTATGAAGTAGATTGTGATGGAAAACTATTTTTTCTTAGAACTGATTTAGGGAATAAAATAGTTGATGCTAAAACTTTCATGCCACTGAACAATCAAGGGATATAAGGATTTGTAATTCTTATTAAGTGTGTAGATAGGCTCTCTTAATGTGTATGTGTATGTGTATGTGTATGTGTATGTGTATATGTGCATATATGTGTATGTGCATATGTTATATATTGTATGTGTATGTGTATGTGTATGTGTATGTGTATGTGTATGTGTATGTGTATGTGTATGTGTATATGTGCATATATGTGTATGTGCATATGTTATATATTGTATGTGTATGTGTATGTGTATGTGTATATGTGCATATATGTGTATGTGTATGTGTATATGTGCATATATGTGTATGTGCATATGTTATATATTGTATGTGTATGTGTATGTGTATGTGTATGTGTATGTGTATGTGTATGTGTATGTGTATGTGTATGTGTATGTGTATGTGTATGTGTATGTGTATGTGTATGTGTATGTGTATGTGTATGTGTATGTGTATGTGTATGTGTATGTGTATGTGTATGTGTATGTGTATATGTGCATATATGTGTATGTGTATGTGTATGTGTATGTGTATGTGTATGTGTATGTGTATGTGTATGTGTATGTGTATGTGTATGTGTATGTGTATGTGTATGTGTATGTGTATATGTGCATATATGTGTATGTGCATATGTTATATATTGTATGTGTATGTGTATATGTGCATATATGTGTATGTGCATATGTTATATATTGTATGTGTATGTGTATGTGTATATGTGCATATATGTGTATGTGCATATGTTATATATTGTATGTGTATGTGTATGTGTATGTGTATGTGTATGTGTATGTGTATGTGTATGTGTATATGTGCATATATGTGTATGTGCATATGTTATATATTGTATGTGTATGTGTATATGTGCATATATGTGTATGTGTATGTGTATGTGTATGTGTATGTGTATGTGTATGTGTATGTGTATGTGTATGTGTATGTGTATGTGTATGTGTATGTGTATGTGTATGTGTATGTGTATGTGTATGTGTATGTGTATGTGTATGTGTATGTGTATGTGTATATGTGCATATATGTGTATGTGTATGTGTATGTGTATGTGTATGTGTATATGTGCATATATGTGTATGTGTATGTGTATGTGTATGTGTATGTGTATGTGTATGTGTATGTGTATGTGTATGTGTATGTGTATGTGTATGTGTATGTGTATGTGTATGTGTATGTGTATGTGTATGTGTATGTGTATGTGTATGTGTATGTGTATGTGTATGTGTATGTGTATGTGTATGTGTATGTGTATGTGTATGTGTATGTGTATGTGTATGTGTATGTGTATGTGTATGTGTATGTGTATGTGTATGTGTATGTGTATGTGTATGTGTATGTGTATGTGTATGTGTATGTGTATGTGTATGTGTATGTGTATGTGTATGTGTATGTGTATGTGTATGTGTATGTGTATGTGTATGTGTATGTGTATGTGTATGTGTATGTGTATGTGTATGTGTATGTGTATGTGTATGTGTATGTGTATGTGTATGTGTATGTGTATGTGTATGTGTATGTGTATGTGTATGTGTATGTGTATGTGTATGTGTATGTGTATGTGTATGTGTATGTGTATGTGTATGTGTATGTGTATGTGTATGTGTATGTGTATGTGTATGTGTATGTGTATGTGTATGTGTATGTGTATGTGTATGTGTATGTGTATGTGTATGTGTATGTGTATGTGTATGTGTATGTGTATGTGTATGTGTATGTGTATGTGTATGTGTATGTGTATGTGTATGTGTATGTGTATGTGTATGTGTATGTGTATGTGTATGTGTATGTGTATGTGTATGTGTATGTGTATGTGTATGTGTATGTGTATGTGTATGTGTATGTGTATGTGTATGTGTATGTGTATGTGTATGTGTATGTGTATGTGTATGTGTATGTGTATGTGTATGTGTATGTGTATGTGTATGTGTATGTGTATGTGTATGTGTATGTGTATGTGTATGTGTATGTGTATGTGTATGTGTATGTGTATGTGTATGTGTATGTGTATGTGTATGTGTATGTGTATGTGTATGTGTATGTGTATGTGTATGTGTATGTGTATGTGTATGTGTATGTGTATGTGTATGTGTATGTGTATGTGTATGTGTATGTGTATGTGTATGTGTATGTGTATGTGTATGTGTATGTGTATGTGTATGTGTATGTGTATGTGTATGTGTATGTGTATGTGTATGTGTATGTGTATGTGTATGTGTATGTGTATGTGTATGTGTATGTGTATGTGTATGTGTATGTGTATGTGTATGTGTATGTGTATGTGTATGTGTATGTGTATGTGTATGTGTATGTGTATGTGTATGTGTATGTGTATGTGTATGTGTATGTGTATGTGTATGTGTATGTGTATGTGTATGTGTATGTGTATGTGTATGTGTATGTGTATGTGTATGTGTATGTGTATGTGTATGTGTATGTGTATGTGTATGTGTATGTGTATGTGTATGTGTATGTGTATGTGTATGTGTATGTGTATATGTGCATATATGTGTATGTGCATATGTTATATATTGTATGTGTATGTGTATGTGTATATGTGCATATATGTGTATGTGCATATGTTATATATTGTATGTGTATGTGTATGTGTATGTGTATGTGTATGTGTATATGTGCATATATGTGTATGTGTATGTGTATGTGTATGTGTATGTGTATGTGTATGTGTATGTGTATGTGTATGTGTATGTGTATGTGTATGTGTATGTGTATGTGTATGTGTATGTGTATGTGTATGTGTATGTGTATGTGTATGTGTATGTGTATGTGTATATGTGCATATATGTGTATGTGCATATGTTATATATTGTATGTGTATGTGTATGTGTATGTGTATGTGTATGTGTATGTGTATGTGTATGTGTATGTGTATGTGTATGTGTATGTGTATGTGTATGTGTATGTGTATGTGTATGTGTATGTGTATGTGTATGTGTATGTGTATATGTGCATATATGTGTATGTGCATATGTTATATATTGTATGTGTATGTGTATGTGTATGTGTATATGTGCATATATGTGTATGTGCATATGTTATATATTGTATGTGTATGTGTATGTGTATGTGTATGTGTATGTGTATGTGTATGTGTATGTGTATGTGTATGTGTATATGTGCATATATGTGTATGTGTATATGTGCATATATGTGTATGTGCATATGTTATATATTGTATGTGTATGTGTATGTGTATGTGTATGTGTATGTGTATGTGTATGTGTATGTGTATGTGTATGTGTATATGTGCATATATGTGTATGTGCATATGTTATATATTGTATGTGTATGTGTATGTGTATATGTGCATATATGTGTATGTGCATATGTTATATATTGTATGTGTATGTGTATATGTGCATATATGTGTATGTGCATATGTTATATATTGTATGTGTATGTGTATGTGTATGTGTATGTGTATGTGTATGTGTATGTGTATGTGTATGTGTATGTGTATGTGTATGTGTATGTGTATGTGTATGTGTATGTGCATATGTGTATGTGTATATATGCATATATGTGTATGTGTATATGTGCATATATGTGTATGTGCATATGTTATATATTGTATGTGTATGTGTATGTGTATGCATACATGTATGTGTGTATTTGTATGTGTGTGTATATAAACATGCATGTGTATGTATATATGTATGTGTATGTATTATATATTCTATTCAACCTTATCAAATAATTCTTATGACTACTGTGAAACATAACCTAAGGGTCAATCACTCGTCTAATTATTTGAAGAGCATAAAAAATATTAAAAAGGCCACCAATCACAGACCTAATGTCCTTAAATACTTTGGCCCTACTTTCTTGTGTGGTGTATATCAACAGATTATGCAGATGCACACACTTAAAAGGATTCCACTTACGGCAATAAGACTGTGCAAGGCTGGTATCTCCTCTGGGACTCTTACTGTAACCTGATGTTTGGCTGACAACATAATGTGAGCTGTGATTGTCAACGTTGCTCCCAAGACCAGAGCTGCAACTCCGCCTACAATGAGGGAGAGGGGAAGCACCACGCCCACACTCCCCACACTCCCCCCCCAGCCCCACACCGCTCCTATGCACCATGCTGCCAGCAGTCCTCCAACTGCTGCTGCCCACATCCAGGCCTGGAAGATGAGGGTGAGCTGGGTATTGTAATTTAATTCATAAGACTAAAGCACTCTAGACCAGTTTCATTGCACTAATTTTTAAATAACACAACTATGTTGCTAAATACAAGTCTTACACTTTAACTCAATAGTAAAATATTGGTTAGTTGAATTATGTTATGACATACACATACATTAACTTTAACAAAAAAACGTTCATTGGGGCATTAAAGTTAAAATAATGTGCTATAAATTTATAAAATGTGCAGGCAATTCATATAAGTTTTCCACAATAAGATGATGGGTCACCAATCACTGTTATCCATATGGTACTATATATTCAGCAGAGATTGACTGTGTATCTGGCAGTGTTCCTAAACTAAAATCCTTTCTTGGAGAGTAATTTCTGAATTATTTAAAAACCTGCCCCAAAATTTGAAATTAACTTGATGTGATACGAATATCACGCGCAATAAAAGTGATTCGCTTGTGATACTTTCAAGCGGCTATTCTCTATATAAATGGCGGTGCAGCCTTAGCTAGTGTATGTACAAATATAATGCATAACATAGTTACGTTTGATAAGCAACACAACTACCTGTACCTTAGTATAAAATGACTCCATCTAGTCGGTCCCTGCTAGATCACTTTAAAGTTTGAATTATTTCAGTCTAAACAATAACACGCTTAAACATTCTACAAACTCGTAATGACCATCAATAATCTAGCTTCATACCTTCCCTAAGTAGGCCTTCGCTTCAATTTTGACTGCTATTTCGCCCCTGTCAACTCAGTCAGTCATGTCCGTAACAGCTGTTGGTGTTGTTTACTTGAGATCAGCTGATCGATCAACTCCATTTTCTATGACGAGATGTGATGGTCCATTCTCTCATTTATACGTAAATATCAATGGGTAACTAGTACATTTATGAAAATTTCTTCACAGTATCCTCAGAAGTAGGAAATCTTTATTATTTCATAAAAATGTGTCAATTCCAATTACTGAAATTTAGATTAATCAAAATAATATAATCCATAACCCAACAGAATCCATAAAATTGGAAGCTATGATAAAAAGGCAGTTAAATAACATACTTGGTCGAGAAGGCATGTGCTTACGTACAATATGTATATGCACATATATTCTGTTCATGCCTGTGTATGTCTGCGTGCGTGTGTACATGTATTTTTAGATCAGATTATTGTAATATATTATCCTTTTCCTCACAGACAATGACTCTGTCTCTAAAATATTTTTTCTACCCTAGATTTCTCATCCTTTTTTTCATTCAAAATCCCTTTCTCTTCATGTACTTCTCTATCTAAGTGCATCTTTCTCTTTTCTACCTCTTATATTTGTATATAAAGATAAATATATCCTCACAGTTTTTACCGTACACTCACTTTACTACCGGTCGATATGTGTTTTTGCCGAGTTCCATGTGATATTCCTGAGTCAAGGGCCATTTTTTTATTCAAAGATAGAATGGAAAAATTATTACTAGGGTACAATCGGGTACAATCACATTAGAGTAGGCAACAATATGTAGTTTTCTCAGAAGAATCGATTTACTTATCAAATGTGATTTAACTGTGCTTTTAATATATATTTTGTATATCAGAAATATCTGGTTGCATTATCTTTTCTACCTGCAAATTAACGCTACTATACCCAATGTCTATAAATTCTATCATAGGCGTTTAAGCATTTAATGTACACATATTGGATTGGTATACATTAGTTTTATAATATATATATATATATATATATATATATATATACATATACATATATATATATAAAATATATATATATATATATATATATATATATATACATATATATACATATATATATATTTATATATATACATATATATATATATATATATTCATATATATATATTTATACACACACACACACACACACATGTGTGTGTGTGTGTGTGTGTGTGTATATGTGTGTGTGTGTGTGTGTATGTGTGTGTGTGTGTGTGTGTGTGTGTGTGTGTGAGTGTGTGTGTGTATGTGTATATGTGTGTATGTGTGTATGTGTGTATGTGTGTGTGTGTGTGTGTGTATGTGTGTATGTGTCGGTAGGGGTGGTAGAGGTGGCGTCCAGCTGGAGTGACTGTCCGAGATTAACCCTCAGGGTGGGGATTGCGACCACTGTCGAGGAAGCTGAAGCAGCCGAGAGATAAGGTGGGTGCTCTCTCGGAGGTGATAAGACCTGGCAGCGGCACGATTAGTGTGGGTGGCTACACTTATTACTGGCCAGGCCGCAGTGATGGTCACCATCTCCAGGGAGAAGCCATACCCATCTTCAACCCTCGGTAGTCATTCCAGTCGATGAGCGTATAATGGTATTGAGACTGAAGCTTACATTTTGCTTTATGTCTCTTATTACTGTGTACGCTCCTACTGATTTTTATGAACTTGATGTGAAAGAGATGTTTTACGCCAAACTTGAATCTGTGACAAACAGATGTCCTCGGCGAGATATTCGTATTGTTCTAGGTGGCTACGATGCGGTATCTGGCTGCGACCG
>NC_061822.1:7997982-8000482 GCF_019202785.1 Penaeus chinensis
CCCCCTACTCCCCCCACCCCACCCTTTCCACATGTCCCCCCTCCCCCCTTCCCGACACGGCCATCCCTCGCGCCATCACTTCAGCTTTTGCTTTGTGACACACGACAAAACCCTGATAATGTGAGCGAATGTGTGGCCAGCGTTATGATGGAGACGAGGCGCTGGGGTTGTACTACGTGCACTATTTTTTCAGCGCGAAGCAGCATGATGTACAGTAAAGTGTTTTGGTCATAAGGCAATGGCGTGTGTAATGTGTATAGGGATGATAATAAAGCTAAATTAAAGAGAAAATAAAAAGAACAGAAGAAAAAAGAAAGATACAATTTAGGTGTGAGGGAATCAACATGTATTTCTGGAGAGTGTTAGGCAGTGTGTCTGCGGGAAATAGGCGCATCACGGAGCGAGGAATGTAGTGATAAAGTATTTGTAAATCTCAGGAAGTGTAGATCCAGGTAGCAGAGGCCTTTGCGATGTTCAGAGCAGAGGAAAGGGAGGCGCGGGTAAATCACTCCTCATAAAGGAAATGAAAGAGACCGAATGAGGCACCAAACCGGCCCGGAGAAATGTGAGGGTGTGAGGGAAGGACCTCTCGTAGCCTCTCAACCTCCAAACAAGGCAGAATGAGGGACTCACAGTACCCAAGAGCCAAGAGTGAGGCAGTGTGAGGGAGGCGCCAAGGGGCCTGGCGAGTGTGAGGGACGGAGTTAATGACAACGGCTCCTCCAGCTGTAAACAATTAAGTTACAAGGAAATCCTCACGTAAGAAGTGTCGGCCGATAGCCCCACCTTTCCCCGCTCCGACCTTACCTGCTGCTGGTCGCTAATGAAATAAGTGTGTAAAATATACCTAGACGATCATTTAAAGGCCGTTAGGTAAAGTGGAAACAGAAGAAGATGAAAACAGCAGACGGCAAAAGAAAGAAAGAAATCAAGAAGGAAAATAAGATAGAAAAGAACAGGAAGAAAAAAAGAAAAAGTTTTCTGGCGTTATAGAGTACTTCGTCGAAGAAATATCTCATTGTGATGGATGAGAGCGAGGTCTCCAACTCCCCAACAGCACAACATTTGTGAAATGACAAAGGAGTATAATTTATTGCAGCGTTTACCATACCCAGTGGTGTTAAGTGGGGTCTGCCAGTTCTAATAAATAGCAGGGTATCGTGTTATGCATAACTGCAAGCTAATAATAATGTATACTTTGGCCGGGTCGGGAGCAGAAGATAAAAAGACAGGCTCGGAGAAGGGCCTAAGAGAATCGTGCTCCGCGCATGCGCCCTTCGACCCATAAACCATCGTCGATTACAGCTTCTGCTACCCATCCCATCCTGGCTTAAGGCTAACTACCGTCTTCAGATCCCTTTATGACGACGCGCCACTCTAATGTTAGCGGCTATTTGATGGACTCTAGCATAATTCGCTAATGACCAGCTGCTAAGGTAAGTGGCGGGCTGGAGGGGGGTTTTTAAAGTCGGAGATCCTCTCAAAGTGGGAGAGGGAGGGAGAGACGGGAGAGGAGATGGAGGAAAGGAGGGGAGAGGGCGGGGTGGAGGGAAATGAGGAAAGGGAGGAGAGGCGAGGGAGAGATGGAGGGAAATGAAGAGAGGGGGGGATGGAAGATATGAAGAATGGAAAGGGAACGAGGGAAAAGAAGAGAGAGGAAAAGGGGAGGAGAGAGAGGATAAGGAAGAAGACAATAAAAGGACTGAGATTGAGGAATAGGATATTAATAGATTAGGAAGGGGAATGTGGAGGAATGAAAGAGACGTAAAGGAGGGAAAAGAAAAGAAGGAAGGTAAGAAGAAGGAATAGATGAGAGGGAGATGAGACAGGGAGAGTAGAAGGGAGAAAGATAGGAGAATAAGGAGATGGATGGAGAAGCGGGACGGGAAAATAGGATGATGAGGAGGAGAAAAAGCTAAAGGAGAGAGGAGGAGGAGGAGGACGAAAAGGAAGAAAGAGTAGAGAAGGACAAGTTTGAGAAGGAGCAGCAAGATGATGAATGAGGAAGAGAACGAGATGCAAAGAGAGGAGGACAAGGATGACCCGATCAACGTAGAAAGAACAGGAGGAAAAGAAAAAACGAGAACGCGGACGAAGAAAACAAAAGACGAACAAGAAAAAAAAAGCAAACAAACAGGAAGAGGAACAGATAAGCAAAGAAAAAATCACTAATCTAAAAATCATATTCCCACACCCCGTAGACTCAAAACAGACAAAGCGAAGTTTCTAACAGACTGAAGACTAAGAGACTGTCGGGACCGAGGCGAAGGCACGGACGGGGAATAATGGCTCCGAAATGTCCGCCAAGACGCTAAGTGATTAGGGTGAATATCTCAGATAATGACAAGCCTCTGCACTGACACTCGATGATTTGCCCGGCTTATTTGCGACAGCGTGTTTACAAACAGCCCGGGAGAGACACGGTGGGGGGGGGGGGGCGATGACATTATGATGACGGATTTCCATTGGTGGAATGCTGGAAAGGCAGAGAGAGAGAGAG
>NC_061822.1:8022982-8032982 GCF_019202785.1 Penaeus chinensis
AGAGGGAGAAGAGAGGGGAAGGGAGTGAGGGGATGGGAGGAAAGAGGGGAAACCAGGGAGGGGGAAGACGGGGAAGAGAAGGGAGTGGGGGGAATGGGAGGAAAAGGGGGAACGAGGGAGGAGGAAGAGAGGGGAGGGTGGAAACGAGGAAGTGGGGAAGAGGGAGAATGCAGGGATAGGAGGGATTAGGAGAAACGAGGAAGGAGGGAAGAAGGGAATAGAAGGGAAGGGAGGGAGGGAGTGAGGGGATGGGAAACAAGAGGGGAAATAAGGGAGGGGAAAGGAGGACGAGAAGGGAAGGAGGAAGGGAGGAAGGGAAAGAGGAAGGATGTGAGGGAGGATAGATGTGTAAGGAAGAGAAGAAATAGGAACGGACGGAGAGGGAGAGGGACAGAGAGAGAGGGAGGGAAGGGAGGAAGGAGGAGGAAAAGGGAAGGAAAGGAAAGACAAGAGAAAGGAAGGAGGAGGAGAGAGAGAGGAAGAGGTAGAAACTCTCAAAGGCACTAACAGATGGCGTTGTTTCCAAAGTGCTTTATGCCATTGAAAAAGAGGGGGATGTGGTGCCTTTTTTCTTCTGAATTCGGTGAACTGTTTACAATTTTTTGAAACCATTTTCCCGCTCTTTTTAAAAACGAATTCGAGTATCAAAAAGAGAATTTAAAGGCTCGATTTTTTAAAACCTCGTGGTGATTTGGCTTTAAGGAGATCTACTGGTTTTGGGAACGATTTATGGAAATGATTTTGTGAAAGGAAAATGTACACGTGTTTGATATATGACCTGAGGGTAGAGCTATCTCTCCCTATATGATAATTTTATAGTGAGAGAGATAGAGAGAGAGAGAGAGAGAGAGAGAGAGAGAGAGAGAGAGAGAGAGAGAGAGAGAGAGAGAGAGAGAGAGAGAGAGAGAGAGAGAGAAGAGAGACAGAGAGACAGAGAGAGAGAGAGAGAGAGAGAGAGAGAGAGAGAGAGAGAGAGAGAGAGAGAGAGAGAAGAGAGACAGAGAGAGAGAGAGAGAGAGAGAGAGAGAGAGAGAGAGAGAGAGAGAGAGAGAGAGAGAGAGAGACAGAGAGAGAGACAGAGAGAGAGACAGAGAGAGAGACAGAGAGAGAGAGAGAGAGAGAGAGAGAGATAGAGAGAGAGATAGAGAGAGAGACGGAAATAGAAAGCGAGAGGGAAAGGTGAGAGGGAGAGAGGGAGGGAAAGAGCAAGGGAAGAGATGGAAGGATGGAGGGAAGGAGGGATGGAAGGGAGGAAGGGAGGAAGGGAGGGAGGTAGAGAGGGAAGCAGCAAATGAAGGATGGAGGGCTTCAAAAGCCTCCAGAGAGTCAACACCACACTCAGCACCGTTTAGACTCATCACCACCTCGTCCAGCGGCCAGCGAGGGTCGTGGAGCCTCCGCCAGAGCGAGAGCACGACGCGCCCGACCACGGGGTCCAGAAGGCCACACGACCATAGGCACCCTTGCGCGACCCGGGTTTAGCACGCCCTGCCAGCCCCCCGCGTAATCATAATGCTTTATAGCAATGATATGTCGAGAAATTACAGAGTACTAAACGTTTCTTCGAATGACTGGATGTATCTTACCTACGAGCGTCTCTGCCCATGTCCTTTAAGCCCCTCCCCCCCTTAAAACATGAACCATGATCCATCACCCTCGCTGGAGGTCGTAGAGTCCAAGAGATCGTTTGTTTCGAAGGGGAATTCCGACTTTAACGACAAGCTCCACCGACGCCCTTCTAGCGCGGGACACATGTCCATTGAATTACTCCCGACACTATAATTAAATTGATGATTAGATCTGTGAGGCAACGAGCACATATCTGGACGGGAGAGACGAGGCTCCATAATCATTATATTATTACCCGTGTCTTTGCCTTAATATTGGTGTCTCTGCTGAACCCCCCGGGCACGCGGTGGGAGGGGCGACCCATGACAGGAGGAGAGGTTGGGAGGGGGGGAGGGGGTGGGGGAAGAGGGAGGAGCGGGAAGAGAGGGTGGAGATAGATCGGGTAGAGGGAAGAGGAGGTGGAGGAGGGAGAGAAGGAGAAGGAGAGTGAAAGGAGAGGGCATCACACTGAAGCCTCTGAGGGCCCTCAGGTTCTTCTCTCTTCTCACCCCCTCTCCCCTCCTCCCTATCCTCCTTTTTTTTCTTCTTCTTCCTTCTCCTCCTCCTCCTCCTCCTCCTCCTCCTTTTTCTCCTACCCCAACGCACCATCACCACCCCCAGCCCTCTTCCCTTGTCGCGGTCGAGGTACCCATCACGGTGATTACGGCTTTGATTACAACCGAATTATGTAAGATTTGTCACACATGCAAATCACGCATGTCGCCGTTCCTTTGTCGCAAATTACGCGCCGTCTAGGTTCTCTTTTTTTTTTTTTTCGTCGGGAATCTTAATGGACGAAATTTTTGCGGTGCTGTGACAAGTCGGTGGCGAAGCGTGTGATGACGAGAGCGGTTTCAGAGGCATGCGATAACGCTGGGATAGTGATCATTAGCGAGACGGCTGCGTAATGATGTTGACACTGATTATTATGCACGGAATAATAATCATAACCGATCTTGGGTTAATCATGGAATTACGCGAAAGAAAATAGATAGACAGTGACTATAAGGCTCGTAATAATAATTGCAAGAGCAAACGCTGCGCGCTGGCGAGAATGATAAATGCAATGATTTTTTTTTGTCAACGATAACAAAAATCAACAAAATCATACTCTTTTCAACACTGATTATAACCATGTCAGCTGTAACAGTAAGGATAACAATCATGATGAACTAATAATAACAACAGAAATAGCCCTGATAATGATGATAATGATAAAGAAAGAGAAAAAAAAAGATAATCATATTAATGATGTTGTTAATAATTAAAATAATAATGATGATAAAGGTAATTACAGCAATAACAAAAACAACAAAACAATAAAACAAATAGACTATATTACTACTACTACTATCTGTATAATAACAATGATAACAGTAATAATAAGAGTAACGATAGTAACAATGTTGATGGCAGTAATTACAATGGTAATAATAATAGCAACAACAATGATATTAATATTACTAATAATGATGCTGATAATAATGATAATAATAATGATAATGATAATGATTATAATAATGACAGAAATAATGATGATGATGATGATGACGATAGTTATAATAATAATAGTAATAATGTAATAATAATAATAATAATAATAATAATAATAATAATAATGATAATAATGATAATAAAAATGATACTAAAAATAACAAGGAAAATAATGACAATAATATTAATAATAATGATGAAAATAATAACAGCAAGAATGATAATAATGATAACATTCATGACAATAATTATAATCTCGACAATAGTTTGTAATTCGTGCCATGACCGATGCAGTGTTTGACGAACTACTGGGCACCATGTTGACATCATGTAGTTGACATAATGTAGTCTTTTTACTGGGGTAGTTGACCAATGATCCTTCCTCAGTGGATTATTGCTATAGGGGAATAATAAGAGGAATAATGCAAAGAACTAATAATGATGATGATAATGGTGATAATAATAATGATGATAATAATGAAAAAAATAAGTGATAATAATAATGGTGATAATAATAAGGAAAATTATAATTTAAAAAATAAAGTGATAAGAATAAGAGGTGACAATAATGATAATGATAACAATAATTTGATAAGGATGATAATAAGTAATTACAATAATTATGGTATTAATACTAATGATAATAACAATGACGATGATGATAATGATGATGGTTATGATGATAATGATGATGATGATGATGATGATGATGGTGATGATGATGATGGTGATGATGATGATGGTGATGATGACGATGATGGTGTGATGATGATGACGATGACGATACAAAATAATACAAAAAGCAGTAGTAAAATCATTAACAATACTAATGACAACAACCGTAAAGCAAAATGTAATTGTAGGCTTATACTAACAACCATTCACCATGAAACAATTAATTATTCATAATCTAGTGATCAGATAATATGTCTATTTGCCGGTTCTTAGTCATATTTTTATTTACCTTTTAATTACGGAAACATGAGTTATTATATCCTAAAGGATCTTGGCAATTTTAGATCTAATTGGATTTAATTACATCAGTTATTTTAATTCAATTGTGTATTTTACATCCACTTTCATTATGTATGCATCTTATTATTGATGAAAAGCTAATTAAATGCGAAAAATAAAGAAATACATAACGAGTGGCAGAAAAAAAAGATGAAAGGTATTCGCAAGGGAAATGATATCAATGAAAAATATACAAAAGGCTTAGTGTTTCGCAATAAATAAAATCTAGACGAAAAATATAAAATCTCTCTCTCTCTCTATCTATGCATATAGACATATATCTATCTGTCTATCTATATGCATGTGTGTGTGTGTATGTATGTGTGTGTGTGTGTGTGTGTGTGTGTATGTGTGTGTATGTGTGTGTGTGTGTGTATGTGTGTGTGTGTGTGTGTGTGTGTGTGTAAACCACTGGGGTATCGAGAAAGCAGGAATTGGAAAGAGGAAAGACGAAATACTTGGCTTCATGTTGACGTCATAACAGGAGTTTGAGATTTCGTAAAGGGTAAAAAAAATAAAAAGGGCGTGTGCCAGGTGGTGTCATGTCATGTCAATGGGGGAGGTGAAAGAGAGGAAATGGGGGAAGGGGGATAGGTGTACTCTATACATACAGTCATGTTTTGTTGTATACTCATACTCTCTCTCTCTCTCTCTCTCTCTCTCTCTCTCTCTCTCATACACACGGACGCACTCCCTTCCCCCACAGACAAATAAACAGATAAATAGAAAAGCTGGTTAAGAAGAAGAAAAAAAAAAAAAAAAAAAAAAACAGCAAGCAAACAAAAAATCTAAAAAGTAAGAAAATATGTAAAATATTAACTTAAAACATATGTATCAACACTCACGTATGCGTAAACGTGCGTGCGTGCGTAGCTGTCAATATCACACACTGGGCGCCACTCCAGCGGTGATTTACACAATAGCGCCGATGAAAAAAATAACAACGTGTTATTTCGCGGCATTCTTCCCTCGTCGCGTGCAATGACAACCAACAACCACGGGTCCGGAAAAGACCAATCGGCTCGTTACGTTTGGGGCAATTTGTCCGATTGTTAGATGGTTAGACTGTTAGATTGTTAGGGCGGAGTAATTGAATCTGGCGATTTTAATGCCAGGGAGAAAAGCACGGGGGGGAGGGGTGGGGGAGGGGGGTGGGTGGGGAAGGGGGAGGGGGAGATGGAAGGGGAGAGGAAAGGGGTTGGTAAGTAAAGGGGGGGAAGGGAAGGGAATGGGAGAAGAGAAGGTGGAAGGGAAGAGGAAGGAAATGGTGAGGGAGGGAAGAGAAGGGAAGGGAAAGGAAGGGAAGGGAGAGGGGTGAATAGAAGGAAGGAAAGGAAAGGAAAGGAAAGGAAAGGAAAGGAAAGGAAAGGAAAGGAAAGGGAAGGAAAGGGAAGGGGGAGGGGTGAGTAGAAGGTAAGGGAAGGGAAGGAAAGGAAAGGTAAGGGATGGGGAGGGGGAAGGCAGGAGAGGGAGGCGAAGGGGCAAGGTAGAAGGGATGGGGGGGGGGAGAAGGATACGGATGGGGGGAAGGGAAACAAAAGGGAAGAAAGGAAGAGAGAACTGGGATGGGGAAGGTGTGGGTAGCAGATGGGGGGGGGGAGGGGAAGAAAATGGGTAAAGGAGAGGACAGGAAAAAAAAAGGAAGAATAAGGGTGGTAAAGCAAACAGGAAGGTAAAGGGTGGGTAGAAGAAGGAGACGAAAGGGAACAGATAAAGGAGGGAGGTGAGAGAAGGATCATAGAAGAGAGGGAAGGGGAACGGTGGGAAGAGAGGGAAGAGACTCCAATGTAGGAAGGGATAGAGAGAAGGGAGAAGGGAGAAGGGAAGGGAAGGGATAGAGGGAAGGGACAAGGGACAAGGAAAGGGAAGCGACCAAGGACAGGGAAGGGATAGAGGGAAGGGAGAAGGGGGAAGGGAGAAGGGAAGGAAGGGATAGAGAGAAGGGAGAAGGGGAAGGGGAAATGAAAAGGGAAGGGATAGAGAGAAGGGAAAGGGGGAAGGAGAAGGAAAGGAAAGGGATAGAGAGAAGGGAGAAGGGAGAAGGGAGAAGGAAAGGGAAGGATAGAGAAAGGGAGAAGGAGGGAAGGAGATATGAAAGGGAAGAGGATAGAGAGAAGGGAGAAGAGGGGATGGAGTAGGAAAGGGAATGGGATAGAGAGAAGGGAGAAGGTAAGGGAGAAGGAAAGGGAAGGGATAGAGAGAAGGGAGAAGGGGGAAGGGAGAAGGGGAAGGGAGAAGGGAAGGGAAGGGATAGAGGGAAGGGAGAAGGGAAGGGAAAGGATAGAGAGAAGGGAGAAGGAAGGGAAAGGATCAGAGAGAAGGGAAAGGCGGGTGGGGAGAAAGGAAAAGGAAGGGATAGAAGAAGGGAAAGGGGGAAGGGAGAAAGGGAAGGGAAAGGAAGAGAGAAGGGAGAAGGGGAAGGGAGAAGTGAAAGGGAAGGGATAGAGAGAAGGAGAAGGGAGAAGGAGAAGGAAAGGGAAGGGATAGAGAGAAGGAGAAGGGGGAAGGGAGAAGAAAGGGAAGGAATAAGAGAAGGGAGAAGGGAGAAGGGAGAAGGGGAAAGGAAGGGATAGAGAGAAGGGAGAAGGGGGAGGGAGAAGGAAAGGGATAGGGATAGAGAGAAGAGAAGGGAAGGGAGAAGGGAGAAGGAAAGGGAAGGGATAGAGAGAAGAGGGAGAAGGGGGAAGGGAGAAGGAAAGGGAAGGGATAGAGAGAAGGGAGAAGGGGGAAGGGAGAAGGAAAGGGAAGGGATAGAGAGAAGGGAGAAGGGAGAAGGGAGAAGGAAAGGGAAGGGATAGAGAGAAGGGAGAAGGGGGAAGGGAGAAGGAAAGGGAAGGGATAGAGAGAAGGGAGAAGGAGAAGGGAGAAGAAAGGGAAGGGATAGAGAGAAGGGAGAAGGGGGAAGGGAGAAGGAAAGGGAAGGGATAGAGAGAAGGGAGAAGGGAGAAGGGAGAAGGAAAGGGAAGGGATAGAGAGAAGGGAGAAGGGGGAAGGGAGAAGGAAAGGGAAGGGATAGAGAGAAGGGAGAAGGGAGAAGGGAAGGGAAAGGATAGAGAGAAGGGAGAAGGGAGAAGGGAAGGGAAGGGATAGAGGGAAGGGACAAGGGACAAGGAAAGGGAAGCGACAAGGAAAGGGAAGGGATAGAGGGAAGGGAGAAGGGGGAAGGGAGAAGGGAAGGGAAGGGATAGAGAGAAGGGAGAAGGGGGAAGGGAGAATGAAAGGGAAGGGATAGAGAGAAGGGAGAAGGGGGAAGGGAGAAGGAAAGGGAAGGGATAGAGAGAAGGGAGAAGGGAGAAGGGAGAAGGAAAGGGAAGGGATAGAGAGAAGGGAGAAGGGGGAAGGGAGAATGAAAGGGAAGGGATAGAGAGAAGGGAGAAGGGAGAAGGGAGAAGGGAAGGGAAAGGATAGAGAGAAGGGAGAAGGGACAAGGGACAAGGAAAGGGTAGGGATAGAGAGAAGGGAGAAGGGGGAAGGGAGAAGGAAAGGGAAGGGATAGAGAGAAGGGAGAAGGGAGAAGGGAGAAGGGAAGGGAAAGGATAGAGAGAAGGGAGAAGGGACAAGGAAAGGGAAAGGATAGAGAGAAGGGACAAGGGACAAGGAAAGGGAAGCGACAAGGAAAGGGAAGGGATAGAGGGAAGGGAGAAGGAAAGGGAAGGGATAGAGAGAAGGGAGAAGGGAGAAGGGAGAAGGGAAGGGAAAGGATAGAGAGAAGGGAGAAGGGACAAGGGACAAGGAAAGGGTAGGGATAGAGAGACGGGAGAAGGGACAAGGGACAAGGGACAAGGAAAGGGAAATATGGAAAAGGGAGGAGAGGAAGGGAAGGATAAAGGAAGGAGATAGGGATGGGGTTAAGGGGATAGAGCGGAGTAAGAAAAATGCAAGAAAAGGTACGAAGCACACACGCCCCACATACGTACGCACACGCAAGCACATGCAAATTAAAGAGGAAAATATCGCAAAGAAATATCCACGTTTATGCGTCTGTGTGCTCGTGCATTGTACAGTATGTATTGTTAATTATACTATTTCAAGTAAATATCTCTTTCATGTCTTCCACGTCAGCAAAAAATAACGATATGAAGATGATACTGTTATTTTTACGATATAGAGTATGTATGACATTAGGAATCAAATGAGTTTAACTAAGATAAGCATGAGAGCTCAAAATGCACCTTTTCAAAGTAATTTGTAGTTCGTGTGAAAATAGTAACAATGTGGGTGAAAATAATGCTATATGAATGCGTGTGCATGTTGCTCAGGAAGAGCTGACAGGTGAAATGCCTGGGAATTATAAGGTGTGTGGAAGGGAGAGAAGGGAAAAGAGAAGAGGAGAAAGGGAAAGAGGAAAAGAGGGAGAAAGGGTGAGAAAAGAACAAGGGAAGAAGGGGGAGAGAGAAAAGGGAAAAACAGAGGAAAACAATAATAATAATAGACAGAAACAGTCGTAATTCATACCGATATAATAAACAATACATGATACAGAAAAAAAAGCATTTTAAACACAAACAAATCGAGGACCTTCCCTCCACTCAACCGCTTGCCACGATACGCAAAAATCACAACTAAAATGCCTTAATGACCTGAGCATCTCAAAAGCTTCGAAAAGAGGGGTATGGGGTATAGGGGGAGTTAGGAGCGAGGGGATTGAGGAAGGGAAGAAGGAAGAGGAAGGAATGGGAGATGAGGAGGGGGTGGAGGAGGGGGGAGAGGGGAGGGGATGAAGAGGAATGGAATTTAGGGAAAGAAGGGAAGGGATAGGGGATAGAGGAAAGGAATGGAGAAGCAGATGGGGAGAGGAGTCGGAGAGGGAGGAGGAGAGGGAGGGAGGAGAGGAAGGCGGAGAGGGAGGGGGAGAGGGAGGCGGAGAGGGAGGGGGGGGAGGGAGGGGGGAGAGGGAGGGGGGAGAGGGAGGAGGAGAGAAAGGAGGAGAGGAAGGCGGAGAGGGAGGGGGGAGAGGGAGGAGGAGCGGGAGGCGGAGAGGGAGGGGGAGAGGGAGGAAGGGGAGAGAGGGGGGAGAGGGAGGGGGGAGAGGGAGGGGGAGAGGGAGGAGGAGAGAAAGGAGGAGAGGGAGGAAGGAGAGAGAGGGGGGAGAGGGAGGGGGGAGAGGGAGGGGGAGAGGGAGGAGGAGAGAAAGGAGGAGAGGGAGGCGGAGAGGGAGGGGGAGAGGGAGGAAGGAGAGAGAGGGGGGAGAGGGAGGGGGGAGAGGGAGGGGGAGAGGGAGGAGGAGAGAAAGGAGGAGAGGAAGGCGGAGAGGGAGGAGGAGAGGGAGGAGGAGCGGGAGGCGGAGAGGGAGGGGGAGAGGGAGGAAGGAGAGAGAGGGGGGAGAGGGAGGGGGGAGAGGGAGGGGGAGAGGGAGGAGGAGAGAAAGGAGGAGAGGGAGGGGGAGAGGGAGGAAGGAGAGAGAGGGGGGAGAGGTAATTAGCAGGTAAGTAGAAAGTGATTAGCCCCCCCCCCCCTTCTTCCTACGTCTTGGGAAAAGGAAGAAGGAAGATTATTCAGAACATTTGGATGAACATTAAACCAAAACCAGAAAGGGCGGGGAGAGAGGAGGGGTCAACTAGGGAAACGGGAAGATATTTGAATTTTATGGCGATAATGATTCGAACTGTGAGATGATGATGATGAAGATTATGTTACAAGGCGATGGTGTCTTTGACTATTTATGAAGAAGTGTTAGCTTTGGTACAATACAGAAAACACTGATATAACGGATAGGAATTAATAGGATAGGAATAAAAAAGATTACGCCACAATTGTTGTTTATATTTAAAATAAGCAATGGCATAATCTTTTATATCAAATCGAACCTTGTTGGGTATTTGTGAACAAATAAGATAAGCAAGAAGGAAAATTAGTAATTATAATGATTATAATGATAATTACC
>NC_061822.1:8069158-8071658 GCF_019202785.1 Penaeus chinensis
GAACTTTATATTCAATTCCCTAATGCAAAGAGCGGGCTGGGTCGTCATAAAAGCGTGCCTGCCAGTTTTATGTCGGGGGCTTTGGATTCCGAGCTGAATGTCGTTGGAGAATTGTGACAGGGTATCTGATTATGTTTCTTCCGAGGGCTATTTAGAGGAGCCATCTTGCTTTACGCTTTTTTACGTTGCCGGAGCGCGGGAGAGAAGAGGGAAGGAGACGGCCGCTGTCAATATCACTTGCTGACGATCCTTTCTGGCAAAGTGGGATCAGAGACCGCCGTTTTCTCCCTTATTCTCCCTTTTCTTTTCTTCTTTTTTTCTTTTTCTTTTTATTACGCCTTTTCGGTTAAGGGGTATGTTCTGTACGACTTCGATTGTGAATGTAAATGTTTTTTTTGTTTTTTTTTCGCAGGTACCATAAATACTTCTGAGTTTATGTCTTCTCTTCCCATTTGTCCAAAGGAAATATCAAAGAGTAATTTACGGCGATAAAATATATAAGGAACTCCACCTATAAAGAAGCGATATATTAAGAAAGGCATGTCGAATGCACGGGATTTAAGCGTATCACAATCTTTCCTTAAGACCTTCAACTCAAAAGTTTTGCAAGATAAGCAAATGGAGCATCGGGCAGTAAAACCCCATAAATGTAACAAAAATGAAAATAATGTGTCCTTTTTTTTTAGGGGGGAGGGAGGGAAGAGGAGGACGTTTAAGAGCACTGCATTCAATTTTTTTTTTTCCCCCTCGTTTTCGTTTTATCGTTTATGAATTAGAAACGTGGATCACATTCCTTAAATAGATCACGTGGGTAAGGTTAGGGCGACGGCGGCGGCGAGGAAGGCGGTGAAGGAAAAAACGAAGCTGCTCCTCTGGAACGCCCGCGGGGAGGGAAAGTGGGTGTGGGTGGGGGGGGCTGGGTGGGAGGGGTCAAGGGGCGGGGGTTGGAGGGAGGGCAAGGGGTTCAGGGGGGGGGGGAGAAGCAAGAGGACATCGGAAGGAGGGGAAGGGGGGAAGGGTAGGAGTCGAAGGAGGGGTATGAGAAAGGGGGTGGAGGAAGAGGGTATCAGAGAGGGAGGGAGAGCGGAAGGTAAGAAATGGGGAGGGGTGAGGGGAGAGGGGAGAGGGGAAGGGAGAGCAGAGGGTGAGAAATAGGGAAAGCTAAGGGGTGGAGTGGAAGAGAAAGAGAGACAAGGAAGAAGGCATAATGGAAAAGGGGGGGGTTCAGAAGGTGGGAAAGGGAGGGGTAACCGGGGGTAAAGGGGGGGGGAGATCCCGAAGGCGAACTTTGTAAGTAAAATGGCAAAGTGTTGCGGGAATGTCACGTTCGTGTTCCGGCAATGACAGTTGGCGGCGGCGGCGGCTCGGACATGCCCGCGTACCATGGCAGGCGCACCGTGTAACAAAATGTGTTCCCTCGTTCATTATCTCGCTGATAAAATGGATCGCTTTGGCCTACATCTAACGGCCGGAAATCTTGCGGGTTCCCGGGCGCGAAGTGGACAGAAAAGGTGACGCGGAAGTTACATATTTGCCGCGAAATTGACAGCATGAGGGATGATGGCCGTAGTGAAGATGGACGTCTCGTGCAGGGGGAGCAGGGGAGGGGAGGGGGAGGCGAACTCTTTACAAATACTCGCTGCTCTTACTCTCGCTGCGACCCGCTGGCCTGCCCGAACTTCGAAACTCTTCACAGGTCACATGCCGTGGTGGGAAATACATGCCTGGGCCTCACACACCACGCTCTGGCGAATTCATATAGTGTTCTCCGGGTTAGAACGTTCTCGGATAAAATATAGGAGGGACAAGGCACGTCGCTCGGCTCACGTACCCATCAGTCTGGACTAGTAACGTTTTGTTTATCGCTTTTAACCCCCAGCAGCATTGTGACTTTGCGAGGTTCGTAATATGTGCGAGAAATGGAGTTGCAGGTTTGTTCTGTAAGCGACCGCACTGCCAAAACCGAGACTTATTGTGGAATTTAATAGTTGGGTCGTTAAAGGACAATAATATTTTTTTGTCTCTTTTTATACTGGAGATTTATTTGGAAAATTCATTCAAAAAGTTTTCACTCTAAGTCCTGGTCATGCTTGATATGTTTTACCTGAATCATTACCGGAGATTGACATCTCAAAAGCAGTTCGAGAATCGAAGTTGTAAAAAAAAAAAAAATCACCCAATAGAGCGACACATATCAAAGTATTTCAAGAATAAGATCTGTAAAAATGAACAGTCAGTAGAGCGCTAAAAGTACAAGTGTACCGCCGAAGAGGGCACATCCAAGGGCCAGTCCTCGCTGTGCACATTACAGCAATGCCAAGGCTTTTTCTCACACAGGACGGCCAACTTCGGCGTTCAGAGTCATCGACGAAACAAGGAGAGAATGACTCTTGAACTTTTAAAAGACTCGCAATGACTTGTTTCTCCGCCAATAAAAATAGTTTTGGAATGGCGGGTGTCTCCATACTCTTTCTGGCTCTCTGTTCTTCCCAAATTTGCT
>NC_061822.1:8076658-8086658 GCF_019202785.1 Penaeus chinensis
CTCCCCCATTCCATTCCCCCTCTTTCTCCCCCATTCCATTCCCCCTCTTTCTCCCCCATTCCATTCCCCCTCTTTCTCCCCCATTCCATTCCCCCTCTTTCTCCCCCATTCCATTCCCCCTCTTTCTCCCCCATTCCATTCCCCCTCTTTCTCCCCCATTCCATTCCCCCTCTTTCTCCCCCATTCCATTCCCCCTCTTTCTCCCCCATTCCATTCCCCCTCTTTCTCCCCCATTCCATTCCCCCTCTTTCTCCCCCATTCCATTCCCCCTCTTTCTCCCCCATTCCATTCCCCCTCTTTCTCCCCCATTCCATTCCCCCTCTTTCTCCCCCATTCCATTCCCCCTCTTTCTCCCCCATTCCATTCCCCCTCTTTCTCCCCCATTCCATTCCCCCTCTTTCTCCCCCATTCCATTCCCCCTCTTTCTCCCCCATTCCATTCCCCCTCTTTCTCCCCCATTCCATTCCCCCTCTTTCTCCCCCATTCCATTCCCCCTCTTTCTCCCCCATTCCATTCCCCCTCTTTCTCCCCCATTCCATTCCCCCTCTTTCTCCCCCATTCCATTCCCCCTCTTTCTCCCCCATTCCATTCCCCCTCTTTCTCCCCCATTCCATTCCCCCTCTTTCTCCCCCATTCCATTCCCCCTCTTTCTCCCCCATTCCATTCCCCCTCTTTCTCCCCCATTCCATTCCCCCTCTTTCTCCCCCATTCCATTCCCCTTCTTTCTCCCCCATTCCATTCCCCCTCTTTCTCCCCCATTCCATTCCCCTTCTTTCTCCCCCATTCCATTCCCCCTCTTTCTCCCCCATTCCATTCCCCTTCTTTCTCCCCCATTCCACCCCCCCTCTTTGTCCTCAATCTCTTTCCTGCCCCTCACCCTCCTCCTCCCAAGCCCCACTCTCGCCATCCTCGGCCAACCTAACCCCGACCGAAGCGGACCCGACTTGCCGACTTGCCGACCTGCCGACTCGTGTTCACTGTCACTCGTCGCCAAACATCTTCCACTGTGTGAAAATTCACCAGGTCGTCGGCCGTGTCTGCACTTATTATGTTTCGTTTCATCTCTACCTCTCTGTCTGTCTGTCTGTCTCTATTTCTCTCTGTCTCTGTCTCTGTCTCTCATTCTTTCTCTCATTCTCTCTCTCTCTCTCTCTCTCTCTCTCTCTCTCTCTCTCTCTCTCTCTCTCTCTCTCTCTCTCTCTCTCTCTCTCTCTCTCTCACTCTCTCTCTCTCTCTCTCTCCCTCTCTCCCTCTCTCCCTCTCTCTCTCTCTCTCTCTCTCTCTCTCTCTCTCTCTCTCTCTCTCGCTCTCCCTCTCTCTCTCTCTCTCTCTCTCTCTCTCTCTCTCTCTCTCTCTCTCTCTCTCGCTCTCCCTCTCTCTCTCTCTCTCTCTCTCTCTCTCTCGCTCTCCCTCTCTCTCTCTCTCTCTCTCTCTCTCTCTCTCTCTCTCTCTCTCTCTCTCTCTCTCTCTCTCACTCTCTCTCTCTCTCTCTCTCCCTCTCTCCCTCTCTCCCTCTCTCTCTCTCTCTCTCTCTCTCTCTCTCTCTCTCTCTCTCTCTCTCTCTCTCTCTCGCTCTCTCCTCTCTCTCTCTCTCTCTCTCTCTCTCTCTCTCTCGCTCTCCCTCTCTCTCTCTCTCTCTCTCTCTCTCTCTCTCTCTCTCTCTCTCTCTCTCTCTCTCTCTCTCTCACTCTCTCTCTCTCTCTCTCTCCCTCTCTCCCTCTCTCCCTCTCTCTCTCTCTCTCTCTCTCTCTCTCTCTCTCTCTCTCTCTCTCTCTCTCTCTCTCTCTCTCTCTCTCTCTCTCCATCTTATAGCTCTTTATTGCACCAGAAGATGACGAGGCACCTTTGGGGGGAAATGAGAGTTCTTGCTAAACTAACAATTTTATTGTCTTCTGATTATTTATTTTTCATCGTAATTCTTAAAGGTTTTAGGTTTTACAGCTTTTTGTCTGTATATTTGTTACTGGGTCATGTTGCTATTCATTCGCAATGTCATTTCTTTTTCTCTGAGTTTACGTTTTTCTTTCTATTATTTTATCTTTATTGTTTCGTTATTTTTTTTTATCATCTAACTCATACTTCTCTCTTCTTACTTTTCTCCATTTCCTTCTCTCTTATTCGTTCTCTCCTCTTCCTTCTCTCTTCTTCCTTCTCTCTTCTTCCTTCTCTCTTCTTCCTTCTCTCTTCTTCCTTCTCTCCTCTTCCTTCTCTCTTCTTCCTTCTCTCTTCTTCCTTCTCTCCTCTTCCTTCTCTCCTCTTCCTTCTCTCTTCTTCCTTCTCTCCTCTTCCTTCTCTCTTCTTCCTTCTCTCTCCTTCCTTCTCTCTTCTTACTTTTCTCCATTTCCTTCTCTCTTATTCGTTCTCTCCTCTTCCTTCTCTCTTCTTCCTTCTCTCTTCTTCCTTATCTCTCCTTCCTTCTCTCTTCTTACTTCTCTCCTCTTCTTTCTCTCTTCTTACTTCTCTCCTCTTCCTTCTCTCTTCTTCCTTCTCTCCTCTTCCTTCTCTCTTCTTCCTTCTCTCTCCTTCCTTCTCTCTTCTTCCTTCTCTCCTCTTCCTTCTCTCTTCTTCCTTCTCTCCTCTTCCTTCTCTCTTCTTCCTTCTCTCCTCTTCCTTCTCTCTTCTTCCTTCTCTCTTCTTCCTTCTCTCCTCTTCCTTCTCTCTTCTTCCTTCTCTCCTCTTCCTTCTCTCTTCTTCCTTCTCTCCTCTTCCTTCTCTCTTCTTCCTTCTCTCTTCTTCCTTCTCTCCTCTTCCTTCTCTCCTCTTCCTTCTCTCTTCTTCCTTCTCTCTCCTTCCTTCTCTCTTCTTACTTCTCTCCTCTTCCTTCTCTCCTCTTCCTTCTCTCTTCTTCCTTCTCTTTTCTTCCTTCTCTCCTCTTCCTTCTCTCTTCTTCCTTCTCTCCTCTTCCTTCTCTCTTCTTCCTTCTCTCTTCTTCCTTCTCTCCTCTTCCTTCTCTCTTCTTACTTCTCTCCTCTTCCTTCTCTCTTCTTCCTTCTCTCCTCTTCCTTCTCTCTTCTTCCTTCTCTCTCCTTCCTTCTCTCTTCTTCCTTCTCTCCTCTTCCTTCTCTCTTCTTACTTCTCTCCTCTTCTTTCTCTCTTCTTCCTTCTCTCTTCTTCCTTCTCTCCTCTTTCTTCTCTCTTCTTCCTTCTCTCCTCTTCCTTCTCTCTCCTTCCTTCTCTCCTCTTCTTTCTCTCTTCTTCCTTCTCTCCTCTTCCTTCTCTCCTCTTCCTTCTCTCTCCTTCCTTCTCTCTTCTTACTTCTCTCCTCTTCTTTCTCTCTTCTTCCTTCTCTCTTCTTCCTTCTCTCCTCTTCCTTCTCTCCTCTTCCTTCTCTCTTCTTCCTTCTCTTTTCTTCCTTCTCTCCTCTTCCTTCTCTCCTCTTCCTTCTCTCCTCTTCCTTCTCTCTCTTTCCTTCTCTCCTCTTCCTTCTCTCCTCTTCCTTCTCTCCTCTTCCTTCTCTCTCCTTCCTTCTCTCTTCTTACTTCTCTCCTCTTCCTTCTCTCTTCTTCCTTCTCTCTTCTTCCTTCTCTCCTCTTTCTTCTCTCTTCTTCCTTCTCTCCTCTTCCTTCTCTCTCCTTCCTTCTCTCTTCTTACTTCTCTCCTCTTCTTTCTCTCTTCTTCCTTCTCTCTTCTTCCTTCTCTCCTCTTTCTTCTCTCTTCTTCTTTCTCTCCTCTTCCTTCTCTCCTCTTTCTTCTCTCTTCTTACTTCTCTCCTCTTCTTTCTCTCTTCTTCCTTCTCTCTTCTTCCTTCTCTCCTCTTCCTTCTCTCCTCTTCCTTCTCTCTTCTTCCTTCTCTCTTCTTCCTTCTCTCCTCTTCCTTCTCTCCTCTTCCTTCTCTCCTCTTCCTTCTCTCCTCTTCCTTCTCTCTCCTTCCTTCTCTCTTCTTACTTCTCTCCTCTTCCTTCTCTCTTCTTCCTTCTCTCTTCTTCCTTCTCTCTTCTTCCTTCTCTTTTCTTCCTTCCTAGCCCCCCCTTCTACATCTCCTTCCCCTCCTCTTCCTGCTCTTTCTTCTTCACTCATATTTTCCTCTATTTTCTTCCTTCCTTGCTCCTTCCTCCTTCTCCCCCTCCCCTTCCTCCCTCCCTTCCTATCCCTCTCCCTCTCCCTCTTTCTCCCCTCCCCCTCCCTCCCTTCCTCTCCCTCTCCCTCTCCCTCTCGCTCTTTTTCCCCTCCCCCTTCCCCCTCCCCCTCCCTCCCTTCCTCTCTCCCCCTCTCCCTCTTTCTCCCCTCCCCCTCCCCCCCTTCCTCCCCCCCCCTCCCCCTCCCTCCCTTCCTCTCTCTCCCTCTCCCTCCCTCCCTTCCTCTCCCTCTCCCTTTCCTTCTCCCCCTTTCTCCCCTCCCCCTTCCCCCTCCCTCCCTTCCTCTCTCTCCCTCTACTTCTCCCCCTTTCTCTCCTCCCCCTCCCCCTCCCCCTTCCCCCTCCCTCCCTTCCTCTCCCTCTTTCTCCCCTCCCCCTTCCCCCTCCCTCCCTTCCTCTCTCTCCCTCTGCTTCTCCCCCTTTCTCTCCTCCCCCTCCCCCTTCCCCCCTTCCTCTCTCCCCCTCCCTCCTTTCCTCTCTCCCCCTCCCCCTCCCCTTTCCGCTCCCCCTCCCTCCCTTCCTCTCCCTCCCTCCTCTCGCACAGCGGATTCCACATTAGCGGAGAGAGAGCCTTCAGAAAGCTATTAGTTTTATCAGCTGTCCAGACGCGTCCTTCGAATCTTTGCTCTTTGCTTCTCTCTCCTTCGTGTTCTCGCTTTTTGTTTCTTTGTTTCTCTCTCTCTCTCTTTCTCTTTCTCTTTCTCTTTATCTTTCGCTCTCGCTCTCTCTCTCTCTCTCTTTCTCTCTCTCTCTCTCTCTCTCTCTCTCTCTCTCTCTCTCTCTCTCTCTCTCTCTCTCTCTCTCTCTCTCTCTCTCGCTCTCGCTCTCTCTCTCTCTCTCGCTCTTTCTCTTTCTCTCGCTCTCTCTCTCTCTCTCTTTCGTTCTTTCTTTCTCTCTCTTTCTCTACTTGAAGTTCTCATCCCCATTTCTTTGTAGATGAGAAACAGACAAAGAAAACGAGATAGAAAAATATAATAAAAGGACGGATGCAAAAAAAAAAAAAAAAAAAAAAAAAGCGGAGATAGAGAGAAACAGAGAGACAGATAGGGGGAGAGAGAAAAAGAGAAAATAGAAAGATAGAAAAAAACACCAAAATAAAAGCAAAACCGACAGATAAAAAAGAGCGACTGATAAAAAATAAAAAATAAAGCCACAATCAATAAAAAACAAAACACAGAGAGAGGGAAAAGGAAGAGAAGGCCGTGTCCCAACCCGTTTCCTAAGCTGAACTCCCGAGGAACAAAAGCCCCGGCGGTATCCGTATGCGTCGACCTGTCTTCAAGAGTTAACGACTTAATGGCTTCCCTCGATCAGCGTCTCCGAGAAACGAACATAAATCCTTGAGGGTGTAAACTACCCTTCTTGACATGGATTCGAACCCACTCATTCCAGGAAAAAAAAAAAAAAAAAAAAAAAAAAAAAAAAACAGACGACAAAATCAAAACTAAACTAGCACGACCCACTTAAAGGGAATTTGGTAAACTAGGATTTATACTAGTTAGTTACGCGTCTATATAACCTGTGTTAAGACATTATTCCACCTTACCTAAAATCCTGAATATAAAGGATGATTTTCGCCACACTGAGATTAAGCAATTTACTCTAAATCTCTGTGTGATACGAGACCTCTCTGGTTCTTCCCGATAAAATGAAAAGCGAAAAGGTATAAAAATGCGTTAATGGGTCAAATGAGCGTCTCTTTTCCATAATACCTCGTTCGCTCTTGCACGTAAAACAGCAACGACGATGAGCGAAGTCGTTGGAATACGATCATACCTGCAGTTCGATTACATAGCAAATGTTCTCCCGATTTGAATAATGTATTCCTCAGAACCATCCCATAATAAGATGAACAACGAGGCTATACGAAACGGAGATAAAGAAGAGAAACGGAGAGACCTTAAAAATAAAAAAAAGCTCTAATGGTCTTATCGGCAAATAAATCTAAATTCTCAACACAAACGCAGACGACGAAAACAACAAATAAAGAAATTTAAAAACCGTAAATGTCAACCCTCGACCGAGATGTCCGCGACGCATGTGGCGCTATCTGTCCCCCTGCGATGATTAAGATAGTGGCGAATTTACACCTTGTTTCTTAAGGCTTTCAACTAAAAGGCCCTCCGCCACATCCCAGATAAAGGAGGCTGCGACGTCGGGATGCTGAAAGGCGGTAGCAGCATCCCCGCGTATCGCTCTCGTGGCGTTTAAATGCATGTGGGCGTGTTTGTGTACAGGTGTTAGTGCACACTCTCGGCACTGATTAGTCTTCTCTCTCCTTCACATGTGCCTCGCTTCTCTCTCTCTCTCTCTCTCTCTCTCTCTCTCTCTCTCTCTCTCTCTCTCTCTCTCTCTCTCTCTCTCTCTCTCTCTCTCTCTCTCTCGCTCTCTCTCTCTCTCTCTCGCTCTCCCTCTCCCTCTCTCCCTCTCTCTCTCTCTCTCTCTCTCTCTCTCTCTCTCTCTCTCTCTCTCTCTCTCTCTCTCTCTCTCTCTCTCTCTCTCTCTCTCTCTCTCTCTCTCTCCTTCCCTCCCTCCCTCCCTCCCTCGTCTTCACGTTTAATTATATCAATCTATTTACCTATGAATTTATCTCTCTCACATACACACACGTGTTGTGTGTGTGTGTGTGTGTGTGTGTGTGAGTGTGTGTGTGTGTGTGTGTACATATGTATATGTATGTGTGTATATATGTATATATACATATGTATATATATACATATGTATGTATATACATCTGTAAATATATATTTACATATGTATATATACATATATATATTTCACTCCCTCTCCCTCCATCTCTCTGTCTTTTTGTCTCTCTCACTCTCCCTCTCTCTCTCTCTCAGTCTCCCCCTCCCTCTCCTTCCCTCCCACCCAGCCTCTCTAAAGCTTTGAGTCAACCCCTGATGCTTGTAACCGCTTAAGATAACGCTGGATACTTAACATGCGGTTTGCGTTGACTCTCGCATTCACTCCTATACTCCATTCTCAAGCGTGATGCTCTCTCACTTACTCACTCACTCAATCTCTCTCTCTCTCTCTCTCTCTCTCTCTCTCTCTCTCTCTCTCTCTCTCTCTCTCTCTCTCTCTCTCTCTCTCTCTCTCTCTCTCTCTCTCTTAGGCAGATATAGGTATAGATATATATGTATATATACACATATATATACATATATACATTTTATATATGTCTGTTTGTGTGTGTGTGTGTGTGTGTGTGTGTGTGTGTGTGTATTTGCGTGTGCGTGTGTGTGTGTGCATGCTTTCATGTATACACCTGTCTTTTTGTCTCAATTTTTGCATTTCCGTTTTCCTTCTTTTCCCGTGAAGGCTCGATACCGAAACAAGAGTGTAGGTTTCCTCGAAGAACTTCAAAGTCATTAGGTAATAAGTGATTACTAATTGCCCCCCAGTATCATTAGTCCAGTGTAGTTAATGGGGCATGTAATTAGGTATGTAATCGGTGTTTAGCTAAGCCCGCCCCTTCACCCTCCCCCTCCCCCTCCCCCCTTATACCCAGGCCCCAATTAAGGGTATTTTGTGTGAGAATTTACCCCACCCATCTTCTTTACCCCCCTATCCCCCCCAACCCCCACCCCTTCCTCGCCACACACAGACAAATCATCTTTCTTTTCTCTCTTCCCTTTCCTCTCTCTTTAGTTTTCTTCTTCCTTCGTTCGTTGTTTTTTTTTTTCACTCTGTTTATTTTTTTTTTTTTTTTTTTTGATTGTTCCCTCCATTCTCTCTTCACTGTTTTCTTTCATTTCCTTTGATTCTCTTTGGTTTGATTGTCCTTTTTCCCCTTTTTGATACATTTCGTTTCTTCTTTGATTAATTTTCTTTTTATATTTTTTCTCTGATTCGTTATTCTTTTATTTTGTCTGTCTCCGTATAACTTCCTATTCCCTTAATTTATCATTCTTTCTCTTTATCTTTATATTCCATTTCTACCTTTTCTTTGTCTCTTCGCTTTTTCAATTTTCCTTGATTCGGTATTTGCTTTATTTATTTATTTATTTTTTATCTGTTTGTCTTATTTTTTGTGAGGTGAGGAATAAGATAATCTTAAAAAATAAAGAAAGGTTTAAGGATTATGAAAAAGTGATTATTATTATTATTTTTTTTTTTACTTTACATTCAGACTATTTTTGCAAAGTCTAAAGATTACTTAAAAAATAGATGCTTTTTTACTTTTATTTACACTTTAAATGTATATAGTAAAACCAGGATCTGTTTGTTTTCTTAATAAGCTAACACGAGAGAACAAGAACCCGATAGAGAACAGCGTTACAGATGAACAAACAGCTGGATATGCATGGCGTGTGCATGACCAGATAATTCCCTACCAGTAGCTGTGACATGAACATGACATGACAGAGATTTCGTATATTTATGTCAGGCATATGTACAAGCATGACTGGCATGGTGTCCTGTTTGTAACTGTACGGAATCCTTGTTCATGGAGTAATGTGTTCAACATAAAGATCAACATTTGCGGGTAAGACGTGTGTGTGTGTGTGTGTGTGTGTGTGTGTGTGTGTGTGTGTGTGTGTGTGTGTGTGTGTGTGTGTGTGTGTAGGTGGGTATGTGTGTTTATGTGTTTCGCTGGCTGGTAATGTGTTTGTGTGTGTTTGTTTCCTCTGAAGATGTCTTTCTCTGTCTCTGTTGTGCCTCTCTCTCTTACTTTCTCTTTCGCTCTCTTACTCTCTTACTCTCTCTCTCTCTCTCTCTCTCTCTCTCTCTCTCTCTCTCTCTCTCTCTCTCTCTCTCTCTCTCTCTCTCTCTCTCTCTCCATGCATAGATACAAACACAAACACATACACACATACCGACACGGACACACACATACCATCACACCCGTACACTTAACGAAACACATTTCAAGGCCTCACAAAAAAATTCTGTCATAGGCCTGGTAGAGTCAAGAGGCTCCGCACGTCCAATCGAGAGCCTTGAGTCGGATTCTTAAACCGCACTTGAGATTAGCTCTTACGGTCAGACTCGGGAGATGAAGAGAAAGGCGAGAGGGTTGATACCTAGTTAAGATGGTGTTCGTCTGTGTTGTCGCCGTCGTCGTTTTTTTTTTCGGTGTATTGTCGGCGCTTTTAGATTGGCCTTTCCGTGACACCTTTCTTTCCGCTTTCGTTTTTAAGAGAGAGAGAGAGAGAGAGAGAGGAGAGAGAGAGAGAGAGAGAGAGAGACAGAGAGAGAGAGAGAGAGAGAGAGAGAGAGAGAGAGAGAGAGAGAGAGGTGGGGGGGAGAGAGAGAGAGAGAGAGAGAGAGAGAGAGAGAGAGAGAGAGAGAAAGAGAGAAAGAGATAGAGAGAGAGAGAGATAAAGAGAGAGAGAGAGAGAAAGAGAGAGAGAGATATGGAGGGAGAGAGAGAGAGAGAGAGAGAGAGAGAGAAAGAAAGAGAGAGAGAGAGAGAGAGAGAGAGAGGGGGGGGGGGGGAGAGAGACAGAGAAAGAGAGACAGACAGACAGACAGAGAGGAAAAAGGAGAAAGACAGAGAGAATGTGAAAGAGTGAGAGACAAAGAGAGGGGGGGAGGGAGATAGACATATAGACAGACAGAAAAACAGACAGAAGAAAGCCGAAAGAAAAAGAGAGCGAGAGAGAGAGAGAGAGAGAGAGAGAGAGAGAGAGAGAGAGAGAGGGGGGGGGGGAGAGAGAGAAAGAGAGAGAAAGAGAGAGAAAGAGAGAGAGAGAAACAGACGTACAGACAGACAGGACTGAAATCTATAGGCCCTTAACGTGTTCCATCCACAAGCAAACAGATTAGTGGTGAAACAAGCACATACGAATCTTGATGAAGCTGTCAAATTATGCGTAATGACAAAAGTTTCTCTCCACATCCTCCCACCACAGACCTTCCCCCCTTCCCCTCCCTTCCCCCCCCTACCCTGCCTCCCAAACTTACCTCTCCCCCCTC
>NC_061822.1:8094158-8097149 GCF_019202785.1 Penaeus chinensis
ACTCCCATCCCTTACTCCCTTTCCTCTCCATTCCTTTTCCCTATCCTTCTCCCTCTTCCCTCATTCTCACTCTCCCCTCCTTCTCCCTCCCTCTCCCTCCCTCTCCCTCTCCCTTTTCCTCTTCCCTCCCTCTTCCTCTCCCTCTTCCTCTCCCCTCCTTCTCCCTCTCACCTCCTCCTCCCTCTCCCATCCATCTCCCTCTCCCCTCCTTCTCTCCTCCTTCTCCCTCTCCCCTCCTTCTCCCTCTCACCTCCTTCTCCCTCTCCCATCCATCTCCCTATCTCCTCCCTCTCTCCTCCCTCTCCCTCTCCCCTCCTTCTCCCTCTCACCTCCTCCTCCCTCTTCGCGGGCGTCTATGTGTGTGTGTGTGTGTCACTGTGTCACACATTAACATAACTGGTGAATCCCATCTTTGATAATTGTGCTGATGGTCAGACATTGCTTATGCTGATGGCCTTTGTGATGATCGAAGTGTTGATAGTGATGACTGGTCGAGATGCTGAATTAGAGGATGTATTTGATAGCCATTATCGATATCACTTAAAGAAGAAAAGGGGGGGGGAGAGGAGGGAAGGATAATAAAGAAACAAACAAAAAAAAAAGTAAATGCATTTGGGTGTGATGACTGGGATATAAAAAACGAGAAAAAATTGTTTTTTTTGTGTGTGTGTATTGTCTTTTTGTGGATAAAAGAGGATAAGAACGCAAGAGACACGCATAGAGGGTGAGAGAGAGAAAGAGGGAGAGGGAGAGGGAGAGGGAGAGGGAGAGGGAGAGGGAGAGAGAGAGGGAGAGGGAGAGGGAGAGGGAGAGAAAGAGAGAAAGAGAGAGAGAAAGAAAAGATAAGAGAAGAGAAAAGGGATAGTGAGAGAGAGAGAGAGAGAAAGAGAGAGAGAGTGAGAGAGAGAGAGAGAGAGAGAGAGAGAAGACAAGAGGAGAGAAGAGGGATTGGTGAGAGAAATGGATCTCCAAGGTGGGCGTCCCAGTACATACAATGTCTATTAAAATTCTCCTGAAAGCCTCAGCCACTTAACCCTATCCATCCATAATGTCTATCAGCGCGAGGAAGAGTTGCCAACGCCTCACCAAACACATCCTTATTCATTCTCCTCCTACGCCCGCTTTCTCGAACGATCTTCCTCCTTCCCCCCTCCCCACCCCCCTTCGAGTGAACCCAATCCTCCCCAACGCCCACGCCCACGACCGCACAGGCGTGGGGGAAACGGGCGTAAAAGGAGGCGCGAGTCGAAGCCCGTGGGGCGAGGCGGGCAACGGCGTCGGGCGAGAGTAATGGCTGAAGTCACGCGCGCTAAAAGCCCTTGGTCGAAGCGAGCCCTGAGAAATGTGCATTATTCATAGTGGGAGATAGCCTGGGAGGAGGTTACGGCCGGCCAGCACTGCGTCGCCAGAAGCCCCGAGCGGGATTGGGGCGGTCGGGATGTCTCTCTCTCTCTCTCTATCTATCTCTCGCTCTCTCTCTCTCTCTCTATCTATCTATCTATCTATCTATCTCTATCTATCTATCTATCTATCTATATCTCTCTCTCTATCTATCTATCTCTATCTCTATCTCTATCTCTATCTCTCTCTCTCTCTCTTTATCTTTATCTCTATCTCTATCTCTCTCTCTATATATATATATGTATACATATATATATCTGGATAGATAGATAGATATAGATATAGATATAGATATAGATAAACACACATTTATATGTATGTATATACGTAGTTACCCATAACAGTCTTCTCCAATCGCAGCAGTCGCACGCGCACACCGCCCGAGCGCCGACGAGGCCAATCCCCGCTTTAAGAGACCTCGCCGGCCTAATAAAACGGAACGAAGCGAATACGTCGGCAGCGCGATACTAATAAACCAATTACGCAATTCCACGAGCCGTGTGTATTGAATCAACGGCCTCTTCCATCAGCAATTCATTGGACACACGAGGAAATGAGAGCTGGGTTGTTAATCACCCGCTTGTGTTCATTAATTAGGCTGGCGATTTAATCACGACACGCAGAGATCAACATGAACTGCGGTCAACAGTTTAATTAAGAATAGGTCGATGTGAGATGGATCTTGTGTTGTTACTGTTTTGTGTTGAACGTTGCAAGGGGGAGTATCTGAGGTCTCGTATTGCCTCTATCTATCTCTCCCTCCTCCCCCTCTCATTCCATCTATCTGCATATATGTCTAATCTGTCTTTATATCTATCTATTCCTCCTCTCTTCTCTGGCTGCATATATATCTATTTAATCTATCATTATATCTATCAGTCTCTCCTTTCCTCCTTCCCTCTCACTCAATTTATCTGTTTATCAAATTTGTCTTTATCTATCAATAGATTCTCTTCGTCAAAAGTTATATATTTGTTATTGTTTTTATACTGTGTTTGTTTCCGTTTGTTAGGTCGTTATTTTTATTTTTTGAAAAAAAAAGAAAGATTATCGCTTGCTCTTTCTTTTACTTTTTTTTTATTTGATTTGTATTTATCGACGAATAAATGAACATAGAGAAGGTAGGTAGGTAGGTGAAGAAACAGGACAAAGAAATAGAAACACCACAAAACAAGAACAAAGGAAAACAAAAAACAAAAAGCAAAAAGGTGTTAATAGAGTTAAAAGCCCAGAACGTTTACTAACAACCCCCCTCCCCCCCACCCGACCCCCATCCCCCGAACTCTCCTTACCTCCCCCCCTATACTCTTACCCCCCCACAGCAACTCTACCCCCCCCCTCTTCCCCATTTTATCTCCGAGTAAGATCAGTTTACACATAATTTCCCCAACCCCCCTTAACACACCCACAATTCCCCCTCCTCCTCCTCCCCACCTTCCCATCCCCAGATACCCACATACCCTCCCCACCATCCACAATCCCCAAGCACGACCCCCCCCCCCCCCCCACCTTCACATGACTTCTCCCCCTCCCCCTCCTATGCCTCCCTTCCTCCCTCCCCCCCACGCAATACTCCCTCCCCCAATCCTT
>NC_061822.1:8129749-8134749 GCF_019202785.1 Penaeus chinensis
TAATTTATGATGGTAATAGGGAAAGTAATGATGATGATAAATAACATAATAATAATAATAATAATAATAATAATAATAATAATAACAATAATAATAATGATGGATAATGATAATGATTATAATATGATGATGATAAATAATAATAGCAATAATAATAATGATTCATAATGATAATAATGATTGATAATAATTATAATGACGATGACAAAAATTATGATAATAGTAATAACAACATTAATAAAATTAATGACAATAAAAAAATAATTCGTAACAGAAATAATAATAACAGTAATATTAATCATAACTGTTATCATTATCATCATTTTTATATTGTTACTATTACTAACATCACCATTATTACTGTGACCTGAGCTCTACACCTGCTCTAGCATCGACCTCACGGGAGACTTCACTCACCTGAACGCGGGTGAAGGAGGTGCGTGGCTTCTTCCTCTTCGGGGGCGTCCTGCTCTGGTAGGGGTGGCCGACGCGGCGGGTGAGAGGGAAGGGCCCTGTCAGATGAAGAAATTCCTTTGTTAATACGTGTGATATGGGTCGGATTAAAAAAAAACTTTGTTGTTATTGTAGTATACCGAATAGGGTATTGAATATGGTTGAAGTATAGTTAATCTTCGAATTATTTGTCTATTGTTATTATTTCTAAGAATTACAGAAGCCTCGTTTCTGTCCTCGATGTAGGAGAGCGTAAATATTGAGCCAATACAAGGCATGGGATGACACGGGTCGCGAAGCCCATAAACGGATGCGTTTCGATTGCCACAATGACTCACACCCACGCCGTGTCCAGGGGCGTGATCTCAACAAAGGACCGCGTGGTGGGCGTACATGACCGGCTGGATGTGTCTAGACTGCATGAAGTTAATAAAAATATTTAGATGAAGCTTTCACTCAGCGCCTCTTAAAGCGATTCCATGACTTGGGTTTGCGGTTCTTACAAGTGTTGATGAAATATACATAAAGTGTAAACAGAGGGAGTTTTTTTTTGTGTATGCGTGCATTTGTATATATACACGTTTACCTCTGACGTTTGTAATGTAAACGAATACATATGTTTGTTGCGTCATCAAGTTTTCGGAGAAAGAATCAGGAAGCTCTGTAAGCCTACGGTAAACACAGAGGGATAACTATTAATAGCATAATCTACACAGAGTTAAATCCCCGCGGGACACAAAGTAAATAATATCAAACAAAGGATTTGTAAAAACAAACGCCGCTTTAAACAACCGATGAGAAAATGAGAACGCTAAGGCCTCAAAGGAAAACAGCTTTACCAAGCCGTTCCGTATCCGGCGCGACGCTCGGCTCAGGCCTTGCCGTGAGAACTTGCCGTCTGCGCAGTCCAGCGGCGGACAGCGGACGGAGTCAGGCCCGAGAAATAACTTGCAACTTACGGGCTGCGGTCACACACACCCTCGACCGACCGACCGACTGACGGACTGCTCGGATTCGATGGGCGGCACTGGGAGGGAGGCCGACAGGCCGAGGGCCCAGGGAGGAATTAAGACACGCGGCTTAGGCTCCGCCGCACGGCGCGGCCGGGAGATTTATATGCAAAGACATGGACGCATAAACACGAATATTGCCTGTTAACATGTGTGAAATGTGTGCGTATGAACGGGGGTATAATTATTTGCAAACGTATATCAACATCAGCGCGAATATTACAACTTGGCATGCAAGCTTATATATATATATATATATATATATATATATATATATATATATATACATATATACACACATACCCCCACGATATGTATATATGTATATAATATAAATATATATATACATATACATACATACATATGTGTGTGTGTGTGTGTGTGATGTAAATAATCTGTATTCATCCATAAATAAGCAGACTGTAAACTGAAGCCTGATACATGTCCGGCGATCAGTCCTCGCTCTAAATGTGCAATTTGATCGAATCCCGAGACAGTTTTCCAAGACAAAAGCCTTCTCTCAGGGAGCCGCGCTCCGGCGTCCGGTCGAGGGCGACAAACGAGCTCGGACGCCAAGAAAGGAGCGCGCTCATAAGGGCCATTATCGCTTGCCCGAGGAGAGACGCAAAGCCCCGCCTCTTTGTCAACTTAAGGAAGCAGCAAGGCCGCGGGATGAACGCCTGGCAGAGATAGCTTACGTTCAACAAATATATTTTTCTCTACAGAGAGAAAGACGTGATTCAGCCTATATATAAACCGTTTGCCATTTTGTTGTTCGCGGGAGAACACGAACGTGGGCGTCGCTTCGTCTCCTCGATCATCACGCAATGCACAGCTGGAGCGCCGGTGCTGTTTACCATCGTGCTTTTAGGCTGATTAGCTGCGTAGAGGGGGGGGGGGGGGAGGGGTGAGGAGGGGAGGAAGGGTGCGTGTGGGGGGGGAGAGGACCCTGGCTCTTTATTCTGACTTTTGTGGGATTGCGTTCTGACTTGGGGAAAAGGAAGGAGGGAAAGGTAGAGGAATTAATATCAACATCATTGCACATTTGGCATAACGTTTGATTCTTCCTGTGAGGGTGCCGACTATGTTTATCATTCACTTAAATATCTCTCGTTTTTTTTTTCTCTCTCTCTCTCTGAAGTCTTTAACCCCAGTGTTCATCTCCTCCAGTTAGCGAGGAGAAACAAGGCAATAAACAAAGCAGAACCGTGTGTTGGAGCCCGCCTGGTAGACCACTCCGTCCTGCGTTATGGTCGAAATGCCTCGCTACCACACACCTTTTCCACGTAAGTCCATATGACCAAACTATCATTATGAACTTCTCCTATAATCGCCAACAATTTAAGCTTATCAGACGCATCTCATCGTCTCCTTTCCTTTCCTTCCCGTTCTTCTGTAGACGCATTCGGTGTATAAACACGAATGCATGCGCGATAAAATTTAAAATGAAGGAGCGGCGAGTTGTTCCGCGTGGCGACACCCGGCAGCGCGGCCAAGGAGTGCAGACCCCATATTTTAGTAAGCCGGAGTTGCCAGTCACGAACAAGTTTCCCACACGTTTTCGTCATGTCTCACATGTCCTTTTCTTTCTCTCCGTTTCATGTTCCGCATTATAGGTGATTTCCGTGTGTACCTACAGTCGTTCTGGACGCAGGGTAATCGCCCACGAGCGGATTATCCACCTCGTTGCGACTGGATAAATCCGAAACAAAGTGCGCGTTGGCGTCGCTGCGGGAGATCGAAAAACAGCGACAAATGGGCTATTAGAGGTTTGATTTCCTGTGAATATGATTGTCCTTGCGAGAAGCCATTTTATCGACTCGTCAGGGGTTATAGGAACGTAATGGGGTCCGCCAGTGGAGTCTTGTCTATAATCCGCGCTGTGTTGAGAGGAAAAGTAATCGTTAACCCCTCAGAATTTCTCTCAAACGACCGTACAACGTGTAATAGTGTTGTGAGTGCGAGTGTCATTTACATGCGGCTGTGGTAGCGGACGGCCCGGCCAGGTTGCACTCTTGATTGCCACTATAACAATGTACAGGAACGACCGGCCGGCGCGGAAGGTTAAGCCGCGCTTTTTTCTGAAATGAGCGAAAAAAGCAAGCTGGTCTAAATCCTCTCTCTACGTCTTTCTCATTTGCTTTCGCATCCCTATCTCTCCCCCTTCCCTTTACTAATTCTTAAGAGAGAAAAAAAAAAAGCGAAAAAAGACATATTTTAACCCATTTAGGACTTCAAAGGCGAGAGCGAGGTAACGAGCTGTAGCCTCGGGTAGGGAAGCCAAAATATTCCTCGGGTCGGAGAGTCACACTTGCTCCAGACCTCCTCATTATGCCTTTCCGAATACATTACCGAGTGTAAAAACCGACCCGGCGACACCCAGTGCGTTGGCGGAACAAGCTGAGGCCTCTGACGCGTACACAGGCCGAGTGGGTGTTGGTGGAACATCGCTGTATACCTACGATATTCGCCGGCGCCGGCAGTGATAGTCGTAAGTAGGGAGTGCTGCGTATTGCAATGACGGAGGCGGAGTGTGTGTGTGTGTGTGTGTGTGTGTGTGTGTGTGTGTGTGTGTGTGTGTGTGTGTGTGTGTGTGTGTGTGTGTGTGTGAGAGAGAGAGAGAGAGAGAGAGAGAGAGAGAGAAAGAGAGAACGAAAAATGAAAGAACAGATAAAAAGAGAAAAGAGAAAAGGAGAGAGAGAGAGAGAGAGAGAGAGAGAGAGAGAGAGAGAGAGAGAGAGAGAGAGAGAGAGAGAGAGAGAGAGAGAGAGAGAGACATCACCTACCCGCATATCGTCTGCCCATCTGTGAAGCCGCACGCATGCATCCGTCCTTCCGACAGACAAAGCTCTCACATCTGTCCCAGTCACGTGTCCTTTGAGGCAACAGCAAACGTTTCGCATGTCGGGACATTTGTACGGTATTGTTTGATGCTTATCTTGTTAATTTTAGGATATGCTAAATTATGCAAATGAACCCCGGGCGTTTTTACTTAACCATTGCCGGCGGCGTCGTAAAGCTCCGTCAGCGTGAAAATATTACACGACAAATACCTCGTAAAAATGCCTTAGTCAATTCCGGCGGTTGTATTTTTATTTTATTTGTATTTCTTATAACTTTTTTTTTTGTTTCTTCCTATGAATATAACACCGGAAAGAGCGCGCGTTCATTAAATAAACACCCCTTTTTTTGGGGTATTGAGTTCTCACACCTCGAAGAGCATACGAAATAAATAAAGTTTCGCCGACTCCCTGGATCTATTTGCATACGAGTTGATCTGACGGAGTCGATGATGACGTCACGCTTTCGCTCTCTTTCGCTCTCTCAAATGGTATTTACTTTCTTTTCTTTTCTTTTCGCGGTTTGGGTTTCCTTGTTATTGTTATTATGATTGCTGTTTTTTGTTATTATTATTATTATTAATACTGTTATTTGTTATTATTATTGATATTAATGCTGTTATTTTTGTTGTCATTTGTTTCGTTATTATCATTTTCATTATGTTTATTATTATTATTATCAGTATTATCATTATTG
>NC_061822.1:8142249-8144749 GCF_019202785.1 Penaeus chinensis
ATGTATATTTTATATATGTATTTTATATATATATCTATTTATATAAATCTATATATTTATAAATATATTTATATATAAATATATATATATAAATATATATATAAATATATATATATAAATATATATATATAAATATATATATAAGTATAAATATCTATATAAATATAAATATAAATATATACAAACATCTATTTTATAAATATATATATATACATATTTGAATATGTAAATATATAATATATATATATATTATATATAAATTATATATATATATATATATATATATATATATGTAAATTATATACATACAAATACGTATATATAAATAAATAAATATATATACAAATATATATAAATATATATATAAATATATATATAAATATATATATATAAATATATATTTAAAAATATATAAATATGAATTAAATATATACAAATATATGAATTATATATATAAATATATAAATATATATAAATATATATATATATATATATATATATATTTATATATATATATAAATATATGTATGAATATATATATAAATAAATATATATATTTATATATATATATTCATATATATATTTATCTATTTATATTTATTTATTTATTTATTTATCAATTTATATCTATATATATATAAATATTCATATGTACATATATATAAATTTATAAATATATAAATAAATGGATACATAAATAAATAAATAAATAAATAAATAAATATAATATATTTATGTATATATATGTATATGTATGTGTGTGTATATGTATATGCATATGTATATTTATATATGTATATGTATATGTATATGTATATGTACATGTGTTTATTTATATATATATATATATATATATATATATGTGTGTGTGTGTGTGTGTGTGTGTGTGTGTGTGTGTGTGTGTGTGTGTGTGTGTGTGTGTGTGCATGCTTATATAGAAACGTATGCAAACATATTCATCTGTTTATTAATTCATTAGCTCCCTCTTGCATGCGCACCGCTTGCGTACAAAGGCATCCGCTCGGCCATATCTATTACCCATAAGTCATCCGTCTGAGATTCTTGAGGAAAGAGAAACGCATTTTCTCCCCCTCTTCTCGCAGGTCAAAAGCACCTCAATAAATCCACGCCAAGAAGCGACGTTGTTACCCGGCCATAAGGGCTGCATTAAAGAGAAGCTTGTGTTGCCCGAACTAATATTAGCCTTGGCTCGGCGAAAATGCTATGCTAAAAGGGAGTATAGTATAGCAGCAGCTGGCCCAGAAATAATTCATGTCCCACTTTGGCTCTCCGTTATCGCTCTATTCCCCCTTGCTCCTCCCCCTTCCCCCTCTCCCTCCCTTCCCCTCTGCCCTCACCCCCTCCCGCCGCTCTCTAGCGACGCCCTTCTGTGACACCTATCGATCAATTTCCCTTTGATCATTCTTTAAAAACCCTCGAAATGTATTCATGTTTGTCAGACGGCATATCGCTCGAACAACTCCCGACACATGTTTCGCTGTCTCTTAAGCCTAACGTGTCCGGTTTTCAGAGCGCAATGGGGAATTCCGGACTCTTAAATATTATATTCCTCGTACCGACCCACAGACCTATACATCTCGATATATTCGCATATCTTCTTGCTTATATCCGTATAAGAATATTAAATGAATGTCTAAGAAAAAACACAAGACATCGATGCATCATAAACTGAATTCCATCCTGTTTCGACCCGGTTTATCGCGGTCTCTTGTTACTAATTTGTTTCCGTGCAGCCGGCGCGATAACCTATCTCCAATCCTGCATAGGAGTGGGTGCGCGTAACCAACTACAAGCTTCACAAAGGTAGGGGGTCCGGGGGGGGGGAGAGTGCGGAGGTGTGCCAATGTTGCTAATCCTCGACCTCCCCCCCTTCCACCCCCCACCTTTTCTCTATCTGCAAGCCCCTCCCCCTCCCCTCTTGCACTCCCCCCCACTCTCCCATCATGATTTACCTCCCCCCTCCCCCACGAACAACAGAGCCCTGCCCTTGCCGTGCTCCCGTGCGCCATTAGCATGTTTAATGGTAATCCGAGATTTAGCCCTGATAAATTATCCAGTATTAGCAAATGGAACCTTAATTACAAGCCAGCTGAGCTCCGGCAGCAATCGGCGGACGCGGAGCGGCCGAGGATGAGGACCTATAAATCGAGGACTCGCCCCCGTCATCCCATGCTTAAGCTATCCTCCAAATTGGCTTGAGAAACACGATGCGGGACTCACCTGCCAGTCTGTCGAGGGTGGGGTAGTGCGGCGCCAAGGCCGTGGCTCTCTCGAACGGGGGCACTGGGAGGCCGGGTATCCAGGGGTGCGCGCCCCCCAGCCCTGCCAAACCTGGGTATCCCATTCCCATCGGTCTGTGCGCGGGCACACGCAGTACCGTGGGGGCGCCGCCTGCGAGAGGGCCATAGTGGGGAGGGAGGCCACCCAGGGCGCTGTAGGCGGAGTGGTAGTCGTCGCCTCCTTCCTCGTAGCTCTCTTC
>NC_061822.1:8152249-8154749 GCF_019202785.1 Penaeus chinensis
TAACTGTTTTATTCTTCTGATTCTTATTCTTCTATTTATTATGATTATTGCTATTATCATTATCATCGCCTTCATTAACATTATTATCATTATCGCCATCATTAACTCTTTTCCTTATCGTTATTATCATTCTTCTCGTCGTTTTTCTTACAATGAACATTAAAAAAATAATGGTGATCATAATGAACACAATGAACGTGAATGACCAACAATCATATAAGAAACAATCAAGATAATAAAGATAATTATTTAAATCATCACATTCATTAACAACAAACCACTCCCAACAACAACAAAAACAACAACAACAACAAGAACCAAAAATAACAAAAATAATGACAACAACAACAAGAGGGGGGGGGGGGGGGGAGGTGGGGGGGTAGAAGACCACCAATATCGAAAAAGGGAAAAGAGAGAGAGAGAGAGAGGGGGGAAAAAACACTCTTTTATTGCCTATCAAAGCTCACAATGGAGAGGGAATTGGAGAAAAGGGGGGGTGGGGGGAGGGTTAGATATCAAGCCAAAGAAGAAATGACTTAAATAATGCATGGGGGGGGGGGGAGCTGAAGAGAGGGTGAGGGGAAATGGAAGTGGGGGAGGGGGGAGGGGAGGAGGGGGGGGGGTGGAAGAAGGGAGAAGGAAATGGGGAAAGATAGAAGACAGCGGAGAATAATAATGGGATTTTTCTTTTTCTTTTTTTTTGGCTGTTGTTGTTGTTGTCATAATAATAATAATAATATTTGTTGTTATTATTTTCATTATTATTATTACTATTATTATTATTATAATCAGTCTTCTTCTTACTACTATTATTAACATTATCATTATTATCATCATTATTAATATTATCATTATAATAATAACTATTATTATTACCATTGTTATCATATTTACTATTATTATTATTATCACCACTATCATTACTATTATGATAATTATTGTTATTGTTATTATTAAAATTATTTTTATTACCACTATCATCACTATTATTGTTATGATCATCTTTATCATCATTATTATGATTATCATGATTATTATTGTCTAATTTTCGTTATTAAGAATGTTATTATTATTAATAATAATATCATTATCTTTATTATCATTATCATTACTATAATTTCCTTCATCATCTTTATCATTCTTACTATCATAATTATTATCAATATCATTATCGTTACTATCGTGTATCCAAATGATTATTCTTATTATCATTATCACTGTTATTATTATCATTATTATGATAACTGTCACTATTATTATCATTTTCATTTTTATCTTCATATTATTTTACTTATTATCACCATAATGCTCTTGTATTACTATTATCATTGTTATTATTATCATTACCATTATCATTATTGGTATCATTATTACAGTTAATGATATCGTTGATGTTATTGTATGTATAATAATAATAATAATTATTATTATTTTTATCATTATTACTATTGCAATGATACTAATAATAAAGATAATTATAGTAATAGTAATAATAATAATAATAATAATAATAATAATATTAATAATAATAAAGTCAATAATAGTGATAATAACAATGATAATAATAATAACATCATAATAATAATAATAACAATAATAATAATAATAATAATAATAATAATAATAATAATAATACGTGATAATAATAATAATAATGATAATAACAATAATAATAATGACAATAACAATAATGATAATAATAATAATAATGATAATACTACTACTACTAATAATAATTATTAGTTCTGTAATTACTATTGTCATTATCAAAATTATTACTTTCATTATTATATGTGAATTGTTTATTATTACTGTAATTAATATAATTATCACTAGTTTCATTGTTATCATTATTGATTTTATCGCAGATCTTTTATTTTTGTATAATTAGTATTATCTTAATTAGTACTAATATCATGATTGTTATTATTATCATCATTATGATTTTTATGATCATTATTATTGTTATTCCTTATTATTTTTAGCATCGTCATTATTATATTTTTCATCTTTAAGGTTATCTTGATTAAAATTGTTATTATTATTATTATTATTATTATTATTATTATTATTATTATTATTATTATTATTATTATTATTATTATTAATTATCATTGTTATTAATACCATTAACAATATTATCATTATCATCATTAGTATTAATGTAGGAGTTCTATTGTTTATACCCTTTAGAAAGATGCTACTTAATAATGATGCTTTCAAAATGAATTATAGTATTTTTTTGAGTTTCTGATTAATGAAAATGTGTTTTCATTAAAATTGTTATTATTATTATTATTATTATTATTATTATATTGCTTTTCAATATGTCCTTGATCAGTACAGCTGTTGTGAGCTGGAATGGTGCTCTCTCAACTGAATACTGTATTAGAAATGGTGTTCGATACGGTAGAGTTGTGGGGCCCTATTTGTTTGGGATTTATATATATAATTTAATTGAAAAGCTCAGAAATGGTGGTGCTGGGTGTATAGAATGGGT
>NC_061822.1:8166975-8168893 GCF_019202785.1 Penaeus chinensis
GTAAAAAGGAAAGGGAGATAGAGGGGAAGAGTAAAAAGAAAAGGGAGAGAGAGAAGGGAAGAATAATATGGGAAAAGGGAGGAGGGTGAAGAGCAGAGGGGGAAAGGGAGAGAGAGGGGAAAAGTAAAACGGAAAGGGAGAGAGAAGGGAAGAATAATTAGGGAAAAGGGAGGAGGGTGAAGAGCAGAGGGGAAAAGGGAGAGAGAGGGGAAAATAAAGGGGAAAGAAAGGGTAAAAGTAAGAGGGAGAAAGGGGGGCGAAGAGTAGAGGAGAAAGAAGGCGAGAGGGGAAGTGTAGTAGGGAAAAGAGAGAGAGAGGAAAATTAGAAGGAGAAAGGAGGAGAGAGGGGAAGTGTAGATGAAAGAGAGAGAGCAAAAGTAGAAGGGGAAAGAATGAAGGGTAAAGAGAAGAGAGAAAATGGAAAGAGAGGGGAAGGATTCAGGAAAAGGGGAAAAGTTGAGGGGAAAATGGAAAGTGAGGGGAAGTACAAAGAGGAAAAAGATGAGACGAAGTATAGAGAGAGAAAGGGGGAGGAGAAGGAAAGAATAAGAGATAGAGGGACAAGATGATGAGAAAGAAAAGGAGGAGGAAGAAAAGAAAAAAGAAGAAATAGAAGAACAGAAAAAAAGATGAAGTTGAGATAACGAGGAAGAAGAAAACAAGATATATGATATAAGGAAATTTAAAATCACTTGTAAAAAGAAAGATATTCGAGAATATTTCTTCACCATAAGAGTTAACGTAAAATATATTAACTAAATTAACGAAGTATATGTACCAACCTTTTTCTTCGCTCTACATTGTGTCACATAATGTTAATAAGTAAATTAATCTGTCACATTTTCCAAGTTCCATGTACAAATCTTCCTAGTGTGTGTGTTTATGCGCGCGTGTGCGTGTGCGTTTGTGTGCGTGTGTGTTTGTGTGTGTGTGTGTGTGTGTGTGTGTGTGTGTGTGTGTGTGTGTGTGTGTGCGTGTGCGTGCGCGTGTGTGTGTGTGTGCCTGCGTGGGCATGCGCGCGCGCGTGTGTGTGAGTGTGTGTGTGTGTGTGCGTGTGTGTGTGTGTGTGTGTGTGTGTGTGTGTGTGTGTGTGTATGTGCGTGTGCGTGTGCGTGTGCGTGCGCGTGTACGTGTGCGTGTGCGTTTGCGTGTGTGTGTGTGTGTGTGTGCGTGCATGTTCGTGCGTGTGTGTGCGTGTGCGCGCGTATGTGTGTGTTTGCTTCTATAAATATCATCAAACAAGAGAAACAGAAAACGATTGATAAAGATTAAAAAGATAAAGAAAAACACGAAGAAAAAGGAAAACAAGTCCTTTTTTTAAATAAGAGAAATATGACAATTTTTTTCCTGAATATATAAGAAATCGAAAAGCGCTGACACCCTTTTATGTTACAGGTGTAAGTCTGAGTGGTAAAGTTAATCAATTAATCATAAATCTAAAACGTTTAAGGCAGATTTAATTTCTTTTCTTGATTTTCTTCCAGACAGAAGAAGACGAAGAAGAAGAAGAAAACGAGGAAGAAGACAAAAAAGAAAAAGAAGAAGAAAACGAAGAGAGAAGAAGAAGAAAACGAGGAAGAAGAAGAAAAAAAAGAAAAAGAAAAAGAAGAAAAAGAAAAAGAAAAAGAAGAAGTCAACACACTATTTCACGAAACGTTCAACATCTGTTACCGAGAGACAGATGAACTTAACCTAATCTATAACACAAAGTTAGTATCCTTAACATCGCTTGTACTTTGCCTGTGTGTGTGTATTGGCTGGCCGTGTGCGTGTCCAGGAGGGGCGCACGGCCATAATCAAACCATTAGAACGTGAGGTCAAACAATATCTCAGTTCATCAGAGGTCAGGCCCATACCTCGCGTTGCCTCCCCTAGCCTGATGCCCTTTCACCTCCCCCTCCCTAACCCTACCCTCCCT
>NC_061822.1:8171493-8173993 GCF_019202785.1 Penaeus chinensis
TTCCTTTTCGCTTTCGTTTTCCCTCCTTTTATTACCGTTTTCCTTCCTTTCCTTTCTTTCTCCTCTCACTTTTGGTTCTACTTCTTCTCCCTCTTCCACGTTCTCTTTTCTTCTGCCCTTTTCCTGTCTCCTATTCTTCCACCTCCTCCTCCTTCTTGTTCTTCTCCTCTTCTTCTTCTTCCTAATCCTCCTCCTCTTCCTCTTCCTCTTCCTCTTCTTCTTCCTCTTCCCTTTCCTCCTCTTCCTCTTCCCTTTCCTCCTCTTCCTCTTCCCTTTCGTCCTCTTCCTCCCCCTCTTCCTAATCCTCCACTTCCTCCTCCTCCAACTCCACCTCCTCCTCCTCCTCCTCCTCCACCTCCACCTCCACCTCCTCCTCCTCCTTCCTCCGCCTCCTCCACCTCCTCCTCCTCCTCCTCCTCCTCTTCTTCTTCCTCCTCCTCCTCCTCCTTCCTCCTCCCTCCCACCGCCACTCCCGCAATCCTTCGCTCCTCCTCCTCCTCCTCCTCCTCCTCCACCTCTTCCTCCTCCTCCTCCTCCTCCTCCTCCCCCACCTCCTCCTCCTCCTTCCTCCTCCACCTCCTCCTCTTCCTCCCCCTCCCTCCTCCTCCTCCTCCTCCTTCCTCCTCCACCTCCTCCTCTTCCTCCCCCTCCCTCCTCCTCCTCCACCTCCTCCACCTCCACCATCTCCTCCACCTCCACCTCCTCCTCCTCCTTCCTCCTCCCTCCCACCGCCACTCCCGCAATCCTTCGCTCCTCCTCTCTGTCCTGAAAGCCTCCTGGATTCACTCCTAAATCCTCCTGCGTCGTTCCGTCTCTTTGATCTTTGTCTCGCGTCTGCTCGTTTCCCCTCATTTGGGTCCCCTCTTTGTGTCCTCTTCTCTTTGCTGCTCTTCTTCCTCCCTTTCGTCTTCTGTTTCTCGTTTGTCTTTATTCATCTTTTTTTTTTTTTCTCTTTCTTTCTTTTTCTTCAATCTTACTTCCCTTATTGGATTTTTTTTACTTATTTATTTATTTATTTATTTTCTTTTATCTTCTTTTTTATTCTCTTATTACTATTGTTATTGCCTCTCTTCTATGTTCTCTTCTTCTTATTCTCTTTTCTTCTTACTTCTCCTTCTCTTCATTCTATTATCCTCTTCTCTCTTCTTCTCCATTCTCCGATTTCTTTATTCCCTTCCTTTATTTCATTCCTTACTCTTTTTATTCTGTTCCTCCTCTCCTCTCCATTCTCTCCTCCCACTTTATCCTCTTTTTCTTTTAATTCTCCTTCGTTTCTTCTCCCCTTTTTTTACCCTCTTCTAGTAATCTTCCTCCTCTTTTTCCTCCTTTCTCTTTCATTGCTCTCCTTTCCCCTCTTTTCTCCTTTTCTCCTTTTCCTCTCTCCTCTCCTCCTTATATTTTATTCTCCTCTTCCATCTCCTTCTACCTCCCTTCTTCTCTCTCAACCTATTTTTCTTCCACTCTTCATCCCTCCCTTCCTTTCCCATTTTTTTTTTCCTCCTCCTCTTCCTCATCATCCGCTTCTATTCCCTGTATCTTCATCCCCCTCTCTCTTCTTCTCCTCCTGTTCTTCGTCTCCTCCTTTTCGTCTTCTTCTTCTCCTCCTCCCCATCGTCTTCTTCTTCTCTTCCTCCTCTTCGTCTTCCTCTTCCCCTGCTATTCGTCTTCCTCTCCGTCTTCTTCTTCTCCTCCCTATCGTCTTCTTCTCCTCCTCCTCTTCGTCTTCCTCTTCTCCTCCTCTTCGTTTCCTCTTCTCCTTCTCTTCGTCTTCCTCTTTACCTCCCCATCGTCTTCTTCTTCTCCTCCTCCTCCTCTTCGTCTTCCTCTTCTCCTAGTCTTCGTCTTCTCCTCCTCTTCTCCTCCATATCCTTCTTCCCTCCTCCTCTTCCTCTTCATTCTCCTTCCCTCTACATCCTTCATCTGTGGCAGTGGCATCGTCTGAGAGGAGGAGAGGGAGGAGGAAAGGAGAGAAGAGAGGAGAAAAGGAGGGAGAAGGAGGGAGAGAAGAGAGGAAAGGAGGAGGGAGAGAAGAGAGGAGAAAAGGAAAAAGAGAGGAGAAGGTCTCTCGTAGAATCATTTAGAAGGGAAGAGGCGGATGAAGAAGAAATGGAGGGAGGAAGAAGAGGAAGGAGAGGAAGAGGGGAAGAAGCAGAAGAGGGAGGAGGAAGAGGAAGAAGTGAAAGATGAGAAAGAGGGGAAGTGGCATAAGAGGGAGGAAGAAGAGGAAGAAGAGGGAAAAGAGAAAGAGGGGAGGAGGAAGAGGAAGGAGAGAGAGAAGAGAAAGAGGAGGGAGGAAGAGGAAGAAGAGGGAGAAGAAAAAAGAAGGGGGGAGGCAAAGGAGGGAGAAAGAAGAGAAAGAAGAGGCAGAGGGGAGGAGGAAGAAGAGGAAGAAAAGGAAGAAGAGGAGGAGTGAGGTAGAAGATAAAGAAAGGGCTAAAAAAAGAAAGGAAGAGGGAAAGAGATGATTAAGAGGAAAAGGAGAAAGAGAGGAAGAAGGGGA
>NC_061822.1:8178001-8198001 GCF_019202785.1 Penaeus chinensis
GAAGGGAGGGCAGGAGGGAAGGGAGGGGGAAAGACATCCGCCATCGCCGCTTCTGCCGCCGCCGCCGCCGCCGCCGTCCTGTGCGTTCGTGCAGCTAATACGATTTTCAATCTCGCGCGGCCCGTTGTTTGGGTCAAAATTCATGTCGAAAATCACATGTTTCGTTACAATCTGCTTGATTGACTGACGTTTCATAGCAGTGATTCATAAACCATTTTTCCCCCGAGCGCAATTACCGGCAGACGTCGCGGAATATCGATCCAAAAATCTGCAAGGAGAGCGGGGGGGGGGGGGATTTTCGAAACGGGGGGGAGGGGGGGGGGAGAGGGGATGCGAAGGATATGAAGAGCCTAAATTAGAAACAAGGTAAGGAGTTAAATGGGAGGAATGGGGGGGGGGTATGAAGATGATAAAAATAGAAACGAGAGAGAAAGAGAGAGAGAGAGAGAGAGAGAGAGAGAGAGAGAGAGAGAGAGAGAGAGAGAGGGAGAGAGGGAGAGAAAGATAGAGAGAATAATTTAAAAAGAAAAACAGAAAGGGTAGTTCCGAAATCTTGGAAAACCAAAGAATCGTCTATCTGTTTATCTATTTGTACATTTACTTATCCATCTATCTTTCTATTGTCGTTGTTTTCTGGTCGGGAAGGAGGAGAGGAATTATGAAACAAATAAAATAAAATAAAAAATTGCTTAAATCTTTGCTTCACTTTGCTTTTCTTTTTTTCTTTTTCTTTTTTTCTTTTTGCTTCAATATCCTTTTCCATCATCTTGCCTCCCTTTCTGTTTATACTTTTTTCATGTTTGATCTTTCTTTGCATGTTTTATGCCCATCTTCATTTCTAGGACCTTCTGTAGTCTTCAATTCGTTTATTACTTTTATTTCTGTTTTGTTTATATAAACATTGGATTTTCTCCCCCACTGTTTTCTCGGGTTTTATGTTTTCTTGTTTTTTTTTTTTTTCATTTTATTTTTTCCCCTCGTAAGTTTAGCATCCTCTTCCCCCCTTCCGCCATTTTGTACGGCTGTCGGATCTCTTATAATCAACTGAACCCGGTGTTGCTTCTTATCTTATCTATTTCTTATCCCCCTCTTTCTTACCCACGGTTTGTCATTTACGCCGTGCCGCCCTCCTCCCCCACCCACCCCCCTCGCCCCTCCCCCCACCCCCCACCTCGCCCCACCCCATTCCCCCTCGCCCCTCTCCCCCCCCCCCCGAAATTGCTCTGTCACTTACCCCACGATTTCCACTCCCCGCCTGCTACTCCGCGATGTCACTCCGCTTACTCCGCCTCCCCACCGTTTACAATGACAACCGACATATCGCCACAGTCATCGTCATATCTCCCCCCCCCCCCCCCCTGCCGACGCTCCACCAGGACTCGCCCGCTGCCCGACAAAACTCCAAAAAGTCAGCTACAGCGAACAAATACCCTGCCATCACCTGCGAAAATCACGGGCAAAATGACCGCAGAAAAACGCTCGCCAAAAAGGAGTGCCGCGTCGAGTGCAGAGATCCACATGGCACGTCCTCTAAACCTCCACCCCCAAATGCCCTTCTTTCCCGGGACTTCCTTTCGAGGGGAGTGGGTGTGGGAGAGGGAGGGAGGGAGGGAGGGAGGGAGGGAGGGAGAGAGAGAGAGATAGAGATAGATAGAAAGAGAGAGAGAGGGAGATAGAGATAGATATAAAGAGAGAGAGAGAGAGAGAGGGAGATAGAGATAGATAGAAAGAGAGAGAGAGAGAGAGAGGGAGAGAGAAAGAAAGAGAAAGAGAGAGAAAGAGAGAGACAGAGACAGGGAGACAGAGAGAGAGAGAGAGAGAGAGAGAGAGAGAGAGAGAGAGAGAGAGAGAGAGAGAGAGAGAGAGAGAGAGAGAGAGAGAAGGAGAGAGAGAGAGAGAGGCACAACACAAACATCAACTTCTTGCAAAACGTAATACCAAGGTGTTTACGAGTCCATCAACCCTCCCTCCCTCCTCCCCCCACCCAACTCTCTCCCACCCAACCCACCTTCCTACCGCCACCCCCCGACCCCCTACCCCTTCTATTTCCCACTCAACCCCCCGCTCCCCTCCCTCCTACTTACCCCTCCCCCAACTCCCCGCGAATTAGTAATGTCTTAGACGTTCTCGATGTGTATACTTTAACCCGTGTGATTGCGGCTGAACAGCTTCTTGAGACGACTAATTCTGCGACTTGCTTTTTGCGCGCGTCGCTTATAGTTTCTTTAGGGGGGGGGGGGGGGTGAGGTCGCCAAGAGGTCGAGGCAACGCGGGAGGGTGATATATATATATACACTTATACATACATACATAAATATATACACACATATGCATACATACATACCTACATACATGTATATATGTATATGTATATATGTATATGGATATTTATGTATATGTATATATATTTTCCACTTTTTCTTTTCTTAGGTTGAGGAAAATACGTATAAAGTGTCTATCGAGGTTAGAATAAATAAAAGGATAAATAAGGAAACGGTTAAATAAGAGAACATACATGCTTATACATATACATACACGAACAGATACACACGCGCACATATACGTATATATATGTACACGCAAACACTCGTACACACGGAAACATACGTACATAAACATCTTTTTTTGTCATCACAGTAGAAAAAAAACTACAAATTAAAGATCATTTGTTAAATCTGCCACGTCTTGCACAGCACTGAATATCGATGTTTTTATCATAAAACAACAGTTGATGTGTAACTTTCGAATGAATATCTTTCCCGAAAACAGAAACACTTGCTTTCATGGAACCGATTTCGATAAAAGAATAACAACAGTGCTTAAAGACTTATATTAATGGAGATCTTCGAAGCTAGATTCTGAGGAAAGTCTCTTTTAGCCGCATTATATAATTTGACGTTTAACGAAAACAGACTAAAAACAAAATCCTAATGAAATTCATATTCCGGTCTCATGATGGAATGAAAAAACAAAAAAATGTAAATGAATGAATTTAATAAATATATTAATAAATAAATATATTAATTAATGACATTAAAATAAAGATTTCTAACCATCGGCCTAACGAAGGAAAACGAAGATAAGTCAATTAACAAATACATAAACAAACAGGCGAATAAACCGGTAAGTAAACACTAAAATGCAAAAGTTCTCCGAGCGTCGCGCGCGTTCTAGCGAGGTGGTCCGTTCCCCCGCCAAGGAGTCCTCACCACCGGAAACGTTTAGTCATTAGCGGCTGTTTGTTTACAGATGGCGCTGCAAAAAGCCAGGCGTAATCTCGGTCTCTTTCTCTGTCATTCAATCTCGACTTCTTGTCCGCCGGCGTAATGACAGCGGCCGTGGCCAGAGTCCCATTGTGTACACCGCCATTTTTGCACAGGGGCTCTCCGCCAAGCCTGGCATCACTGGCCCCAAATAACATGGCAGCGAGGAAGGGAAGTGGGGGGGAGGGGGGAAGGGGAAGGGGGTAGAGGGGGGGAAGGGGAAGTGGGGAAGGGGAAGGGGGTAGAGGGAGGGAGATGGGGAAGGGGAGGGGGGAGCGTCTCTGCGTGTTTGTACGACGGATAATCCTGTTCGGAGGGGAGGGGAGGGTGGGAATGGATAGGGGGGGGGAGAGGGAGGGATGAAGGGAGGGGAGGAAAAGATGGGAGTATGGAGAGAGGGAAGAGAGAAGGAAGAAGGTGGTATGGAGAAGGGGAGAAGTAAGAAGAGGGGGAGGGGAGAGAGAGGGGGGGAAGAGAAACGTATGGAGAATATAAGAGAAAGAAGAGAGAGGAGAGAGAGGGGAAACAAAGCTATGGTGAGGTCACGACAACAGCACAAGCCACGGCCCAGATTTAAAGCTCCAGATTAATGCACATTATAACCCTCCCCCACGCCCTCTCCTCCCCTCCCCCCTTCCCCTTCTCTACCGACCACCATGGTTACGGAAGATCTGCGTAATAGCAAGCATTACGCCCATGAGTTACAGACCCCGCTGCATCGAGAACATGTGTTCGGAGCGGAGGAGATGGGAGAGGAGGAGGAGGAGGAGGAGGAGGAGGAGGAGGAGGAGGAGGAAGAAGAGGAGGAGGAGGAGGAGGAGGAGGAAGAGGCGGAGGAGGAGGAGATGGAGGAGGAGGAGGAGGAGGAGGAGGAGGAGGAGGAGGAGGAGGAGGAGGAGGAGGAGGAGGAAGAAGAGGAGGAGGAGGAGGAGGAGGAGGAGGAGGAAGAGGCGGAGGAGGAGGAGATGGAGGAGGAGGAGGAGGAGGAGGAGATGGAGGAGGAGGAGGAGGAGGAGGAGGAGGAGGAGGAGGAGGAGGAGGAGGAGGAGGAGGAGGAGGAGAAAGAGAAGGAGGAGGAGGAAGAGGCGGAGGAGGAGGAGGAAGAGGCGGAGGAGGAGGAGATGGAGGAGGAGGAGGAGGAGGAGGAGATGGAGGAGGAGGAGGAGGAGGAGGAGGAGGAGGAGGAGGAGATGGAGGAGGAGGAGGAGGAGGAGGAGATGGAGGAGGAGGAGGAGGAGGAGGAGGAGGAGGAGGAGGAGGAGGAGGAGGCGGAGGAGGAGGAGGAGGAAGAGAAGGAGGTTCCGTAACCACCATGGTTACGGAAGATCTGCGTAATAGCAAGCATTACGCCCTTGAGTTACAGACCCCGCTGCATCGAGAACATGTGTTCGGAGCGGAGGAGATGGGAGAGGAGGAGGAGGAGGAGGAGGAGGAGGAGGAGGAGGAGGAGGAGGAGGAGGAGGAAGAAGAGGAGGAGGAGGAGGAGGAGGAGGAGGAGGAGGAAGAGGCGGAGGAGGAGGAGATGGAGGAGGAGGAGGAGGAGGAGGAGAGGGAGGAGGAGGAGGAGGAGGAGGAGGAGGAGGCGGAGGAGGAGGAGGAGGAAGAGAAGGAGGAGGAGGAAGAAGAGGAGGAGGAGGAGGAGGAGGAGGAGGAGGAGGAGGAAGAGGCGGAGGAGGAGGAGATGGAGGAGGAGGAGGAGGAGGAGGAGGTGGAGGAGGAGGAGGAGGAGGAGGAGGAGGAGGAGGAGGAGGAGGAGGAGGCGGAGGAGGAGGAGGAGGAAGAGAAGGAGGTGGAGGAAGAGGCGGAGGAAGAGGCGGAGGAGGAGGAGGAGGAGGAGGAGGAGGAGGAAGAGAAGGAAGAGAAGGAGGAGGAAAGAAAGAAGCCTGGGAGGTTTCCGTCCGCGCGCCCAAAGAACTAGTTTTAACGTCGCTTACCTTCTGCAATTGGGGTTCTTTAAGGATTTTTGTTGACTCGCGCGGACACACATATGCACACACACAGGCACTCTGGAGGCGCGCGGGGGCAAGGCGTACACGAACGCACGGCCATTACATTAATGTAAATGCATGTTTATGTTGATTACTTCAGCCCAAACCCCCGGAGATTATGGTAATCGCCCCGCACAGGAAATGATTTAGGCGGCGGGATGGTAGTATCATGCTATGACATAATGACAAGTTTCCGCGAGTCCGCAAGAGGAGACAAATCCGTTCCAGAAGGATTCCTTTTAAGGGAGAGACGCCGACGGGACGGAACGCCGCTTGCAACATTCCGGGATTTTTGGAATTTTTGGAATAACTGGAGTGCTTGGAATATTTGGAATAATAGGAATGTTTGGAATTTGTTGGAATATTAGGAATAATTGGAATGTGGAATATTAGGGATCATTAGAATGTCTGGAATAGTTGGAATATTTGGAACAAGTGGAATGTATAGAAAAATTTGAATAATTCGAATATCTGGATCATTTAGAACATTTGGAATCATTAGGAATCATTAGGTAAATTTAAAACGTTAGGAATATATGATAAATTCAGAATATTTAGAATATTTGGAGCCTCTGGAATATGACATAAATATACGTGAATCATTTATAGATTAGCATGGATTTTGTTCGAATTTCCAGCTTGCCTTTTCATATTAGAGTGTTTCAGCGTCAATAACTCACAAGCTTGCTTTATCTCAAAATGAAAATGGGGGGGGGGGATTAAAAGCAACCTCTCCTTTTACACTTATAATAATGAAAGCTACAGAATACCCATAAAAAAAATGTATGTGTGTGTGTGTGTGTGTGTGTGTGTGTGTGTGTGTGTGTGTATACATGTGTATATATATACACAATATATATATGTATATATATACAATATATATATATATATATATATATATATATTGTGTATATATATACACACATGTGCGTATATATACATGTGTATATATATGCACATGTGTATATATATACACAATATATATATGTATATATATACAATATATATATATATATATATATATATATATATATGTATACGAGTATGTATGTAAGCATATATATATATATATATATATATATATATATATATATATATATGTATATATATATGTATATATGTGTGTGTGTGTGTATAGATGTATATGTATGTGTATATATATACACATACATACATACATACATACATATATATATATATATATATATATATATAGAGAGAGAGAGAGAGAGAGAGAGAGAGAGAGAGAGAGAGAGATGCATAAATACAGTACATATATGTGTGTGTGTACACACACACACACACACACACACACACACACACACACACACACACACACACACACACACACACACACACACACACACACATGCATGGGTTCAGAAATATATACATATACATACATAAAAATATACATATACAGGAAAGATTTTATAGATTAAAGGTAATAATAAACAGCAGGCAGTAAATCTCAATATTCTCGCATTTTTTTGCCTGTCAGATATTTTATTTCCATTTTTTTTTTTTTTTTTGGCACGGCCCGAACATCGGCTAATGGTCAGCTGCATATTTAATAGGGAGAGGGGAGGGGGGGGAGGGGGGTGTGCAGGGTGTCAGTACAGAGCACAGACAGTTTAAAAAATAATAATGAAAATAGCAAATACGAAAAAAAAAAAAAAAAAATTGAAAATACAGTCAAAGTGTTACGTTTCCTACTGATGTTATATAAAAAAAAAAAAAAAAAAAAAAATATGTGTGTTTCTATCAGTATTTTTTTTTTCTTTTTTCTTTTTTCTTTTTTCGTTCTCCGCTAAATTCATTTGGTGAAATTATCCTGAGGTTTAGGATAACGTTATATGGATATCATCCCCGCATTTCAAATATTCAAATTTATAACGGTTTTCTAATTTCTGTTTCCGTTTCAACGCATTTTTTTTTTTTTTTTCCCACGGCATTCAAAGACAATATCAATTTTCTTACTGAGCTTCTGTTGACAAAAACGGAGCCCGACCTTTTAAATATTCTTATATACGGTCTCGCATATGAACAAAAATAAATGCATATCTATCTATCTATCTGATAGATATACATGTATCTATCTATCTATCCGGTAGATACGCGTGTTTAGACTGACAAATATCCTTTTATTCCTGTGTATATGCATGTCCGTATATATGAATATTTATTTGCCTGAATTAACAGCTTAAATCAAAATATTTAATATAAAGGACAACTGTTAATACAATGACACAAGTATTTCAAGACAGAAAATTTTGAGAAGAACAAGTGAAGAAAAGTTGAGTGATTTTCTTTGCATTTTTTTTTTTTTTTTTCTATTCACTCTCTCTTTTTTCTCTTTTTATTCGCTCTCTCTTTTTTCCTTTCTCTTTTCTCTCATTTCTTCTTCGTTGCCTCTTTTCTCTTTTCTACTTCTCTCTTTTCCTTTTTTTTTCTTTTCTTTTGTTCTGTTTCCTCCATTCTTCATTCCTTCTTATCTTCTTATACTGCATTATTTACTTCGCCTTTTATTGCTTCCTCCTTTAGCTCTCTTCCCTATTCCCTTTTTTTCTTTGATGTTTCTTCTTTTATTTCTCTTTTATTCCTTATTCTATCCTTCTCCTTTCTTGCATCCAACTACTATTACCGTTCTTTTGCTTCTTTCTTTTTTCCCTCTCACTTCCTTCTCTTCCTCCTCCTTCTTCTCCTCCTCCTCCTCCTCCTCCTCTTCCTCCTCCCTATCCCCCACCCCCCTCATCCCACCCGCTGGAAGAGACACGGAATTGCCCACTTCGTCACATCTCCCCCCCCTTCCCCACCATCTCCCTCTCCCCCCTCTCCCCTTCCCCATCATCTCCCTCTTCCCCACAGCTTCTCCCCCATCTCCCCACGTGTGTTGTGGGGGGGAGGGGGGAGAGGGGAGGGAGCGGAACAAAGGAGAGGTAGGATAAGAGAGAAAAGGAGAAAGGGGGGGGGGGCGAGGGAGGGTAAGATAAGAGAGAAAATAGAAAGGTGGAAACAGATGATGGAGGGACAAGGGAGAGGTGTGATAAGAGGGGGGGGGGGGAAGGGAGGGGAAGATTAAGGGAAGAAAAGGGGGGATGGTGAAGCAAGGGAGGATGAGATAAGATAGGAAGGAAGGGTAGAAAGGAGGGGGGGAAGGGAGAGAGAGTTAAAGGGAGAAACAGGGAGGGGGGGATGGGAAAGGGATAGGGAGGAAGAGCTTTCAAGGAGAAGGGAGAGGGAGAGAGAAAAGGGAGAAGCGAAGATGGGAGAGACGAGGGGAAGAGGAGAGGGAAAAATAGAAAACAAATATATTCCTAACTGGCAACGTCTGAGAAGATTTTTGTTCAGCCGATACGATGATCAATATATATTTGTACAAAGTTGCATTCTGGCCTTTATATGGGTAGCTAATACGCAGTAAGTCAAATGCAATTGATATTTTGTTACCGAACTTGGTTACAACACAATGCCCTCAACCGCCATGATAAACTTCAGCTAGTTATTAATGACTTGCACTACATCATGCAAGAAAGAATTTAAGCTGGTAATAATGAAAGAAATCTAATAGAACGTCCATCACGTGTAACAAGCATGTCAATGAGAATTACTATTAACGACACACAAAAAGAGGGTCATAAAAAGTCCCATGGTAACTGGCAACTCTGCGCGTGTCGGTTGCGTGTCACCAAGTGTCATTACAGCCTAAATGCAGCCGTTATACTGACATATGACTCGTATAAATCACACTGAATGTTCGCCGCGACTGGAGACCAACATGGAAGGGACTTACAATGGATTCTTAGTTCTGCGTTTAGCGTGGTTTATATTCCCGGCCGTCCTGAGGGCAACACTCGTCGTAAAACGCAGCCGTGTACCCGCGGGGTTATAGCGTTATTATCATTCCTTACGCCATGTTTAATATCTAGGAATCTTAGGAAAGGGTTAGGATGTCATCACGCAATGCCGGAATTTATTATTCTTTCAACGACGACAACGACTGTTGTTTATCCGGCGAATTAATTGCATATGCATGATCACGGGACGATTGGGTCAAATCATTTTCTTTGGGAGACTCCTGCCGGTCAGCCGAGACGAGGGAAGTACTGGAGATGGCGACCATGTTTTATGGGCGCCGTGCTGCCGGAAGGTCATCGGGGTACATGCCATGGGAGAGCACACACACACACACACACACACACACACACTCCCACTCACACACACACCACACCACGAATGGGAACGGAAGAGTATGTGTTGCGGTGTGTTTGTTGTGATGTACGTGTCTTTAGCCCTTATAGTCTCAAAACTTCTGTTTCGTGTAGTGTGTGTGTGTGGTGTGTGTGTTGTGTGGTGTGTTGTGTGTGTGTGGTCGTGTTTTGTGTGTGAGTGTGTGTGTACCGTACATACATATACTGATATTTAAGATTAAACATTCGTGAGAGAATAAAGCAAATAAACAGATAGATATATAGATAGGAAGATATATAGATAGACAGCAAGATATATAATGAGACAGATAGATAATCAGAGAGATAGACTGACAGATAGAGAGATCCATAGGGAGATAGATAGTTGGATAGATTGCACTCTCGATCTTACTAAATTTGGACAGAGTTAGACAGATATACGGCAGTTGCGAAGTTAAGTTGAATAGATAGATCATTAGTAGATAGTCATTGCAGAAGGTAAACAGTTAAATCTAGGTTAATTAGTTAGGACAGAGTGTATGTGTTAAACAGAAAGATAGATAAACAGATAGATAGGTAAATATCAGAACAGTTTTTGATTGATTCCTGTAAAAAAAGATGAGAGTTTGGAAGTCCGATTAATTAGGCAATTAGATAGATAATGAGATAGTATGTGGACAAAGACTTATTCGTTAGATAGATAGTGTTTAGATATTGCGCTAAGGACGCATACTCAAGTGTGCGGATGTTAGTTGAATAGGCTGTAGTGAGAGTCAGGTATTAATAGTTAGACAAGGATGTCTGGTCTGGTCTGACAGATCGTGGGTGAGTGTAAAATAAGCTCACCGGGGCCGAAATTAATGTTTCAGTTGTTGAGGGACGTGGACAGTTTGGTGATTCGAGACGCGAGAGAGTAGATTCTTTTCCATTTTGGTGTGGTTAGGGGGGATGTGTTTGTGGAAGGTGGGGTATTGGATCTGGCATGGCTGGCAGAACCGCGAAAAAGAGGAGCATAGGTGAGTAGGGGGAGAGGGATAAAGCAAGAAGAGGGGGTGAGGTGTAAAAGTGAAAAGGGTGGTGGGGAAGAGGGAAAAAAGAAGAAGAGGAGGGTGAGTGGAAAGTGAAGGGGATGAGTTCCGGGGCCGAGGCAGAATGAAGATGAGGGAGGTGAGTGGAAAGAAAAGAGAGGGTGGTAGGGGAAGAGGAAAGAAGAGACAGAGGAGGGTGACGTGGCAAATGTGAAGGGTGAGTCGGGGAAGAAGGGAAAGAAGAAGACAGAGGAGGGTGAGTGGGTACAGTAGAGAGGGTGAGGTAGGTGAAGAGGGAAAAAGAAGAAGAGGAGGGTGAGTGGGGAAAAGAGCAAGGGTGAGTAGGGGAAGAGGAGATAATGACGGATGGAGGAGGGTGAGTGGAAAAGATAGGAGGGTGAGTCAGGGAAGAGGGAAAAAGAAGAAGAGGAGGGTGAGTGGAAAAGTGAAAGGGTGAGTAGGGGAAGAGGGAAAAATCAAGGAGAGGAGGGTTGGTGGAAGATAGACGAGGGTGAGTGGGGAGAGGGAAAAAGATGAGAGGAGGGTGAGTGGAAAGAAGAGAGGGTGAGTAGGGGGAAGAAGGGGAAAAAAGAAGAAGAGGAGGGTGAGTGGAACAGTGAAAGGGTGAGAGAGGGGAAGAGGGGAAAAAAGAAGACGTAGAGAGGGTGAGTGGAAAGATAGAGAGGGTGAGTAGGGGAAGAGGGAAAGTGAAGAGGAAGGGTGAGTGGAAAAGTGAAAGGGTGAGTAGGGTAAGAGGGAAAAAAGAAGAAGAGGAGGGTGAGTGGAAAGATAGAGAGGGTGAGTGGGGGGGGGAAAAAGAAGGGAGGAGGGTGAGAAAAAAAAGGAAGGGTAAAGTGGGGAAGGGGGGAAAGAAGAAAAAACCCGGGGGTGGGGGAAAAAAGGAAGGGTGAGTGGGGGAGAGGGGAAAAGGAAGGGAGGGGGGGGAGGGGAAAAAGAAAGGGTGAGAAGGGTGAGGGAAAAAGAAGACGAGAAGGAAGCAGGGTGGGGGGGGGGGCGGGTTTTCCGGGGGGGGGCCGGGGCTGAACTCTCTCTCTCTTCTCTCTCTCTCTCTCTCTCTCTCTCTCTCTCTCTCCTCTCTCTCTTCTTCTCTTCTCTCTCTCTCTTTTTTTCTATTTCTGTTTCTCCCCCCCCCCCCTCTCTCCTCTTTTCTCTCTCTCTTCCTCTCTCTTCTCTTTTTCTCCACTCTCTCTCTCTTCGTTTGTCTCTCAACTCTCTCTCTAAACTCTCTCTCTCACTCTCTCTCTCTCTCACTCTCTTCTCACTCTCTCTCTCACTCTCTCTCTCTCCATCTATCTCTCTCTCTCTCTCACTCTCTCTAAATTTCTCTCTCTCTTTCCCTCCTCCCTCCATCCCCCCCCTCCCCCCCTCCCTCCTCCCTCCCTCTCCCCCATCCCTCCCCTCCAAAAATCTATTTTCAATTAACAAGTTTCCGAACTCGACAAATCCCCATTAACTTTAAATTGGAGAAACATGTCGTCCTTTGGGCCTGGGGGAGGGCCGTGCTATGGGAACGACACGGGGATTTTTTTTCACGTGTGGGGTTGTGTATTTGTGGTGGAGAGAGAGAGAGATGAGAGAGAGAGAGAGAGAGGGAGAGAGAGAGAGAGAGGAGGGAAAAGAGAGGGTTGAGAAGAGAGAGAGGAGCGAAGAGAGTTTGGAGAGAGAGAGAGAGAGAAAAGGGACAAGAGAGAGAGAGAGAGAGAGAGAGGGGTGGGGGGGGGGAGGGGAAAGAGGAGAGGAAGAGAGAGAGTAGATAGAGACGAGAGAGGGGAATAAGGAGAGAGAGAGAGGAGAAGAGAGAGAGGAGAGAGAGAGAGAGAGAGAGGAGAGAGAGAGGATTGATGAGAGGAAAAGGGGGGGGGGAGAAAGGAGATAGAGAGAGGGGGGGAGAGAGAGAGAAGAGAAGAGAGAGAGAGAGAGGGGAGGGGGGGAAAGGAGATGAGAGAAGGAGAAGGGGGGTGGGAGGGAAAGACAAGAGATGAGAGAGGGGGAGGAAAAGATTGAGAGAGGGGGAGGGGGAAAAGAAGAGAGAGAGGGAGAGAGAGCGAGAGAGAAAGAGAGAGATAAAGAGAAGAGAAGAGAAGGAAAGAGAGAGAGAAAAAGAGACGAGAGAGAGGAGAGAGAGAGGAGAAGAGAGAGAGAGCGAGGAGAGAGAGAAGTTTTGGAGCAGGAGAGGAGAGAGGAGGAATGGAGAGATGAGAGGAGAGAGGGGAGAGACATTTTCATTTTACTGAATGTATGTTAATGAGTATACGTGTGTACAAATGTATTCTAACATGAGCGTGTACGTTTATATACCTTTATTGTAGGTCTGCATGTCGGTTTATGTGGGAGCAGTAATATGTACGCGTATGTGTATGAGCATTTAAACGTCCATTCACATGTAAGTACATGAACATTAACAATAACGACAAATAAATAAAACAACAGATAAATAAACAATAAAACAGAAAGCCATCGACAAAATAAGAGCATGGCTAAAACAGAAAAACACGAACGAACATCAAAACGTAATCATGATAACAATAATAACAATAATCACCCTCATAACGAATAATAAAATCAAAACTCCACCGAAAAAAAATATACACATACATCTAAATCATGCGCTAATACACTCTAAAAACAGAAAAGCGAAAAGCAAGTGTTTAATCATGATAATATCCCGCCATCTTTTCAGCGCGGGAAAGAATTTTGGCGCGCTAACGAAGTCACATTTTTGCGTCGACAGATAATGTCAACTGGCACCTAATCGGGCCTAACTGCAAATCCCACAAAGAACAGAATTAAAAAAAAAAAAAAAAAAAAAAAAAGAAGAGAGAGAAAAAAATACTTTTGAGTGTACGTGTGTGTATTTATTCGGTTGTATATTCGCCGTAAGACACTAGATACAAGTCTTATAAATAATAATGATGAATTAAAAATGAGGCAAGTAAAATGAACGAATGAAAAGAAATATGATGAATGAATTTCGGAAATGAGCACGAACGCGTCGCACTCTGTTTTTACTTATCACCGACAATAACACGATTTAATCTCACAGCTAACACATCCAAATTATATACGCGTCCATCCGACTCCAGAATAATCTCCTTCAAATAACATTAATACATTCTTTATCGTCCAAACTTTCGCAACTTCTGCCTCATCCACCCCCCCCCCCCCCCCCCCCTAAAAAAAAAAGAGAGAGAGAGAGAGAGAGAGAGAGAGAGAGAGAGAGAGAGAGAGAGAGAGAGAGAGAGAGAGAGAGAGAGAGAGAGAGAGAGAGAGAGAAAGAGTCATTTGGAACGTAATGAGTTACCGCTGAACCTCACCCAAATGCGCGCGGTTTGTATAATTCCCTTTTCCACACATCCGGGGAGTTGGAAATGGAGGGTGGGTGGCTGGGTGGGGGCGGGGGGTGGGGCGAGGGGAGGAGGACTGGGGTGGAAGAGAGAAGAGGGAGGGAGGGAAAAAAATAACGATAATAATCCCTGGGTAAACCTTAATTTCTAACCTGACTTACACTTTCATTACCCACGGATATCAAATGAATAAAAGTCATTGGGCATTTCTCTTCTTCCTTATACTCCCTCCCCCCCCCTCCCTCCTGTCTCTATCTCTTCCATCTTCTACTGTCTTCTTTTTTTTTTTTTATCATCGCTTCCTTATTCTTCTTCACCTCCTCGTCCTCTTCCTCCTCCTCCTTCTTCTCTTCCTCCTCCTTCCTTCTTTTTCTTCTTCTTCTTCCCCTTCCTCCTTCCTCCTCTTCCCCATCTTCCTCCTCCTCCTCCTCCTCCCTATCCTCCTCGCCAGCATCCTCTTCCACCCCTCCCCCCCACCCCCCACTCACCCCATCCCCTCGTCTCCCAACCCCGCCTCCGCCCCCCCCCCCCCCTCCCACCCCTTCTATATTTGCTGTGACATTTACCTTTCCCCGCTCCCAAAATGACTAATCTTTACTCGCCAAAATAGTGTAATCTTTTCCCCGTCCAAAACCTAGTCTTCGCTGTTGAAGGGGAGAGGAAGAGGGGAGAGAGGAGAGGGGAGAGGTGAGGGGGGAGGTGAGGGGAGAGAGGTGAGGGGACAGAGGACAGGGGAGAGGTGAGGGGACAGGGGAGAGAGGAGAGGTGAGGGGAAGAGAGGGGAGGGGAGAGGGGTCGGGATGGACCAGAAGGTGGAGGGGTGAAGGGGTAGAGTGGGGTGGGGTGGGGGGGGGGATCAGAAACGTAAAAGTGGCCGGGCATAATTGATGCGAGAAACGAGGTTTTCGAGTTAATTTGACTGTGACGATAATTACTGCCATCTAGATCAATTAAGCCTATGTTTTATCGTTCCATAATTAGATTAGGCTGGAAGAGAGTTAGAAGTAAATTGCTCCCTTGTTATCTCCGCACAGTGTTTCTTCTTTGTTTTTCTTCTTCTTCTTCTTCTCCTTCTTCTTCTTCTTCTTCTTCTCCTTCTTCTCGAGAGTAATCTAAGCTCAATACAACACAGCTTAAACAGCTTATCGAGGCTTTAAAACCATCGGCGATAAGAAAGACAATACAAAAAAGAAAAAAAAAAAAAGTTATATTTTATAATAATCTTCCTTATATATTTTTTTTTTTTCTCAGCCGGAAGACGGAGGGAATTACCGTCGAGGAGGGAGATTTTTTTTCGCACTTAGCTGTTGTTTTAATTGTTTTGTTGTTTTAATTGTTTTGTTGTTTTTTAATTGTTTTGTTGTTTTAATCCCTCTTTTTAATCTCTTTGGAAATCCACAAGTACTGGGATCATTATCGCCTTCTTCGTGAGGATTAATCTCTCTCTCTTCCCCCCCCCCCCCCCCAAGACCAACAACGTAAGAAAATATAAATACAAAAAAGAAAAGAAGAAAAAAAATAATACGTTTTCCTCTTACTTTCCCAATCCACCAAAAATCTATCAAGTAACCGAAATATAATTTAAAAAAAAAAAAATCCGGAAGATCTCATCAAAAAATATATAAACAAAACTCCGAAAGACATGAACAAATATATATATATATATATATATATATACACATAAACTACAACAGACATATATATACATATATATATATATATAATGAAATATATATGTCATATATATAACGTAATATTTACATATATATGTGTTTATATATATATATAAATATATATATATGTATATATATATGAGATCCGAAAGACCTCACAAAAATACACATACAAACAATCGAAAAAATAAATATGTGAAAAAAACCCTCAACTCACCTCCACTTGGTTCTTCGGTTCTGGAACCACGTCTTGACCTGCGCGTCCGTCATCTTGAGCTGCTTGGCCAGGGCTGCTCGCTCGCTGGACGCCAAGTACTTCTGCTTGTTGAACCGCTTCTCGAGTTCGTTCACCTAAAAGGGCGAGAGACGGAGAGATGGTTGTGAATAGTGGTGGCGAGGAGGAGGAAGGTGTGTTGGTGGGGAGAGTGTGTGGGGTTTTTAAAGGGTTGTGGTGGTTGTGGTGGTGTTGAGAACGTGTTTCTGGTGATGTTTGCTTTAATCAAGATTGTGGTTGTAGGCTTGGCAAGTGGTTTGAGAACATGTATGTGGTGTTGACGGTGTTTGTTTACCTCGGGTTGCGATGCCTGGTTGGTGGTGAGGGTCGTGGTGGATAGGAGAGTGCGTTTGTGGTCTTGAGTGTGTTTATGATGTTATTGATATGTACTTGTGCGTGTGGGGGTGTGGTAGTACATGCTTGTGGTAGGGGCAGTGTGTGTTTTGTGGTTGGGGGGAACATGTCTTTGTGGTGATGCCTGAGGTGGTGTTCAGAGCCGTGGCACTGGTCCCTTTGTAGTGTTATGTGGTGATGTTTAATGTGGAGGTACAAATGACGGCACCAGGGTAATAATAATGACTAATTTGGTCGTACAGCTGTTCGGGGGTTTACGTGTCACGTGGAAGTACAAAGTCATGGTATTCTTAACTGGTCGTATTGGTTTCTTGTGATCGTGGTAATCGTCCTTGTGTTTTTGGCATTATTTGTCAAAAACACATCTCGGTCAAGAATATCTGTATATTCTATTTCACTTAAGCCCCTCTCAGTTCATTACTGAGTGTGTGTGTGCGTGTGTGTATAAATACATACATACATACATACATTATATATATAGTTATATATATACATATATATATATACTATACATATGTAGACACTATATGTGTTTATATATACATATACATTCTTATACACACACAAACACAAACAAACACACACACACACACACACACACATATAGCATTATATAACTTTCATAACCACAGATAAACGTGTAATATGTTAGCAAAGTACACGTATATCCTACTCGATGGCGTTTCAAACAACAGTGCTCGACAGTTGATTATAGTACAACTGGCTTTTATTCTCGATATCCCTTGAATGATAAATGATCTGAGAATCTCGTAGAATTATACATCCTGCAATATTTATTCAACATTCATAGAACAGAGTTGCAACGGGGGAGCGTAAGGCTTAGCTGTTTGATCTTCTCGCTGTCAGTTTTAAGAAATTATTCACTTTTGCACTAACGGTCCCTCGGGTCGCCGACTGACCGCCAGAGAATCAATCGCGTGTCTATCTTTGTTTAGCTGATTATTCTTGACTGATGGCTCAATCTGCTGCCGCGTTAAACCTTTGTGCACAATGCAGCAAACACGTGTTCAAAATCCCCTAAAGACCGGAATTGGCTGCTCTAAAGCGACGAAAACCCGTCCAAATGGCGTGACCGGGCGAGACGAACGTGTTCCTCGTGACTCGGCCGCTCATGGTAACACTGTCAGGGAAGGAGATCGTTAGCACTGTTGCCAACCGCGGCTACCTGTGCTTCGTGTGCTTTTGGTATATATCTGCGGCCGTGTTTGCAGAGAGAAAAGTGTGAATTGCGTGTTAAAAGTTTAATGACAAAAGGCATGAATATTAAGTATTATTTTTTTTTCTTTCTTTTTTCCTATATTTTTTACGAGAGTATTGATCGTAAATTGAAAAGCATTTTAAACGATATTAATTGACCATACAGTCTTAAACCGCACACCGTCGAACATTCTCTTAAACATCCCATTTCTACATCGAGAACTTCAAATTGGAAGAGAGATTTGATAATAAGGAATAACACTATTATAAAAAAACAAAACAAAAAAAAACAAAAAACACTTCGAACATTTAGTAACACGGAAATTATCATACGTCATCCGTTAAATCTGAAATCTCGGATTCCGGTATAGCGTGACGTCAGAAGATATATCATGACGTCACAGCGAAATCAAATTTACATAAAAAAGAACAGATTTTGCTATTCATTTCCCCTCGGACACTTCAAAGATGCAGCCACGCATGCATGACTGGTTTCAAACTTTTGCGCATGAGTTTGCATGTATATATTTTTGTTTACACACACGCATATAGACAGATTCATGTGCGGTTTGATTTGGATATACTCCCTTTTGAATATACCTCCCTGTTTAGTATATTTCACAAACTTAGATATATGTATATCCGCCCATTCATCATTAAAGTCTATGAAATCACATTATTCACTTAACACACACACGCAGTTCTACAGAAACACGGCATTCATTCCAGATCCAGGAATTCCAGGAATACACAATAGCAAACAATATCGCACAACACAATAATACACAGCAACACACAATAACACAGAACAACACACAAATCACACACACTAACACGTAATAACACAAAACACACGTTAACACACAAAAACACAACAACACACAACACAAAATAACACACAGCATACAACAACAACACACAATAACACAAAATAACACACACAGCACACAATAACACAAAATAACACACACAGCACACAATCACACAAAATAACACACAGCATACAACAACAACACACAATAACACAAAATAACACACACAGCACACAAAAACACAAAATAACACACATCAACAACACATAATAAAACACAACAATACACACAATAACACAAAATAACACACAAATAAAAAAATAACACAACAATACACACAACACACAATAACACAAAATAACACACAAATCACAAAATAACACACAACAACACACAACAACACAACAACACACAACAAACACGACACAAAAAAATCCGACAAAAGGGACACACAAACTTCCGGACGCCTCACCTGAACTCTTGTGAAGGAGGTGCGCGGCTTCTTTCGCTTTGGCGGAGTCCTCGACTGATAAGGGTGTCCGATCCTCCGCGGGAATCCAAAGGGACCTGTTGAGATAAGAGATAAAAAGAGAGAAAGGGGGGGTTAGAATACATGATCGGAGGCTGTTTGGGCGAGGGTGCGGGGGGGGGGGGGTGAGAAGGGTTTGAAATGATGGTTGGAAGGAGGGAGGGAGGGAGGGAGGGAAGGGGTTATGGGGGGGTGGGTGGGGAGAGGGAGAGGGAGAGAGAGAGAGAGAGAGAGAGAGAGAGAGAGAGAGAGAGAGAGAGAGAGAGAAAGAGAAAGGGAGAGAGACAGATAAAGAGAGAAAGAGATAGAACAGAGAAAGAGAGAGAAAGAGAAAGAAAAGGAGAGAAAGAGAAAAGAAAGAGAGAGAGAATGTGTGTGAGCGAGGAGAAGGAAAACAAAAGCGCAGCGGAAAAGTGTTAAAAAGGATTAGATTAGAAGATTAAAAGCAGAGAGACGAATCAAAAGGATAAATATAGAGGATTTAAAAGATAAAATCCAAAGAAACAAAAAACGAAAGGATCAAAATCCAGGATTCAATGAAAATATAAAAAAACGCCACTTTTTGCTACCAAAGACACGGAAAGAGAGAGAGAGAGAGGAAAGCTAAATAAAAAGAGAGAGAGAAAAACATAAAAATACAAAGATAGGGAAAAAACGTAATACAAAATACAAAATAAAAAACAGGAAAAAAAAAGACAAAAAAAATTATAAGATAAAAACACAAAGATAGTGGAAAATACATAACACAAAAAGAAAAAAAAAACAGAGGAAAAAACAAAAAATACAAGAATGGTTTGGAAAAAAAACATATCACAAACAGTAAAAAAAAAAAAAAAAAAAAAAAAATCATAAATCACGGAAAAAACACAGGCGTAGGTCTAAAAACCTAAAAACAACAACAACAACAACAACAACAACAACAGCAGCCTTTAACCGACGAGGAAATGGAGAGTGTCATGATCAACAGCACGTTAGTAAGACTGATCATTGTTCCGTGCTTATGGAGCCTCGCGTGATGCAAGTCCCTTCCTGGCCAGACGTCTTATAAGCAGATATATGTTTTCTTAAGATTAATGGTAGTAAATTCTCTATTATTTCAAGTTTCACTTAATTTCAAAACCCATTTTTCATTTTCTGTCTTTTGTGCAATGGGGAGGAGGTGGGGGTTGGGGGTGTGTGTGGGGGGGTGTAGTCACGCTGTCACGAGATGTTTAAAGGCTTTCGTCAGTGTCAGTCTAAGACGATAAAGAAATGGATAAAGCGTAAATAAATGGATGAGAAATTCATGTCCAAATGCAGAATATAA
>NC_061822.1:8208001-8210501 GCF_019202785.1 Penaeus chinensis
CCCGTTCATTCATCTGTTTATAGTTAAGAGCTATATTACTGATTTTAATTAATGCGAACTTCTTACTCGGTCTTCTCCCTCTAACTCTTCTCCCCCTCATATTTCTCCCTCTCGCTCTTCCCCCCCTTGAATATCTCCCTCTTACACTTCTCTCTCTCTTAACCCACCTTCTCTCTCTCTCATATTTCTACCTCACACACTTTTATTCTCTCGCTCTTCTCTCTCTTAACTCTTTTTCCCTCTCCATCAGGCCTTCATCCTCCCCCCTCCCTCCCTTATTCCCTCCCTCCCTCCCTCCCTCCCCTCTCCCTCCCTCCCTCCCTCCCTCCCTCCCTCCCTCCCTCCCTCCCTCCCCTCTTCCTCCCTCCCCTCTTCCTCCCTCCCCTCTCTCTCCCTCCCTCCCTCCCAGCTTGACCTTGGAGACACTAAGGGACCCCCTAACCCCCCCACCCCCCCCCCCTCTAGCCTCGTCGCTTTGCCATAGCCTTCACGAGCGCGTCATTAAGGCAATTATTCGGGTTACGGCGGCACTTTACGTGGTGGGGGAGGGGGTGGGGGTGGGGGAGGGTGTGGGTGGGGGTTGTGGGAGGAGGAGGAGGAGGAGGAGGGAGGGAGGGGATAGGTGTAAGGGGGGAGGATGGGGTGTGGAGTGGGGGTAGCGGGTAAGGGTGAGGTAGGGGGGAGAGGGATGAAGGATGAAGTAAGGGGAAGGGGTGTAGGGAGGAGGGAGGTAGGGGATGGTATGATGAGGAGGAGGGGGAGAGGGGGAGAGCGGGGGAAGAATGTGAGAGGAAGGGAAATTGAGGGTCCATAGGTATGGTCTTAGTAGGGAGGGCGAGAGGGGAGGGGAGGGACGAGGGCAGGGAAGGATAGGTGTCTAGAGGGGAGAGACGAGAAGGAAGAGAAACAGGGTGGATGAGGGCGAGAGGGGGTGAAAGGGGGGGGGGGGGAGAGAAGGGATGAGTGGCGGAGATAAAAGTCCATGGATATAAACATCAGGACAAAAAAAAAAGAAAAAAAACATCGGTTTCATCATAGTGCAAACTCCCCTTACGCGAACGCCAGTTATGAATCCGCGTTTTCACTGTAATATTTACACGAACGACAACTATGAATCCATGTCTTTATCGGGAATTTACGCGAACAGCAGTGGTGGATCGGTCTTCGCGATGAATAAGCGTCGTCAAAGTGAATTTTACGCGAATTGTATCGATAAACCCGTGTCTTTAATGAAATTGACACGAGCGGCTAAGATGAACAAAATTTACACTAACGGCAGCGATATATCCGTGTCCTTACCGAAATTTACGCGAACGGCGCCGCGCCTTTTTGACATTTGCGCGATTTGTAGCAATGAATCTGCGAGATTTACGCGAACGGCAGCAATGATTCCGTGTCTTTAATAGAATTTACACGAGCGACTGCGATGAAAGAAATTTATACGAACGGCAACAATGTATCTGTGTCGTTACTGACATTTACGCGAACGGCAGCAATGAATCCGCGTCTTCGCTGTGATATTCCAGAGCGTGTGTGTATTTTAATTTCTTTGTTTACTTATTATCATTATCTTTATTTTCTATTTATTTATCTATTATTTATTATTTTTTTGTTGTTGTTTGAGGGGGGGGGGGGGTTTGGACTACCGATCTACAGAATAATCTCATAAGTTGTAAGAATTATAATGAAGATTTCTGCATTCGAGATCATATGCTTCACGTTACACAAATAACTTTAGGAAATGCCAAGGACTAAAGCACTTGTACCCTTGTAAGGTAGTTTGTTAACGTCGAGTCACATTTTCCTTTTTTTTTTTTTACTTGTAAGAGAAATAAAATATATCTTTAGGTCTTTAGCCAGGAAAAAAATTACATTAAGCATTCCTTGCCTTATATGAATAGACTTCCCACTCTTCCCCTCTCCCTGAACGCCCTTCCCCTCCTGCCTCCATTTTCCTTCCCTCTCCCCCTCACTTCCCCTCCTCCTCCCGCTCCTCCCCTCCTCTCCTCACCCTCTCTTCCCTTCCCTCCCCCTCTCCCTCTTCCCTCCCCTCTCCCTCTTCCCTCCCTCTTCCCCTCCCTCTCTTCTCCTCTCCTCCCCCCTCCCCCTCTTCCCTCCCCTTCCCCTCCCTCTCTTCTCCTCCCCTCTTCACCCTCTCCTCCCCTCCTCACCCTCTCCCATTGCCCACCCCCCTCCCCCCTCCCCCCCCTCCCCCTGGCGCGTGGTCGTATTCAAGTCGTGGTCATTACTTAAGAACATAATTCTGTCGGTGAGTAAGTTTATCTTCGGAGACCGTGACGCGATTTTTTTTTTTTTTTTTGGGGTGGGGGGTAGAGGGGGTAACTTTTATTTATTTTTATTTTTTTGCTTTTTTTTTTGTTTTTTTCGCAGCAATGTAATTACGTTCTCATGTTAACTCGGCCATTACGTCTCATTTACGACGCATGCGATAAGGCGAGGTCTCTCTCTCCCTCTCTCTCTTTTCTCTCTCTCTCTCTCT
>NC_061822.1:8215501-8218001 GCF_019202785.1 Penaeus chinensis
ATGAAGCATCACTATCGTCATAATCATCACTATCATCATTTTTTTCTCTCTTGAGTATGTATTTCTCTGTCTGTCTGTCTCTTTCTCTCTTTCTCTCTCTCTCTCTCTCTCTCTCTCTCTATCTCTCTCTCTCTCTCTCTCTCTCTCTCTCTCTCTCTCTCTCTCTCTCTCTCTCTCTCTCTCTCTCTCTCTCTTTTCTACTCTTTTTTTTTTTGTAATGGGACGTTTTGATGTGTAATGGGATGCTGTGATCTCGCTGCTAGATTCTCAAATCAGTAATTGGAAACTCATCGCTAGAATTCTGAATTCCTAATGAGTTGGTTCTGTCATAACTGCTAGATTTTAGACATTGCAGGGAGAGTAAGGTTATTGCAACTGGCATTTAAATCTTGCAGCGGTTCACTTGGTTGCCGTAGATGGCTTTTAAACCCTGCTTTGAGATATTTGGTTCGTAAACTTTAGTCTTGTTTGGGCGTGGCATACAGATGCGACAGAGGGTGATAACAAGTGGATAAAGAGGAAATGGCGATGACGGGTGAATGAAGAGGATAGGTGGATAAAAGAAGGAAAAAGAAGGAAAACGAGAAGAAAATAAATTACAATAAAAGGAGATAAAATGAAGCACAGTGAATATATAATTACATAGTAAATAGAGACGCGACAAAGGGTGATAAGAGGAAGAGGAAATAAGAAGGGTGATGACAGGTAGAATGGAGAAGAAAGATAGACGAAGGACAGAACAGAAGGAAGACGAAAAAGAGGAAAAGAATTTACGAGAAAATGGATAAGATTAAGCATTCGTATATTAGCCAAATGTCTTAAGAGCTCTTGCAAGGAAATGATTGATAATGCATCTTGAGAGGGAGACCTGCAGGGGGGAGGGGAGGGGGATAGGGAGAGGGAGAGGGAGGGGGAGTTGCATTGCCAGTTTGACGAAGAAAGAAATAGAATATGAAATTAATAAAAATAATAAAAAAGAAAGAGTGAGTGGTAGAGAATGAAATGGATTGAGAGAGAGAGAGAGGGAGGGAGGGAGGGAGGGAGGGAGGGAGGGAGGGAGGGAAGGGGGCCGAAGGGGGAGGGGGAGAGGGGGGGTTAAGATCCTTGATGAATGTCAGATAACTCGGCAATTTGTCACTTGTGAGACGGCTTTTTATCGCCCGTTCAGCCGAGGCGGTGTTCGGGCGCGCGGGGGGAGGGGTAAGAGGAGGGGAGGGTGGAGGGAGGAGGAGGAGGAGGAGGAGGAGGAGGAGGAGGAGGAGGAGGAGGAGGAGGAGGAGGAGGAGGAGGAGGAGGGGGGAGGAGGAGGAGGAGGAGGAGGAGGGGGAGGAGTAGTGGGGGGGTGGAGAGAGAGAGAGAGAGAGGTGACAAGGGTCGGGTAAAGGGTGAGGGAGGAAGGGGAAGGACGAGGCAAGGAAAGGGAAGGAGGAGAGAGACGAAGAAAGGGAAAGAGGAGAGAGACGAGGAGAGGGAGAGGAGCGAAGAGACAAGAAGAGAGACAAGGAGAGGGGGGAAGGGAAGAGACAAAGAGAGGGGGGGAAGGGAAGAGACAAGGAGAGGGGAGGAAGGGGAGAGACAAGGAGAGAGACAAGGAGAGGGGGGGAAGGAGAGAGACAAGGAGAGTGAGAGGAGGAAAGAAACAAGGAGATGGAGGGAGAGGGAGAGGCAAGGAGAAAAAAAGGGGTAAGGGAGAGATAAGAAGAGGGGAGAGGCAAGGAGAAAATAGGGAAAGGGAGAGGTAAGCAGAGGGGGAAGAGGAGGGGTAAAAAGAAGGGTGGGAGGAGGGGGGGAGGGTAATAAAGAGTGGCTTACAGAAAAGACGAAATTATGTCACAAACCCACACTTCTTTTTCCCGGTAAAGGTTTCGTCCAAATGCGTTCTCAGAAAGACTTACCAGACGCTTTTTAAGGTGCCCCTCCCCTCCCCCCCCAATCTATCCCAATCCCCTTACCCCCCCCCCCTCCTGTGTAAACAACCCTCACCCCACCACCGCCTCCTTTCCCTCCCTTTCTTTTCCTCCTTGTTACTCCCTCTTCCCTCCTCTTTCTTCCTTCCCTCCTCCCTCTTCCTTCCTCTCTCCTCTTCCTTCCTCCTTCTTCCTTCCTCACTCCTTCCTCCCTCTTGCTTCTTCCTTCCTCTCTCCTCCCTCCCTCCTCCCTCGTCCTTCCTCCCTCCACCTCTCCTTCCCTCCTCCCTCCTCCTTCCCTCCTCCCTCCTCTCCCCTCTCCTCACCTTTCTTCATCGTCGTTAAGTGTCGCATATATCACTTGGAATTGATTCAAGTTCCTGGGATTACACCTTCCCCCCCCGCCCCCCCCTCCTCCTCCTCCTCCTCCTCCTCCTCCTCCTCCTCCTCCTCCTCCGCACCCCCCCCCCCCCCCCCCAACGGAAGTTTATGCTCTCCGATCACGATATAAATTACATGTGAGTGCAGTTTGCGGAAGGTCGGGAAAGTAAGGGGGGGGAGGGGGAAGGGGAGGGGGAGGGAGGGAAAGGAGA
>NC_061822.1:8225501-8240501 GCF_019202785.1 Penaeus chinensis
AGAGAGGAGAGAAGAGAAGAAAGAGAGAAGAGAAGAAAGAGAGAAGAGAAGAAAAATAGAAGAGAAGAGAAGAGAAGAGAAGAGGAGAGAGGGAGAGGAAAGAGAAGACGAGAGATAGAAAGGGGACAGAATAGATCGAAGAAGAGACGACAGAGATAGAGAGAGTGGGGAGGGAGGAAAAGTGAGAGAAAGAAAGGGGTGACGAGAGAAAGAGGGAGGAGCAGAGAATGAGACCGAGAGGGAGAGAAGGAGAATAAAGTAGGAGAGAGAGGGGGAGGGAGAGAGGTAGACAGAAGTGGAGAGAGTGGGGCGAGCGAGAGACAGAAGGGAGAAGGAAGGAGAAAGGAAAAGACAAAGAGGGAGATGATGAATGACAAGATGACTGAGGGAAAGAGGAAGAAAGAGTGGTAAGAGAAGTAAGAATAAAGATACGAAAGGATAAAAATAAAAGACAAGAGAGAGAGAGAAATAAGAGGAGAGGAGATAGTGAACGAAAATAAGAGAGAAATAAAGAGAGCAAAGAGTAGGAAGGAAGGAAGGAAGGAAGAGGAATGAACTCACAAAACCAAAACCAACAATACCAAAAAAGGTAACCAAATACACAAACACATAAAAAAAAAAAAAAAAAAAAAAAACGAAACAGCATTAACCAGTAAACGAAGAACGGGTCAACGGCAACACCACGCGAGGGAGAAGTGCGAGGGAGGTCCGCCGATAACAAGAACGATGTCATGTACACTTAAGTGAAAGAAGAAATCGCGTTCCCTCTTTTTATCGCCGAAGCCGCCGCCGTTTCTACGCTGGATGGGGCTGCGGGCGTGTGGGTGTGTGTGCGGGCGTGTGGCTGTTTATCTGTGTTCGTGTTTGTCTGTCTGTTTGTCTGACTGTCTATCTCTGTTCGTGTGTTTGTCTGTCTGTATTCCTATCCGTCAGTCTAGTTTTCTGACTATTTGCTAAGTTACGTATCTATTTAGTCATCAGTCTATCTATTTAAATCTCTCTCTCTATCTCTATGTATATATATACATTTTTATTTATTTATTTATTTATCTATTTGTTTATTCATGTAAAGAGTGAGAGTTAGCGACAAACACGGACAGACAGACAAAAAAACAAACAAAATTCCGCAACCCACCCCTACAACACCCCACTCCAACCCCTCCTCCCCCCTCCCCCCTCCCGCTAAGCCTCTTGGGGAAGGGGGGAAGGGGGGGGGGAGGGGTGCATTCCTCCGTCTTGTTATCGCCTTTAATTAATCGTTATCTGTCTTTGATCATTGGCCAGGATGACGAGGATTTCTGGCATTATTTGAAGTGAAACGGTAAGAGTGAGGATAGTGATAGTGAAATTGTGATAATGATGATAGTAATTATTATAATAATAATGATAACGATAATGGTAATACTAATGATAATAATGATAACAGTAATAATAATAATGCTAAAGATGATGATGATGATAATAGCAATGATAATAATAGCAGTAGTAGTAGTAGTAGTATTCCCATTAACAATAGTAAATAAAACCACGTATTTAACAAAATCAAAAGCTGCAACCTTTCAACAGTGACATAAAGAACCGCATCTCAGGGGGAGGGGGATGCCCAGCCAAGGATAATTAGCGTCTTTCGGTATCCTGTCCTGCCGGAGATTCTCATCTGGGAGTTCTTGGGGTGGATGCTGTGTCCGGCGCTCGTTTTTTTTTTTTTTTTGTTTCTTTTTTGTGGGGATATGTTTTTTTTTTTGTTTACTGTTATTGTTGTGTGTGTGTGTGTGTGTGTGTGTGTGTGTGTGTGTGTGCGTGCGTGCGTGCGTGCGTGCGTGCGTGCGTGCGTGTGTGCGTGCGTGTGTGCGTGCGCCCGCTCGCGTAAGTGTAAGTGTACATGAATGCGTGTGTGTTCATGTATATTTGTGAATATAAGCATACGCCTATGTCTGTTTCCGCAAGCACTTCACAAAATGCTAACCACCAAATCAGCTATTGGGAAAAGGCTAAGTCGCAGCGCCATCCGTCTTTCACCGCAAATCGCCGAGAACACACAAACACCCCCACTTCTAAACAGCCTTCGACGAGCCAACACTCTCCCGCGGGACGACCGAGCTGCCTGGCAACCCAAGTGTGGTGGTTGAACGTCAGAGCACATCGCAGAATGGGACATCGCCTATTAGGACTTCGCAGAATGGGACATCGCTTAATAGGACTTCGCAGAAAGGGACATCGCCTACGAGGACTTCGCAGAATGGGACATCGCTTAATAGGACTTCGCAGAATAGAATGTCGAAGGTCAGCACATCGCAAAATGGGACATCGCTTAATAGGACTTCGCAAAATGGGACATCGCTTAATAGGACTTCGCAAAATGGGACATCGCGTAATAGGACTTCGCAGAATAGAATGTCGAAGGTCAGCACATCGCAAAATGGGACATCGCTTAATAGGACTTCGCAAAATGGGACATCGCTTAATAGGACTTCGCAAAATGGGACATCGCTTAATAGGACTTCGCAAAATGGGACATCGCTTAATAGGACTTCGCAGAATAGAATGTCGAAGGGCAGGACATCGCAAAATGGGATCTCGGAAATTAGGAAACCGCAGAGCGAGACAACGAAAAGGAGAACATCGCAGAACGGGAGAGCGAACGACGACGCCGTATATTCGCGTGTACCGATTGGCTGTACACGCTGCAATGTCCCCGTTTAAAAGAACGTGAAATGAAAATGAAGGAAAATTGCCCTATGTTCAAGATGTCACCGAGGCAACAGCTGCCCGACAGTCATTATGGCGACCACCAAGCAGAACCATCTACGGGCAGGGACAATCCCTAACCCCCCCCCCTTCCCCAATTCCCTGTTTTTTTTTCCAATCCCCTCTCTTCCTATCCACTCTTTAGAGAAGGAGAGAGAGACAGAAAGAAAATAGTGAGAGAATGAGAAAGAGAGTGAGTTAGCGAGCGAGGGAGAGAAAGAAGATAGAGGGAGAGAGAAAGAGAGAGAGAGAGAGAGAGAGAGAGAGAGAGAGAGAGAGAGAGAGAGAGAGAGAGAGAGAGAGAGAGAGAGAGAGAGAAAGAAAGAGAGAAAGAGAGAAAGAGAAAGAGAGAGAGAGACCGAGACAGATACAGGCAGCGAGAGAGAGACACCGAGACAGCGAGAGAGACAGAATGAGAAGAAAACAGCCAGCCAGCCAGCCAATCAAGACAAATAGTCGGAGACGAACATAAGAAAAAAAAATAATAATAAACACAGACCTGCCTTCAGACAAACAGAAATACAAGCAAAAACAAAAAAGCCGACGATGAACCTCTCGCGATAAAAATACACAAGCGTATACTACAGCCACGCCGGGGAATGTTAATATACGCGTAGAGAGAGGCGTATAAGCGTATGCTAAGAGGGTCATGCGGGAGAACAATAGAGGAATACGTAATGACGAGGTGCGGTTAGGGGGCGTGCGTATAAAAAGGAAAAAAAAAAAGAAAAAAAAGAAATAAACTGAAATTTGAAATATGATATCGTCTTCCCTGAGTTCGTTATTTTTATTCATCTATTTTGTAGGTTTTGTGTGAGAGATATAAAAAAAATTAAAATCCCGAAGACCGTTTATATGTGATTCTCCTTTGTTGGAAAAGGAAACTATTATTCATTAGGATTATTTAGTTGACTTTTTTTTTTTAAGAATCGTTAGACGGAGTTGATGAACAAGAAAAAATAAAATTAGCAAAAAAAATAAATAAAATAAAAGATATGAAAATGAAAATACATCTAAACTATATTCCCATTCACACCCCCCCCCCCCAAAAAAAAAAAAAAAAATAATAATAATAATAATTAATAAAATAGATAAATAGATAAAATAAACTATAAGCAGAAGAGGAGAGAATAAAGACAACAACAATAATAAATCTAAAAGAAATCCAGATGTAAAATACAATAAACAGATACAAGAGAGATTTCCGAAAAAGATACTTTTATAAGAATAAGATGAAAACAATTTTCGTGTTCAAATCATTAAAAATAAAAAAAATATTTAAGACTGGTTGGCGTCTTTAAGAAAAACAAAAATAATCATGATTTTCAATTGCAAAAAGTTACATTTCACGGTGCCCTTACTGAATACATTGATTAGTATTACTCAGTTCGGGTTTAGAATAATAATAAAAAAATATATTAAAAAGATATTCTAAAAAAAAAAATAATAATGATAATAAATACAAATATATTGTAAAATGGAAGAAATACTTTGCGTAATTTTATAGCTGTATAGATCATTAAACCTAAATATATATATAATAAACGTAAAGAAGAAAATCTTACAGGAATAAAGCCAGTGAACCTAAAAAAAAAAACAAAAAAAACAAAAAAAAAGGTATATGATAAGAAATTTCAAAAAAAAAAATAAAAAATCCGCGAACTTTTCGATACCCAAGACATGTCATGGATGCTGTTTGGGCCCTCGCATCACCAGGCAAATGACACGTCTCTTAAAAATTATGGTTACGTAATTTTGGGCGCAGATAGGGCGGACACCGGAGACAAGGTTGCATTTTGGGGGGTCTTGAGTTGGGGTGGGGTGGGGTAGAGGAGGAGGGGGGAGTGGGGTGAAGGAGGAAAGGTGGGGAGGGGGAGGGTTAAGGGAGGGGGGGGTAAAGAGTAAGGGTGAGGGTTAAGGGTTGGGGGGGGTAAGGGGTGGAGGGGTAAGGGGTGGAGGGTTAAGGGGTGGGGGGAGGAATAAAAGGAGGAAACGACGAAGGAAGGGAAGAGGAAATGATAAGGGAAGGGAAGCTGGAAGGGGGGGAGGGGGGTGGGTAAGAGTGTAATGGGTAAGAGCAAGGTTCTTCTTGGGTCGACTTTGGGTTCGTTGGGTAAAGCCCCCCCCCCCCCCCCCCCCCCCCTTTACTCAACGAACCCAAAGGAGCGAGATGGAGAGAGGAAGAATGTAGGAGGAGAGGGGTAGGGGGGGAGGGGAAGAACATAGTGACGGGGGTTCCAAGAAGAAAAACAGAACTGTGGGGAAGAGGAGAGGGGGGGGGGGGGGGGGAGAACAGTAGAGTGATGACGAGGATTGGAATGAGAAAGAGAAGGAAGGAAGAGGGAGAAGAGGAAGGAAGAGGAGATAGTGGAGATAGAGGAGGAAAGATGGAGAAGAAGAAGGAAGAGGAGATAGAGGAAGAAAGATAGAAGACACTGGAGGCTGTGGGCTGACATCTGAGGACACTAAAACGAAGGCGAATGGACGCGGTTTTTTCTTAATTTTTATTTTGATCTTGTTTTTTCTTATTATTTATCTTTGGCTCGGAAGATAATGCGTTTATCTTCGTACTTATATTTACTGTATATAATTTCGTACTTTACACAGATAAACGTGACTTTTTTTATTTTTTTTTTTTAACCGCTCGTCTCTCTAACAACAACAAAAAATGGGGAACCGATTTAGTCATTTAAATCTTAAAGATAAATTAAATTAAACATTAAAAAGCAAAGCGAAGAAACGAAAAAAATATGAAGGATTCGATAATCTTAGAAAAAAAAGCCAAAATATTAAGAATAAAAAAATGAAATCGAAAGCATTAATCAAACCACTAAATACAAGAACAAAAAAATGTAACAAAAAAACGCCGATAAAACGAAGGAGTAAAAAAAGAAAGACGATAAACAAATAAATCAGAAGAACGGAGTAAAAAAAAAAAAAAAAAGACGAAAAAAAAAGAAAAAAATGGTCGGGGGGGGGGGGGAGAGCAAGAAAGAAGAAAGGTCAGAATCGAATTAAAAGTTAAAAAGAGGGTGACAGACGAAGGGGGGGAGTGGGGGGGAGGGGGGAGGGGGGGAGGGGGTGTAAATCAGGTGTTCAGGCGATTTTGAACAGATGTAAAAGTATTCACCGAAGATTAGTCATTCATACTGCTGTGTTTTGGATGAGAGTCGTCTTGTGTTGTGAGCAGGAATTTCGTTTTATATTTATTTATGTGCGTCTATTTATCTATCTATCTTTTTTTTTTATCTGTATCTATGCATCTGTCTTTCTGATTATATTTCTATATAGTTATCTGTCTATCAATCTATCTCTTTCTTTCTCTCTATCATTCTCTCTCTAATGATCTCTATATATATCCACATATGTATCTAATTATCTATCTATCCATCTATCTATCTTCCTACGTCACACTCCAATATTTCAAATTTTCTTCTTCATCATCATCTTCTTCTTCCTCTTCTTCTTCTTCTTCCTCTTCCTCTTCTTCTTCTTCTTCTTCCTCCTCTTCTTTTTCTTCTTCTTCCTCTTCTTCTTCTTCCTCTTCTTTTTCTTCTTCTTCCTCTTCTTTTTCTTCTTCTTCCTCTTCTTCTTCTTCCTCTTCTTCTTCTTCTTCTTCTTCTTCTTCTTCTTCTTCTTCTTCTTCTTCTTCTTCTTCTTCTTCTTCTTCCTCTTCCTCTTCTTCTTCTCAAAATCCTACTTCCGAATCGTCATCTTTTTTCGACCTTCCTTCCCTTCGTGTGAATTTACACAGGAGAAAATCACGGGTTGCTTTCGTTTTACTCTCCTCGTAAATAAACCTCTTTTCTTTTTTTCTTTTTTTTCACTCCCGAAGACTTCAGTTCCAACTTTTTCATCATCCTGCATTTTTCTGCATCTCTTTATTTCTGTGTCTTCGTATCATTTCTCCTTCTCTTCCTTCTTCCGTTCTATCTTTCTTTTCTTTTTTTCCTCTCTTCCTGCCTTCTTTCTCTTCTTTCGTTCTTTCTTTCTTCCCTCTTTCCCTTACTTCTTTCTCTTCTTTCGTTCTTTCTTCACTCTTTCCCTTCCTTCTTTCTTTCTCCTTCTCCTTCTTTCTTTTTTCTTTATCCTCTTTCTTCTTCTTTTCTCCTTATCCTCCCCCTTTCTTTTTCCCTCTATTCTTTATTTCTTCCTCATTCTCTTCCTTCTTCCCTTCTCCCTCTCTTCCTTCCTTCTTTTCTTCTCCTCTTCCTCTTTTCTTCTCCCTTCTCTTCCTACTTCCTCTCTCTCTCTCTCTCTCTCTCTCTCTCTCTCTCTCTCTCTCTCTCTCTCTCTCTCTCTCTCTCTCTCTCTCTCTCTCTCTCTCTCCCTCTCTCTCCTTTCTTCCCCTTCCCTCTTCTTATTCGCCATCTCAAGTCGTCCAGACAACCCAAAATTATCGTTAGAAAAGAAAAATCGCCAGAAGAGATCTGGCATTCTTTAAGCTCCCGGACGCCTACCAAAGTTCATAATGTTGGCCCAAGTTTAGAGGAAAAAGAGGAGGAGGAGGAGGTGTGTGTGTGTGTGTGTGTGTGTGTGTGTGTGTGTGTGTGTGTGTGTGTGTGTGTGTGTGTGTGTGTGTGTGTGTGTTATGGTTGTTTGAGTATGTGTTTCCGTGTAAGTGTGTGTGTATGTGTCTCCGTCTAAGCGTGTGTGTGTGTGTGTGTGTGTGTGTGTGTGTGTGTGTGTGTGTGTGTGTGTGTGTGTGTGTGTGTGTGTGTGTGTTATGGTTACGTATGTGTTTCCCTCTAAGTTTGCGTGTATGTGTATGGGTGTGTAAATGTGTGCCCATATAAGTGTATGGTGTGTGCGTCCTTATGTGTATGGGTGTATCTGTGTAGGCGTGAACGTCGGCGTCTGTTTATCATCATAACAAAATTATGTGCGTCATGTCAGAGCGTGTACGTAAGTGTACGTGAATCCACCTGGCTGTTCCTGTGTCCTAAAGCCCTTTAGTTAAACCCATTAGTCGGCTGAAGATTCTCGAGAAACACTCAGTTTATACTTGAACACAGAACCTCATTCTCGTCATCTTCTTCATCCCCCAAAGACGGTTAGTTAAGAAACTTCTAAGACAAGGATATGAAATATTAATCTAGAGGAGGAAGGGAGGGGACACCCAAGATGCTGCACTTGTCTCTTATATGTTATTAAAAGCTTTTTTTTTAAGAGAGGGAGAGAGACAGGGAGGGAGAGCGTGTGTGTGTGTGTGTGTGTGTGTGTGTGTGTATGTTTGCGTGCATTCCTTTGTCTTCTTTGTTCTCGACCAGCAAATTAAATCCCCACAAGATAATAATCACAAAAATAGAGAAAATATAATGATAATATATATTTCTCTAAATCTCCAAGCTCCTTCTCCCAAATAAAAGTGAAGAGAATTTGCGTGACATAAAACCCCAAGGAACAAAGGTTTTGACTTCATGACATTTGACGTTTGTTTGTTTTAAATTCCCCTTTTCTCGTTGTATACTTCTCTCTTCCTCCTTTTATTCCTTATCCTTATCAATGTTCTTATATCTCCTTTCTTCCTTATCTCTCCTCTCGTTCTTTCTTCACGCTCATCATCTCTCCTCCTTTCTCCTCCTCTTCTCTTTCTCACACTTTCCTCAGCCTCGACACCCCGCTCTCCTCTCGGTCCTTCTTCACGCTCATCATCTCTCCTCCTTTCTCCTCCTCTTCTCTTTCTCACACTTTCCTCAGCCTCGACACCCCGCTCTCCTCTCGGTCCTTCTTCACGCTCTTCATCTCTCCTCCTTTCTCCTCCTCTTCTCTTTCTCACACTTTCCTCAGCCTCGACACCCCGCTCTCCTCTCGGTCCTTCTTCACGCTCTTCATCTCTCCTCCTTTCTCCTCCTCTTCTCTTTCTCACACTTTCCTCAGCCTCGACACCCCGCTCTCCTCTCGTTCCTTCTTCACGCTCATCATCTCTCCTCCTTTCTCCTCCTCTTCTCTTTCTCACACTTTCCTCAGCCTCGACACCCCGCTCTCCTCTCGGTCCTTCTTCACGCTCATCATCTCTCCTCCTTTCTCCTCCTCTTCTCTTTCTCACACTTTCCTCAGCCTCGACACCCCGCTCTCCTCTCGGTCATTCTTCACGCTCATCATCATCTCCTCCTTTCTCCTCCTCTTCTCTTTCTCACACTTTCCTCAGCCTCGACACCCCGCTCTCCTCTCGGTCCTTCTTCACGCTCATCATCTCTCCTCCTTTCTCCTCCTCTTCTCTTTCTCACACTTTCCTCAGCCTCGACACCCCGCTCTCCTCTCGTTCCTTCTTCACGCTCATCATCTCTCCTCCTTTCTATACTCTGCCTTTCTTCCCCTCTTCCTTTCCTCCGTAATGATACGGATAACATTAGTGATTTGCAATATTAATAATCAAAAAGAATAATACATATCGTAATAACATTAATAATAAGGATAATAGTAATAATGATAAGAACAAAATAACAATACTGATAATGATAACAGCAATAATAACAATGATAATGACAAAAACAACAATAATAAGAGACAATGATAACAATAACAACAGATAATGATAACAATAACAAGAGAGAAAATGATAACAACGACAACAATAGTGATAATGCTACTAATAACCGCAACAAGAATAACAAAGACAAAACTTGAGCCGCAGACGAGACCCGCCGTCCCTCGCAGCGGAACGAAACAGTGCGGGTCGCTGTGGGCGTGCAGAGATCACCCTCCGCGGGCGTGGACACGTGCATTAGTTCATGGATCAGGTCTTCCAGAGCGACTACGCCCACCCAGCCCGCAAGCAGAGGGTGGGCGGGGGTAGGGGGTAGAGGGGAAGGAAGGGGAGGGGGAGGGGGTGGAGGAGGAGTTGACGTGTTGTGGTGGGGAGGGAGGGAGGGGAGTGTAAGGGGTAGGGGGGTATTCTTTAAGGGGGTCGAGATGATTTGAAGGATCGTTAAGTTTTTGTGTGTGTGGAGGGGGGGGGGGGGATAGATAGATTTTAGGGATGTTTAAAATGATTTTAAAATTCATAATTTAAGGGACTTTAATTGTTCTTAAGGGTCGATAAAAGGGAAATAAGTTATATTTTAGGGAGTGTCAAAATAAGGTATTCTTAATTTAAGGGGAGTTGTTTTGTTTATTACTAGGAGGATTTATAGTATTTAGTAGCGTGCTGTTCTAGTAATTCCAGTAGTAGTAGTAGTATTTATAGTAGTAGTAGCAGCAGGAGGAGGAGGATTTAATAGCAAGAGCAGTAGTATTTCAGTAGCAGTTGTAAAGTCAGTAGATATCTCATTCGTAGTAGTAGCAGGTTTTTCTTAAATAAAAAAGTGACAGCAGGTTTTTCTTAAATAAAAAAGTGACAGCAGGTTTTTCTTAAATAAAAAAGTGACAGCTAAAGGCAGTGCAAATAACAAAATGGTGATACTGTTGTTGCAGAAATATTATTGTGAGTATATATAACAGTAGCAGTAGTAGTATTTATAGTTGTAGTAGTGGTAGTAGTAGTAATAGCATTAGTAGTAGGAGTAGGAGTAGTAACAGTACCAGTAATAATATTAACAGCGGCAGTGATACGTTTTCCAGCGTTATCAGTAAAAAAAAATATATATATCATTATCATAATACTATCACCAAAATAAATCAGGAAACCCACTTCCAGCCAATTACCCTCCATCCAAAACAAGAACAACAACAAAAAAACAAAGTATTCGTTTTGTAGCACAAGAACGACCCCCTACGGAGCTGACATATTCAACACGCGCTCCTCCCTATCACATACATTCTCAGAAACACAAAATGATAATAACCCAAACGATGGCCAATAATTAACAAAACCTGCAAGGGGCGTTACTCCCTTACTCCCTTACTCACAGTTCATCCTTACTCTCGTCTCTATAGTGCCATCAGCTTGACCCCTATTTTGGGCCGGCAAAAGGGCGTTTGGCACTCAATTGTTTGGATATCCAGGTACAGACGGCTTATATAGGGCTTATATGGCAATGGACTCGGGTGGCGGACACATTATCCAGGCTTGGGTAATTAATGAGGGGCTAATGAGATGACGAGAATGATAAGGTTAATGTCTGCGGAGGGATAAACAAACGCTATAGAATGCAGGAGTATTGGCACTCCCTGTTTCTCTCTCTCTTCCTCTTTCTCTTTCTTTTTTCTCTTGCTCTTGCTCTTGCTCTTTCTTTCTCTCTCTATATATATATTTTTTTTTTCTGGCAATTCAGTCACAAAATTATGTATGCGTATGTGCATGTTTACACACACACACACACACACACACACACACACACACACCCACACACACACACACACACACACACACACTGTGTATAATAAATATATATATATATATACATATACTATATATAAACAAAAAAAAAGTATTACACCATCGCAATATAAAACTATGCATCAGTGGTTACATTAATGCACACAGTTATGCCATTTCAATATCGCTTAAAACAGATATATCCTGCACACATTTCCAAATCACTATCGGATATGATCATCCACCGTTAAACGCTAAATGCCATCAATCGACCAGCAATCGCGGACATAAAGCACCTCGAATTCGGATTACCCAGGTGATTTCAGAGCTGATTCATGAACAGAACACGTGAACAACAAAAGCTCTTTATGCGAAACTCTTTGGGGCAAAAAAAAAAAACAAAAAAAAAAAAAAAACGCGCACGCACACAGCCACACACACACACACACACACACACACACACACACACACACACACACACACACACACACACACACACACACACACACACGAGGCGAAGCGGTGTCGAATCAGCTGGTTTTGTGGTTTGTGCGTACCGAATCAGACGGTGATTTGGGGAAGTGAATATAAAAATGGGGGTGTTTGGTGGCGTGGGAGGAGGGGTAGGGGGAGGAAAGGAAGGGAGAGGATGAAGAGGAGGGGAAGGAAGAGGAGGAGGAGGAGGAGGAGGAGGAGGAGGATGAAGAGAGGGAGGAGCAGGAGGATGAAGAGGAGGGGAAGGAAGAGGAGGAGGAGGAGGAGGAGGAGGAGGAGGAGGAGGAGGAGGAGGAGGAGGAGGAGGAGGAGGAGGAGGAGGAGGAGGAGAAGGAGAAGGAGAAGGAGAAGGAGAAGGAGAAGGAGAAGGAGAAGGAGAAGGAGAAGGAGAAGGAGAAGGAGAAGGAGAAGGAGAAGGAGAAGGAGAAGGAGAAGGAGAAGGAGAAGGAGAAGGAGAAGGAGAAGGAGAAGGAGAAGGAGAAGGAGAAGGAGAAGGAGAAGGAGAAGGAGAAGGAGAAGGAGAAGGAGAAGGAGAAGGAGAAGGAGAAGGAGAAGGAGAAGGAGAAGGAGAAGGAGAAGGAGAAGGAGAAGGAGAAGGAGAAGGAGAAGGAGAAGGAGAAGGAGAAGGAGAAGGAGAAGGAGAAGGAGAAGGAGAAGGAGAAGGAGAAGGAGAAGGAGAAGGAGAAGGAGAAGGAGAAGGAGAAGGAGAAGGAGAAGGAGAAGGAGAAGGAGAAGGAGAAGGAGAAGGAGAAGGAGAAGGAGAAGGAGAAGGAGAAGGAGAAGGAGAAGGAGAAGGAGAAGGAGAAGGAGAAGGAGAAGGAGAAGGAGAAGGAGAAGGAGAAGGAGAAGGAGAAGGAGAAGGAGAAGGAGAAGGAGAAGGAGAAGGAGAAGGAGAAGGAGAAGGAGAAGGAGAAGGAGAAGGAGAAGGAGAAGGAGAAGGAGAAGGAGAAGGAGAAGGAGAAGGAGAAGGAGAAGGAGAAGGAGAAGGAGAAGGAGAAGGAGAAGGAGAAGGAGAAGGAGAAGGAGAAGGAGAAGGAGAAGGAGAAGGAGAAGGAGAAGGAGAAGGAGAAGGAGAAGGAGAAGGAGAAGGAGAAGGAGAAGGAGAAGGAGAAGGAGAAGGAGAAGGAGAAGGAGAAGGAGAAGGAGAAGGAGAAGGAGAAGGAGAAGGAGAAGGAGAAGGAGAAGGAGAAGGAGAAGGAGAAGGAGAAGGAGAAGGAGAAGGAGAAGGAGAAGGAGAAGGAGAAGGAGAAGGAGAAGGAGAAGGAGAAGGAGAAGGAGAAGGAGAAGGAGAAGGAGAAGGAGAAGGAGAAGGAGAAGGAGAAGGAGAAGGAGAAGGAGAAGGAGAAGGAGAAGGAGAAGGAGAAGGAGAAGGAGAAGGAGAAGGAGAAGGAGAAGGAGAAGGAGAAGGAGAAGGAGAAGGAGAAGGAGAAGGAGAAGGAGAAGGAGAAGGAGAAGGAGAAGGAGAAGGAGAAGGAGAAGGAGAAGGAGAAGGAGAAGGAGAAGGAGAAGGAGAAGGAGAAGGAGAAGGAGAAGGAGAAGGAGAAGGAGAAGGAGAAGGAGAAGGAGAAGGAGAAGGAGAAGGAGAAGGAGAAGGAGAAGGAGAAGGAGAAGGAGAAGGAGAAGGAGAAGGAGAAGGAGAAGGAGAAGGAGAAGGAGAAGGAGAAGGAGAAGGAGAAGGAGAAGGAGAAGGAGAAGGAGAAGGAGAAGGAGAAGGAGAAGGAGAAGGAGAAGGAGAAGGAGAAGGAGAAGGAGAAGGAGAAGGAGAAGGAGAAGGAGAAGGAGAAGGAGAAGGAGAAGGAGAAGGAGAAGGAGAAGGAGAAGGAGAAGGAGAAGGAGAAGGAGAAGGAGAAGGAGAAGGAGAAGGAGAAGGAGAAGGAGAAGGAGAAGGAGAAGGAGAAGGAGAAGGAGAAGGAGAAGGAGAAGGAGAAGGAGAAGGAGAAGGAGAAGGAGAAGGAGAAGGAGAAGGAGAAGGAGAAGGAGAAGGAGAAGGAGAAGGAGAAGGAGAAGGAGAAGGAGAAGGAGAAGGAGAAGGAGAAGGAGAAGGAGAAGGAGAAGGAGAAGGAGAAGGAGAAGGAGAAGGAGAAGGAGAAGGAGAAGGAGAAGGAGAAGGAGAAGGAGAAGGAGAAGGAGAAGGAGAAGGAGAAGGAGAAGGAGAAGGAGAAGGAGAAGGAGAAGGAGAAGGAGAAGGAGAAGGAGAAGGAGAAGGAGAAGGAGAAGGAGAAGGAGAAGGAGAAGGAGAAGGAGAAGGAGAAGGAGAAGGAGAAGGAGAAGGAGAAGGAGAAGGAGAAGGAGAAGGAGAAGGAGAAGGAGAAGGAGAAGGAGAAGGAGAAGGAGAAGGAGAAGGAGAAGGAGAAGGAGAAGGAGAAGGAGAAGGAGAAGGAGAAGGAGAAGGAGAAGGAGAAGGAGAAGGAGAAGGAGAAGGAGAAGGAGAAGGAGAAGGAGAAGGAGAAGGAGAAGGAGAAGGAGAAGGAGAAGGAGAAGGAGAAGGAGAAGGAGAAGGAGAAGGAGAAGGAGAAGGAGAAGGAGAAGGAGAAGGAGAAGGAGAAGGAGAAGGAGAAGGAGAAGGAGAAGGAGAAGGATAATATCACTGATAACAAGCTTGATCCTTTTCATGTAAAGAGACATTTTCTTGATTTGAACTGGATAGATGGAAAAAATATATTTGATAATGATGGTGATGATGCTATAATTGATGTCATTATCATTCATAACAGTAAGACTAATAATGATAATGCTAACAATGTAATAGCAGTGATAATGACTAATGGTAATAATGATGATGATAATAATAATGATAATAATAATAATAATGGTAATAATAATGATAATGATAAATAACAACATCAACAGTAATGATCACGATAATAATAATAACAATATATTATTATTAAAATAATCATGACAATTAAACCTCAATAATAATAGCATTGATAGTTAGAATGATAACGATAATAATGATGAAGATATAATAATAATAATAATAATAATAATAATAATAACAATAATAATAATAATTATGCCAATAATAATAGCAATAATAATGATAACAAAATATTAGTAATAACAATAATAGCAATGTTTATAGATATTAATAGCAATACTAACATAATAATAACAATAGCAACAACGGTAATAATAATAATAATAATAATAATAATAATAATAGCAATCACATCAATTCTATATTTATTTTGTAAATTTTCCATAATCAATATCATAATAATAGAATAATAATGATAAGTATTGCAAAAATACAGTTAATGACACTAAAAATATTTTCTTATCGAAGTATTGATAATGATAGCAATAATAAAAAGGACCATAACAATAATATTAATTAAAAACATTACCGAAAACAATTATGATACGAATGATATATAATAATAGAACAAAGAACAGAAATATGAAGAATAAAGATCATAATCAATAAAAAAACTAAAAACAAAAACAAAAAACAGGAGGCACCAATGAAAAATACGACAAGATTTAAAATTATC
>NC_061822.1:8248001-8258001 GCF_019202785.1 Penaeus chinensis
CTCTCTGTCTATACATCTTCCCGTCTATCTTTTTCTTTCCTTTCCTCCCCTCACTTAATTCCTTTTTTTCCTCATCCTCCTCTTTTTCTCCAAAGTCTCCCATATCTTATATAATTAAACTTCCTATCCACCCTGCCACCCACCCCCCCCCATCATATTCCCTCTTCATCCACCCCCCTCCTCCCTCCCTCTTCAGTCCCTCCCTCCCTCCCCTCCCTTCTCTTTCCTTTTCCCTCCCTCCCCTCCCTCTTCCTTCCCTTCTCCTCCCTTCTCCTTCCTTCTCCTCCCTTTTCCCTCCCCCCTCCCCCATCCCCTCACTCTCCCCCTCCCTCCTCCCTTTTCCCTCCCCCCTCCCCCATCCCCTCCCTCTCTCCCTCCCTCCTCCCTTTTCCTCCCATTTTCCCTACCCTCCTCCCTCCCTCCCTCCCTCCCTCTCTCCTCCCTCCTCCCCCCCTCCCTCCTCCCCTCTCCCCTCCCTCCTCCCCCATCCCCTCCTTCCCCCTCCCTCTCCCCTCCCTCCTCCTCCCTTACTAAACCCTTCCTCTAATCAGCCTAAAACTGAAATCAGAAATGACAGACCCGCCAGAACGCCACGCGGGGGAGGGGGGGGGGGGTGAGGGGGGTAAGGGAGGGGGGGAGAGGACAAGACGCCCTCTAGCCCCGACCTGTTCTTGATGTGAACGTTGACGTCGTTATTTTTAAAAACTTACAAATAAGGGGGCGAACCAATAAGTAAGTTTCTTCCGGCTCGTATTTGGATAGCGGGGAATATTTATCGGTTCTCGCAGGCGATATTGACATTTTCTCGAACGTGTCTGTGAGTGTGAGAGTGTGTGTGTGTGTGTGTGTGTGTGTATGTGTGTCTGTCTGTGTTTGTGTACGTCTGTGTTGGTGTGTGTGTGTTTGTCTGTCTTTGTGTACGTTTGTGTGTTTGTATGTGTGTGTGTATGTTTGTATTTGTGTGTATGTGCCTGTGCCTGTGTGTGTGTGTGTGTATGTGTGCGCGTGTGTGTGTATATATGTATGTACGACTGTACGTATGTATGTAAATGTGCATACATGTATGTATATGTGTGTATGTATGCATGTGTGCGTGTGTGTGGATATCCAATATAGACTCCGGTGGTATTACAATCATTAAAGGTTTATCGCTAACGCTTTCTTCAAGGGAGGTTTTCATTTAAGGATAGGTCGGAGGCCAAGCACCTTCTTCGCCCGAAACCGATCAGGCGAGACAGTTAATTCGCTCGAAATGCTTTACATGGCAGGTCCCTATAGTCCTCCCTTTCCTCTCTCCTTTATCCCTTTCTCTCTTCGTTTCTCTTCTTTCTTATTATTTGTATTTTTTGCTTTTATTTTTGGGTTTTGGGTCATTTATTTGTTATTTTCTTTTATTTATTTTTTCTCTTTTCCTTTCTTACTCTTTCTTTCTTTTTGTTTTCCTTTATATCTCACTTTCCTTTCTTATTCTCTCTCCTTTCTTTCTTACTCTCTATTTTCCTATATACTTTTCTTTCCTTCCTTCCATCCTTCCTCTCACTCTCTCTCTCTCTCTCTCTCTCTCTCTCTCTCTCTCTCTCTCTCTCTCTCTCTCTCTCTCTCTCTCTCTCTCTCTCTCTCTCCCTCTCTCTCTCCCTCTCTCTCTCTCTCTCCCTCTCTCTCTCTCTCTCTCTCCCTCCCTCCCTCCCTCCCTCCCTCCCTCCCTCCCTCCCTCTCCTTCCCTACCTCCCTCCCTCCTTCCCTCCCTCTCCCTCTTTCCCTCTATCGCTCTCTCTCTTTCCATTTTTCCATCATAGCTACCGATTTCTTTAAGGAATGAATTAATAGCAAAATGCAAGAAGCAGTTCCGGCACAAACACACACACACACACACACACACACACACACACACACACACACACACACACACACACACGGTCTTGACGGTCTTGCTTGGGATGTAATAAATCCCAGTGTGGGATTGTGTGCGCCGTCGATAGTGACTGTGTTTGGTGGCTTGGTGGTGTGGTGGCTTGGTGGTGTGGTGGTAGAAGTGGTGAGTGAGTAGTGTAGATGCGTTCGCTACCCATGGAGTTGTTATTTTTTTTTCTATTGGTTGGCGAGCACTATGTTCGTCTTTTCTTTCTTGTATTTTTCTTGCTATCTTTCTCTTTTTCTTTCTCTTTCTGTTTGTTTTTCTTCTCTGCTCTCTCTTTCTGCTCTTTCTCTCTCCCTCCCTCCCTCCCTCCTCCTCCTCTCTCTCTCTCTCTCTCTCTCTCTCTCTCTCTCTCTCTCTCCCTCCCGCCCTCCCTCCCTCCCTCCCCCCTCCTCCTCTTCCTCCTCCTCCTCCTCCTCCACCCCCTCTTCCCCCCTCTTCCTCCTCCTCCTCCCCCCCCCTCTTCCTCCTCCTCCTCCTCCTCCTCCTCCCCCCTCTTCCTCCTCCTCCTCCTCCTCCTACTCCGCCCGGCCAAGCCTCAGCCCTCTGTCGGTTCCTTTGTGCTGATGCAGATGTGCTCAGCGACAGTGTAGTCCCATTAAAATAACCCATTTCTCCTTTCTTCTTGATACTGAGTTTGACTGACACTGATATGGGCCATTTCTTTTTTTTTCATTTTGGTTGGCCTTATTTATTTTCATATCAAAGTGTATATTCTTCTTCATATTTTCACTTTGTTGTCTTGTTTCTTTGTGTATCTTTGATTTTTTAAGATGTCGACGTCGCTGGGTGAAATGTAGCTGTTCGTGCGTGTCATGAGGGTTTTGTAATTGTGTGTGACTGTTAAGATATCCCTGACATTTATTTTTCTTGAGTTGAGTTTTCCTCCCCGAGATAAAGCGAGATAGGTAATAATGATACGCAGCACACGTCAAGCAGAACTCTCCGATAATGCAAAGTCAGAGGTGCCTTGAATCATGCATGGCCTTTCTTAGTGCGTATGGAAGTGCAGCTGAAATTCAGTTCTATGTTTAAGGAGGACGTCTTTCAGCTGTCAGAGGCCGAGGACGCGCACGCACCGGGAGTGGTTGCAGAGGTGCTGCTCTGAAGGTCCGGGAACGCTGTAGATCACAGGTTATTAGTGTATATCCGTCTGACACGTGACAGACACAAGGAAGGAAGGGTATACACAGGGTGGAGAAGGCAGAGAGGAGAAGAAGGAAGAGGAAGGAAGGAAGGAAGGAAGGAAACGGCGCGGTCGAGTGCTGCTGAGCAGGATATACAACGTCCATGGTCACGCAACGACCCTGCCACGGCGACCAGAACACTGCTTCATTTCGTCTTCGGACATCCCTCCTCCGGGCATTCCGCCTCTGGACATTTCGCCTTCGAATATTCCTGCCGCGGGCGCCCTCCCTCCGACAGTCTGCCTCCTGACGCCCTGCACCTGAGTCATGATCCGCCGGGATGCTGCGCCTTCACACGATCTGCCTGTGAGTGCGAGCATCCTCTGGTTCATCCGCCTCCGGCTCTCCTCCCGTTGACAAGCTGCATCTAGCGCAATGAGATGCTGTTCCTAATAAACATAACGTCTCGAGCTTTAAGGACTATCTTGCAGTGTCGTTAAGCACTCTATTGCGATCGGGATCAACGATTTACAAGGGACTTTGCACCTCGAGCACTGTAACAGTAGTCATTTTTAAGACGCCGTTAAACCTTATTACTGCAATACCTATAATAACAAAATTACCCCAAGCGTGGTACACACCTACTATACTTGCTTTGCCTCTAACAATGAGATCAGCAACGTATATGCTTAACTTGTGCAGAAATTCCATCCATAATACTACCACATGGACACAGTATCACTAAGACTCTATATGTGTAATAAATTCTATTATAGAGCACATTCTCTGACGCCATGTGGGTTTTCATGTCCCTGTTCTAGGCGAATTAGAGCCATAACAGTGGCATGTTTACCGTGGCTGTATGTTTTGTGAAGTCCGTTGTGAATTGACCAACCTGTCTTAAATTCCTTTTTTCTCTCTTTCTTTTTTTGCAGTTTCTTTTCAGCTTCTCTTTAATCAGTGGATATGTAATCTTGTAGAAGTGATAGCGTGTAAATGTGTGTTTATAGATACGTCTGTAGATCAAACGAGAAAATAACAAAAATATATATTTCAGGTCCAAAGTAAATCCTGGAGCGCTTGTCTGTCATCTGTCTGCTTGCGAGACAGCTGGCAAGACGCGGCTTGGGAGACGAGGTCGATCTGGAATCTCGCGCGTCAGAGGGCTTTCTTGGTTCGTTTTCCTCCTTTTTTTAGATCTTCGCGAACTTCTTTTGTGCGTAACACTTTGGGACATAATCCCCTGAGCGGAACATGTTACATTTTACAGCTCAACCTCCTGGAAGATAATTTTGTAACATTGACTTTTGCATGCGTTGCAGTCTTTTGCAACACGATATCTCCGAATCATCCGTGGTGGCACTAAACCTGTGATACGGCAAAGTACCTGGCAAAAAAAAGCAACATGAGAAATCAAATTAACAGGATAACGTAAACAAAGAACAGATACGAATCATGGAGCAAACCCCAAAACGAGGAAGCGTCACGTTGGGAACACATAATTAGTGACAAGATAAGTTGCAGTTCCTTCTTCCAAATCAGCGGAAGAGCCGACTCGCTCGAGGACGCTACTACTAGCACCATGAACACTATTTGCGAAAATATCAACAAGCTACTTCGTCCCACTCCAAGCGACCGAGTTTCCTACACACCTACTTCCTCGTCCATCCAAACAAGAGTGAATGAATACTGGGCACATCAGTATTTGGAAAGAATAACCCAAAAGAAAGATCTTCTGGCCATAATAACATCTGGCTGAAGATCGTTAATTCGAGAGCTATTCCCCGAGCTCAATAGGCTCCCTTTGTGACGCCAATAGCCCCATCGCAGAGGGCGTGGTTCCTAACCTATGGAAGTGAGCCCTGGGCAGTTACGATCCACAACACCAGCTCATCCTATTCTCTCGACGACCTCGGGAGCATCTCGGTCATTCCTATTCCGAGAACAGTTGATGTGGAATTGTGGAAGTTCTCGTCGGCCATTTTCGATCGTCGCCAGTTTAGAAACTTCCACTAGTTAGTTGATTCGATGATTTGAAGTCATTCCAAACGCCAACAGGCCACGTGAGGTCACCATCCTCGCCATCGACCTACGGAAAGCGGTCGACCTCATCGAACGCACAATCCTAATCGAGAAAAATCCTATTCCTGGGATTTTTTACGAAGGAACTCCCCCTTCCTCGACCTCCGCTTCTAGAAAACTCGAGCGAATGACCGAACCTCCGAAGAAGTGGACCCTTGCTACGTGTCTCTTAAGGGAAACATCCCCCGCCTATTATGGTCCTCCACGCGAACATTTACAAATATATATGTATAATCTTAGTAGTCGCATACGGACCGATGTTAGACAGCAACTCATTACCAAATTCCTTCAAATTTGACATCAATTAACAAAATCCAAATAAATGCCAAGAATTACACGACAATTAAAATAACTTCCAACGAATTAGCCGATAATGAAGAAAGGCAAAAAATGCGAAAAGTATGATGAGAAAGATCACGTCAATGTTGCATTTTTTTTTTTTTTTTTTTATTTCGTCTTATCATTATTATCATTATTATTTCTTTATCACCCGGGGACACATGCTCACCATATAAACACTTTTACCGAATATGTATTTCGACGCTCATCTGTACATTACAAGCAATCATTTTTTTAAAGATCTAGAAAAGTGGCTAAACTATTTAGATAAAAATCATTATCATCATCATCATTATTATTATTATTATTATTATTATTATTATTAGTATTATTATTAATGTTATAATTATTATTACTACTACTGCTATGATTATCATGATCATTGTTATTATTGTTCTTGTTATCATTGTTGTTATTATCATTATTATTATCATCATTACCTTTATCATTATCATGAACATTATCAATAATCTTATTATCATGACAATTATTAGTATCGTTATCATTATCATTATTATCGTCATTGTTATTGTTGCTAATATTATTATAATTGTTATCATTATTATCATTATAATTATTATCATTGGTATTATTATCAATATCAATATCATCATTATCATTATTATTAACATTATTATGAAAATACCATTATTATTAACATTATTATTATTATTAGTAGTAGTATCATTATTATTGTTATTATATTACATTTTTATTATTATTGTTATTATTATTATTATTATTATTATTATTATCATCATCATTATTAGTATTAATATTAATGTTATCATTTTCATTATTATTGTCAGTGTTATTATTATTATTATTATTATTATTATTATTATTATTATTATTATTATTATCATTATCATTATCATTATTATTATTATCAATATCATTATTATTATTATCATCATTATTAGTATTAATATTAATGTTATCATTTTCATTATTATTGTCGGTATTATTATTATTATTATCATTATTATTATTAATAATATTATTATCATTAATATCATTATTATTATTATTATTATTATTATTATTATTATCATTATCATTATCATTATCATTATTATCATCATTATTAGTATTAATATTGATGTTATCATTTTCATTATTATTGGCAGTATTATTATTATTATCATTATTATTATTATCATAATTTATTATCATTATTATTATTTTAATTATTATTATTATAATATTTTTATTATCATCATTAATAATTAATAATTATTATTATCATTATTATTATCATTATTATTATTATTATTATTATTATTATTATTATTATTATTATTATTATCATCATTATAATAATAATAATAATAATTATTATTATTATCATTATTATCATTATTATGATAATAATAATAATTGTTATTATTATTATCATTGTTGTTGTTGCTGTTATTATTATTATTATTATTACTATCATTATTATGATAATAATAATAATTAGTAGTAGTAGTAGTAGTAGTACTATTACTATTATTATTATTATTAACATTATTATAAGATCATCTTTTATTGTTATTGTTGTTAGTATTACCATCATAAACAACAGTATCATTAATACCATTATTTAATTTCTTCCATATTCACTGTTCTACTACCCACAAAAAAAAAAAAAAAAAAAAATACGATCGCCATAAGGATACAAAACCTTTGTCTTGATCCTCTATCAGACGCGCCCACCAGTGACGTCACGACCGCCCGTTCTTTGTATTCGTCTTGTAATGGCGCCAAAACCCCTAATCTTTTGTCTTCCAGCCGCATGATGTCACTGCTATTGTTCTGGTGATGTCACAAACCTTTCAATTTCAACCTTTATTCGTGTGACTTCGTTTTGGTGTCATTTCAGTGTGTATAGATTTGTGGGATTCTGAGACACAAAGTTCTGAAACCTTTCGGAAAGGATTCGAATCTAGGATAAAGGATTATATCCAATCTATCGACTGCTGATCCACATCTGTTTCACATGACGTGACACTCCGCCATATTGAAGGTAAAACCCGTGTCACTCTTTTTTTTTCGCTCCTATTCTTATGGAAAAAAAAAATAACGTGCGTGTTTCCATGTAATCACGTGGTAATACCAAATGTAAACAGATATTCAGTCAGCTGTTCTCTCCGGCGTCGGAGTCGTGTAACAGCGTCGTTTACACAGATCTTCCGGCTCAAAAGTACCCTTATTTATCGAAAGCCACACATTTCCTCCTGTTTCCTCCCCGGCGAAGGAAATCGAAGGTTCTAGGAGGATGTGTTGTCCCTTCGTTGAATAATGTCTTAAAAGTATCCTTAGCAGAAAAGAGAGAGAGAGAGAGAAAAAAAAAAAAAGGTGTTCGCAAGACATGCTTTTCGAGGCGATAACGCATTCTGATCACAATTGGATATTCGGGAAAACATTATCAGCCAATAATCTTCACCGGGTATATGTGGAACTATTATTTTGCACAACGTCTATGTGTGCTTCCAATGTATCACAGACATCCACATGTGCATTTTTTTTTTTTTTAAATGTATGCGTATGTATGTATGTGTATCTATCGTGTGTGTGTGTTTAGTGTATGCGTCTCAGGATGTAGAGGGAGCGAGGTGCGGGAGAGAATATGTACTCCAATAATTGTTTGGCTTATGAGCATCTTTCCCTCTGTCTCACCATCTCAGAATTCTCCTTCAGAATACGCAATTATACCAGTCTTGTCTCTCAGAATTATTCATCTGCTTTCTCCCCCTCCCCCCCTCCCCCTCCAGCTCCTCCCTTTCCTCCTCGGCCTCTTCTTCTTCTTCTCCTCCTTCTCCTCCTCTGTCTGAATAACTCTTTCTTCTCGACCTGTTTACCCCTTCGTCTTCTTCTTCTTCTTTTTCTTCTTCTTCTTTTTCTTCTTCTCTCCCTTTCTCCTTCCTCTTTACTTCCCCACCTCCTATGCTTATCTTTCTCTTCTCGTCTATTTATTTTCTTGTGGATTTTGTCTTTGTTCCTTCATACTTCTCTTTCTCTTTATATCTGCTCTTACTTCTCATATTTCTCTCTTCTTCGTTTCCTCTTTCTTCTTAATTACTTCTTTGTCTTTTTCTTTTCTTTCTCCTTCCTTTCTTCTTTCATGTCCTCTTTTTCTTCCTTTTCCTCATCCTTCCTCTCATCCTTCTGCTTCCACCCCCTTTCTTTCATCTCTCTTCTCTTCCTCTTCTGCTTCCATCTCATCATTTTCCCACTTTCTTTTCTTTCTCTTCCTTTTCCATACTCTTTATTCCCCCTTTTCCGCCTCCCTTCATTCTCTATTTCCCCCTAATCCTTTCGATCTCACTTTTTCCTCCATTCTCCCACTACCCCTATTTCGTTCTCCTTCCCCCTTCCCCTCTCTCCCCTCCTTCATACCCCTTCTCCCTCCTCCCCTTTTCCTCCTCGCTCTCCTCCTCTTCTCGTCCCTATCCACCTCCACCACCTCCACCACCAACACCTCCACTTCCACTTCCACCTCCACCTCCACCTCCACCTCCACCTCCACCTCCACCTCCACCTCCACCTCCACCTCCACCTCCACCTCCACCACCACGTCCTCCTCCACAACCACCTCTAAATCTCCACCTCCACGTCCACCTCCAACTCCACCTCCACCTCCACCACCACCTCCACCTCCACCTCAACCCCCCCACCTCCACCTCCACCTCCACCTCCACCTCCACCTCCTCCTCCACCTCCACCTCCACCTCCACCTCCACCTCCACCTCCACCTCCACCTCCACCTTCACCTCCACCTCCACCTCCACCTCCACCTCCACCCGCTTCCCCAAGACGTTCCACATCGCCAGCAAAAATCCGAGCCAGGGAAAGGCAGACAAGCCGAGCCAACAACATGCAAGGCTGAAGTCGGGTTCTCTTGCCCCGCAGCGTAACCCGTGTTTACCCTTTGTTAAATCCGGGTCGTCCAAAGGAGCTTACTGGGTTATGGGTAGTTTCAGGCTCCTTTTTTTATATTATTATTATTTTTTTTTTCTTTTTTTCTTCTATAAGGGAGGGGAGGCTGGCTGGCGAGGGTGCGTATTTCAGCTCAAAACGAGGCCGGTTGAGAAGAATTTATGGCTAATTACTCGGGGATTGTGTTACAGAATTTTTTTGTTTTTGTTTTTGTTTTTTGTTGTTATTTTGTTTTTGTGTTGAAAAGAGGATTTTATTTCTTTATATATATACATACATACATAGATATATATATATATATATATACATATAAACATATATGTATAATATATATATATAAAACACATACTCTCTCTCTCTCTCTCTCTCTCTCTCTCTCTTTCTCTCTCTCTCTGTCTCTCTCTCTCATTCAAAGCGCTATCCACCCCATCTCACGCGCACTCATATAGCTCTATACTTATACTCATCTCTGAACATCGTATTGTCATCATCAATTGAACCAATGAGCGATTGTAAAACCCCTGGATTGTTAAGGATTCTAATCCTCTCTACATCAGTCTGGATTTATTGTGATTCGGTTCAGCTAATCACGCGTAACGTGTGATTGGGATTG
>NC_061822.1:8278001-8283001 GCF_019202785.1 Penaeus chinensis
TTCAAATATTCGAGCAAACGTCCATCCGTGTTTTTAAAATGGTGAATCATAATTGAGAGTTATTTATTCCTCTAGACTGCATAATTAATTTAATCAGATGGAGGTTGTAGAAAGTTTGTTCGCATCCCCAGACCGGGTACGGCCGTTAGTATTCTCATATCTCATTCATTATTCAAAAAGGTTTCTTCGTGAGTTTTATCAGTGTTTACAGCCTATTACCAGATGTGTGTTTCATATATATCTTTTAGCCCGCGCCTCGTTAGTCATTAAAAGCTTTATTAGGTAACAGATCATTTACTCAAGTTGTTTTTTTTTTGTGAATATTTTGATACGGAGAGAGAGAGAGGGAGAGGGATAGGGATAGGGAGAGAGAGAGAGAGAGAGAGAGAGAGAGAGAGAGAGAGAGAGAGAGAGAGAGAGAGAGAGAGAGAGAGAGAGAGAGAGAGAGAGAGAGAGAGAGAGTGTGTGAGAGAGAGAGAGAGAGAGAGAAGAGAGAGAGAGAGAGAGAGAGAGAGAGAGAGAGAGAGAGAGAGAGATAGATAGATAGAGAGAGAGAGAGAGAAAGAGAGATAGATAGATAGATAGAGAGAGAGAGAGAGAGAGAGAGAGAGAGAAACCTGAAAAAAATAAGCATACACTTGAAGCCATCCAGGAGGACAAAACAGTATAGAAGTGAAAGGAGCCGAAGAGGAAAAAAAAATCACAGTAAATTCTCGAAATGTTTACATGCAAAATCTGGATTTCAAAAATGGCCTTCAGACCCTCGACGATTTCTTTGTGGTCTGATTCCCTCCCTCCTTTCCCCGCTTTAGCTGTCTTTCATCCCAAATTATTCGTTAGCTCTTTCCTTCCTCACCCCGTTACCTAAACATCAGTTTCCTTACTCTCTAGTTTGTTATTGTTCTATGGCTCTTTTCTTTTCCCTGTGACTCTATATCCCCTTTCTTATTTTGATATTGAATTGCAAATGCTTTTTCATCTTTCGTTACTCTGTTTCCATGAAATGTTTTAGTAAAAATATGTGTTTTTCCTTTTCCATTTTTCTGTTATCTTTTTTTTTTTACTACAATTATATAAGTCAAGATTGATGACTTCCTGTGTGTGTAGAGAAATGATGGATTTTCGAAGATGTAGATTTTTTTTTGTTTTCAAGTATTTCTATATTATGTTCCTCATTTCTGACTTATTTAACAAACCCCCTTTTTCTCTTCTCTCTTCTTCCTGATTTGTATGTTTATTATCTAATTTATTTGATAAAATATTGATAACTGATCCTCTCATATCCCAATTCTACCCAAAATTGGGTTTTTTTAGAATGACATATTAAGTAAAAGCGGAAACGAAAAAGTGGAAATAAAAGACAAAAAATGAGATAGTTAAATGAAAAGTAAGACGAACAGAATAACAGAATCTAAATAACAGAAGTAACGACCTAAAGAAAATGTTCCTGTGTGTTTTGCGTTCTTTTACGTTTTGAAATTCTTCCTTTGTCCTTGTTTATTATCAGCTGTGTTTATTTTGCAGTTTATCATCTGGTCCAGTTAGATTTCTATTTTTTTTTTTTTTTAGGTTTCTTTTTTTTTTTATCTTTTATCTTTGCTCTGCTTAAATATTATCATGCTAAAAGCTGTTTTCTTTTGCGTAATTTATGAAACTTAATGCCAAGTATTATCTGTCGAGATTTGTGCTTCTGTTGGTTCAAGATAAGTAATATCTTTCGTCGTATCTTACCTCTTATTAATGTTTCTATGCGATAGACGTGTTTTATTCCATTGTTCATTTCGCCAGTTTGCAATCTCTTCTTTAAGTTGAAGAAATATATATATACATCGAGCTGTTAAGTATTTCCAAATGTTGCATTTTTTTTTTTTTTTACGTTTGTTTGTGGGTGCTTTGTCACTTGAATCATTGCACAGAAGCAACTGTAGCAATGATGATTATGACATCACAATGATTTTTTTTTTCTTTTGTTGTTTTGTTATGAATGGTAATGGTGATAATAATATTAGTAATGATGATAAGATAATATATATTAATAACAGCCATTATACTTATTTTTGTTTTTGTTCATTCACCATTTTTATTTGTATCATGCTCATGGTAATATTCTAATAATAAGATTAAAACAAATTGATATCGCATGGTGATCAAAATATCGATAGAATAGAATCAGGAAAGGCATTATTAGTATAAGTAATAATACTCAGATACTAACATTAGTGATAATAATAATAATAGCAACAAGAATGATAATCATAACACTGGGAAAAACGATATAATAACTATTAAAATAATCACTGGTTCCGCCTACGTCTAATATCATCAACTGTTTCTTTTATAATTCGAATTATTTTATCAATACAGTTATGCTAATGGTTTCGTCCTAGGTACTGTCATCAACAGCAACATCGTTACTAATAATTTCAATAAATTATAATTTTACATGTATTAATAATATATGGGTGTGTGAGGACTATGTATTATAATCAGCTTTGCTTTTGTTGAAATCATGAAAAAAAACACTAAAATAAACATACTTAGGGTAATATTCATATTAATTACTGATCGCACCGATAATAAATACGATATTAATAACTGTTGTTATTTTTTTTACAGTTCATTATTATCCTCTATAAGTAATAGTACAAATCATACGTAATAGTACCATTAATAGTATCATTCAGAATACTAAGATTGTTACTTTGAAAACAATGATAATGGCGGTCAGGTATCGTGTTTGTTAATATACTAGACAACAAAAAGTGGCAATAGTAAATGATAGTATCTAATGCCAATACTCGATTTATAGATATATATTTATAGTGGTGCTGGAAATGTGAGTGACTTGGCTTATCAGTATATTCAGGAACGAACCTGTCATTATTGCCGTAAATCACCACAGTTGCCAATGTTCTCTGATATAAAAATCACTCTGTCCTTTGTGAGTCTCGTATGTGTGTGTGTTTGTGAAAGATGGATGTGAATGTGTGTGTGTGTGTGTGTGTGTGTGTGTGTGTGTGTGTGTGTGTGTGTGTGTGTGTGTGTATGTGTGTGTGCGTACGTATATAGTTGAGATATCACAGTTCAGTAATACGGTCATTGTAGATATCTTTATTATTTTTTATCGCTACGCTTCTTATCATAATATTATGATTTGAAGAAATATTATCCGATCAGATCTTATTCTGCTAAATATTAAAAAAATATATATATTAGCCCCGTCTCTAAACGTTTCCCGCCCTTCTTCATCCGTATCCCTTCAAGCGTCGGAATCATCTATTTGTTCAAGCAAGTGCAAGCCAACCTCAAAATGGCAGTCGCTCATAAATAAGGCGTTATCTCATTTCTCACGAAGATTTAGCGCCACAAAAGAACGCCGAGGTCACTGGGGGAAGAAGCTAACAACAATAGATTGCTTGCCCAGTCCAGCCGAAGCCACAGCCAGGGAAATCGCACGCGGGACTCTGGCGTGTCTATATATACCCAATATATATATATTTCGCGCTTTGACCTGTCGTCCCGCGAAACAAAATCAAGTTCTATGCGTTTACTGACGTTGATTTTCGTTTTTCCTTCTGCGGGCAAACTCCATAGGTCCAAAGAAGGGAAATGTGGAGCTCTGTGATCAAGGTCCGCGGGGCGCCGTCCTCGTCCCGTTCCCGCGTGGTGATAAGAACGAGAATCCATCTTGATTCGCAATGATCTATGGCGCGTATTCCTCGGGCCAAAGACCGTAATCCAGCGCGTTCTGTGTGATAAGACGTGCATTCATCACTCCCTCGCTGATATACGATATATCTCGGATTCCTTTAATTTAGCCTCGAAGGGGGAAGTGAGAGCGCGCGGGGTTAAGAAGAAAAAGGGAAAAAAAAAAACGGAAAAAGGAGACGAGGGAGGAGGTGTATAAAACGGCAAGGGCGTCTGCCCCCTTTCTATTTTCTTCGTGTGTCATATCGTCGCTTATTTCGCTATCTTTTAATAAAATAATACCATCAAAGAGGTGTGAGCTATGAGGCAGAAAGGGGGGATAAAAAGATATGAGGACGGAGAGCATGCATAATGACTAGCAAATTGGCGCCAATTCTCCGGGATTGGTTAGAAAATGCTTAGTATTTACGGAAGGGCGATTACTATAATCATCGTACATGTGACACCCCGCGCAAGAAATATTGCCAGGGAAGGCGAAGACTGTCGTGAAATATTTCTTCTAACGACCACGTTGGCAGGGAAGATAGATATAAAATGACCTGATATATTTGATGCCTCGAGCTCAGGTTTTATATTCTGATTGATACGCTATTTTTGTATATTAAAAAAGTAAAAAAAGAAAAGAAAAAAAAAGGCGGGAAGGGAGGATTGGCTATATAATGTACAACATGAATCGAAATTTCTCATCCACGATATGGGAGGATTCATGATATTAGCGAAAATGAAAACGTAGGAATTTCCACGACTTCGGGCTTTAATTCCCGTGTTATAGTATGTAATCTTGCGTTAGAACACAATCTAAGAGATACTGCATAATTCCAAACATATCAAAACACAAGCATGGAGGTGATTTACATGCATATGGTGTGGGTTTTCGTTTTCTAATGTCACAGTATACACGGAATATACCTCAATTCACAAGCGGAATGTGCGCATTTGATATCCTATTTGTTATACAAGAAAACGTAGATAATCTATAAGGTAAATATGTATTAGAAAGGATATACATGTGTCACTTTTGCAACCTGATCTCTGCATTCTATTCGATTCATAACCTCCTCTTTATTAGGGTTAGTAAGTCCATTTTGCCAAATGAATGTAAACTAGATTTCTTTTGCAACTGGAATAAATTACAATTATCAAGGAAGCCAAACCTTTATCTATCCCTCTTAATAAAGTAAAATAGAGATACAAATATTGACTATGAAATCGATAAAGTTAGTCTGTCACCATCAGCCATGTAGGATAAACCCATAATGAGAAGTATTGATCGAAAAAAAATCCCAAATTGA
>NC_061822.1:8313001-8328001 GCF_019202785.1 Penaeus chinensis
GGAAGGACAGGGAGAAAAAGGAAGGAAGGGAAGGGAGGGAGAGAAGGACGGACGGACGGAGAGAGAAAAAGAGAAAGATTGAGAGAGAAAGAGAGGGAGAGAGAGGGGGGGAAGAAGCAAGAAGAAAAAATCAACATGTCCGTAGACTGAACCTGCATTTCTTTTTTTTTCCCAACTGAAATCAAATTTGATTTTGTAACCGCCATCTCATTTTTCTAATAAATAATTTCCTTCATGTTCGCTTCCCTTTCATCAAAGTAATATCACAATAATGTATATATGGCGCTCAATGTGTAAAGAAATCGCATAATAACTAAGAGAAAAATATTGAAAAGTAAATTTATAGACAAACATACATGTCTATAATAATAATAAAAATGGGAGAGGCATTACACACATAATCAGACAGACAGACAGACAAGCAGAGAGGGAAGATAGAAAGATAGGAACACTTACAATCTTCAAATCTAATCGAACAACAGTAATTCATAATGACATCAAAAAGAAAGAAAAAAAAATATGCAAATGAGAAATATATATATATATCGACATACCCAGAAGCCCATTCCTAACACGACGTATTAATATATAAGGAAATCGAGCTTCATCGTAAACGCATTCACGTGACCTACAAATAAACGTCACATGTCACTCAGTGGAAGTAAACACGATTTCCTCTTCCATGAACACCCCTAGACCCCCCTATCTGTACCCCTCCCCCATCCCCCTCCTTCTCCTCCCGCCCCATCACCCTTCACCTCCCCTTTACTCGTACCCCCGCCCCCACCCCCACCCCCTTCCCTCTCTTTCTTATTTTCGGAAAAATCCTCAATAATACGGATATTGGGTAATTCACCTAGACCATATATTTTTATTAGATATTGTGCCCTTGAGAAAACTTTTTTTTTTTCTCTCTCCCTCCCTTTTTTTCCTCTTCCTTTCTTTATTTTTTGAGTCTCTCTGGTTATCTTAGAATGTCTGTTTCTATCTTACTATACCTGTCTGTCTGTCTCTGTCTGTCTCTCTGTTTCTCTGTCTGTCTCCGTTTCGGCCTCTCTCTATCTCTCTCTCTCTCTCTCTCTCTCTCTCTCTCTCTCTCTCCCTCTCTCTCCTCCTTTCTCTCTCCCTATTCTTCCAATACCTTCCCTCTGCCTTCCCCCGCCGCTCCTTTTCCCTAATTTTCCCTCCCTCCCTCCCTCCCTCCCTCCTCATCTCTCCCCCCTTTCTCGCTCCCTCCTTCCCTCCCTCCCTCCTTCCCTCCTTCCCTCCTCATCTCTCCCCCCTTTCTCGCTCCCTCCCTCCCTCCCTCCCTCCCTCCCTCCCTCCCTCCCTCCCCCCCTCCTCATCTCTCCCCCCTTTCTCGCTCCCTCCCTCCCTCCCTCCCTCCTTCCCTCCCTCCCTCCTCATCTCTCCCCCCTTTCTCGCTCCCTCCTTCCCCTCCTCCCTCCCTCCCTCCCTCCTCATCTCTCCCCCCTTTCTCGCTCCCTCCTTCCCTCCCTCCCTTCCTCCTTCCCTCCCTCCCTCCCTCCTCATCTCTCCCCCCTTTCTCGCTCCCTCCTTCCCCTCCTCCCTCCCTCCCTCCCTCCCTCCCTCCTCATCTCTCCCCCCTTTCTCGCTCCCTCCTTCCCTCCCTCCCTTCCTCCTTCCCTCCCTCCCTCCTTCTCGCTCTTCCTCTTTGCGACGTGCATTACTTACATGATGAAAGGGAATGAGCGATGGTGTATTGGTCGTAACCATAAAATACGGATTACGTTAATTATGAGCAAAAGTAGCGGACGTTCGAGGCATGGGGGGGGGGGAGTGGGGATGGGGGAGAGGGGGGGAGGTTGATCACTTAAACACCGGCCTGGAAATGTATGTGAGTTGGGCGCCTGTTTATTTTTTATTTTTTTTCCTTTTTCGGATTTCTACTTCGTTAGTGGTTTCTTTGTTATTTGTTAGCTTTTTTGTTTATTTGTTTTTTATTGTTACTATTGGTGTTTGTTTGTTTGTTTGTTTTTGTGTCTTTTTCTTCTTCTTTCCTGTCTTGGGCATCATCTTTCTTTATCTTCTTTTCTCTGTCCCATTCATCCACATCCTTCTCTTTCTCTGTCTCTTACTCCATTTTCTCTTTCCACCTTTTATCCACAATCCTACTTATGATTTTCCTCTTCAATCACCATCATTCCCATCACCCTTCACCTCTTCCTCATTCTCCTCCTCCTCCCTCCTTCCTCCTCATCATCATATTTCTACTTCTCTCTCATTTTCCTACTCATCCTCCCCTCCCCCCTTCCCCCCTACCACCTCGTCTTCCTCTCCCTCTTCCTATTTCATCCTTCATCCTATTTTTTCCCTTTTCCATTCTTCCAATTTGGGAAAGACCAGAAACTTCCATCGTGAAAAGGGCCGACCACCCGCGAAAACAACTCTTGCTTTGCTCTAATTGGTGGTTTAACTGTCGAATTGGTAGTTTAACTGTCGAATTGGTAGTTTATCTGTCGAATTGGTAGTTTCAATGTTGAATTGGCTGTTTAACTGTCGAATTGGTAGTTTCAATGTTGAATTGGTTTAACTGTCGAATTGGTAGTTTCAATGTTGAATTGGTTGTTTAATTGTCAAATTGGTAGTTTAATTGTCAAATTGGTAATTTAATTGTCAAATTGGTAGTTTAACTGTCGAATTGGTAATTTAACTGACGAATTGGTTGTTTAATTGTCAAATTGGTAGTTTAACTGTCGAATTGGTAATTTAACTGTTGAATTGGTAGTTTAATTGTCGAATTGGTAGCTTAACTTTCGAACTGGTAGTTTATCTGCCGTATTTGTAGTTTAACCGTTGGGCAGTCGTCGTGAAATTCCAGTACACATGTTAGACCTTGGCAATCGTCAGTCTACTTAAAGATTTTACTAAATCGTGTGTGTTCAGGTTTATAATACATAGTTTAAGTCTGTGCAATGTTTTACTATTAATTCACTTTTATCTATTTATCTAATATTTATTTTTTATTATATTTAAATTATGGCCTGTTTCTGTTCAGTGTTGTTTGAAGCCCAGGTCATGTTTTAAACTCAAGATTTAGTGTCCGAGTATGCGTTCGTGTGGTAAGTACTTTTGGATCATCTGTATATTTTCTGTGTCTTGGAAGTGAGGGGGTGAAGTAGAAGGTAAAGGAAAAGGAAAAGAGGAATGAGGAGAAGGAGACGGGGAGGGGGAGGGAGAGGGAGAGGAAGAGGAAGGAAGGAAGGAAGGAAAGGAACAGATACAAAAAGAAAAAACAAGAAAGAGAGAGAGAGGGAAGGGGTGAGGGAGGGAGGGAGAAACGGGGAAGAAATTGAAGAAAGAAATAGGAAGAGGGGGATAGAGAGAAAGATATAAACAAAGAGGGTGAGAGAAAGAGAGAGAGGGGAGGGGTGGGGGAGAGACAGACACGGCAAACCTGTCCCCTTGAGTTCATAACTCAAACTTCCCCACAAAGGCTTATGCACTCAAGACATCGCGTGGTTTTGTGAATATCCTCATAATTATAGCGTTCGATCCTTCGCGTAAATACACTCTCTCCTTGTTCACGTTCATACAGCAACATATTTATTATCTTTGCTTATATGACAGTTTCAATTTCGGTCGTTTCGCGAAAAAACCTTAGCAATTAGAATTTCATGATTTCGCACAATAAGCGAAGATACGTCCATGGTATTATTCTCTCTATTGGACTCCTTAAAATTCGAGTTTGCTTTCCTCTAATAAACTCTGAAGTGCGTTTATTCCCCTATTCTAATTCTGCTTTGTCTTCTCTGTTTCGATGCGGGTGCTCTATTGAGTGGCCTGGTTTATGTGGGACGTTACTGGAATTCTGGGTGTTATTTTTTACCGGTATTGTCTTTTGAAGCAGTGCGTTTCTTATTTGTTTCTTTCTTATTTGCTTCTTGTTTGCATATGGTGTTGAGATTTTTATTAAAATTCATGGACACTAGTTTTTTTTTTTTTTGGGGGGGGGAGGGAGGGAGGTGGGAAGTGTTCTCGGAAAAATAAAATAAATGTACATCATTTTCACATTACTAAACCATTCCCATTTTTCATTCGGTTTTAAGCAAATTAATTTTTTTTCGTGTTCAAGACTTCCATAAATCTTGATAAATTTAGATCATGGTTCACAAATTATGATAAAACTTTTAAGAAAATTACTAGAAGTAGCCATTTTCAATCACTGCCCATTTTAACTTTTTTCCGTTTATATTTTGTATCAAACTATAACAACTCCATGATGACAATGAACTTTTTACCCGACAACAAAAGAAAAAAAGAAAGTATTATAAAACCTTTAAAAAAAGAAAGAAAGAGCCCGAAGTTATTTTACTTCAAACGAACAAAATATCGGGCAAGAGTTTCCAATAAAGTGGTCGTTAAGAGGAATACTTTTTTTTTTTTTTTTATCATATCGTCGCTTTGTTGAATAATAGTCTATTCGGATAATTTATTTCACTGTGATGACTTAACTATGACTTAATTGCGTTTTATTTTTCCTTTATATTTTTTATTTATTTTATTTATCATTGTTTTGTGTGTGTGTGTGTGTGCGTGTGTGTGCGTGTGTGTGCGTATGTGTGTGTGTGTGTGCGTGTGTGTGCGTGTGTGTGCGTGTGTGTGCGTGTGTGTGTGTGTGTGTGTGTGTGTGTGTGTGTGTGTGTGTGTGTGTGTGTGTGTGTGAGTGTGTGTGTTTATGTGCACATGTGAGTAATTTTGGGCGTGTTTGTGTTGAACATGACGATGACTTTCTGTAACGCCGTATAGAAATTGATTAAATAATAAAAAGATGTGATCTTTATTCTTGAATTTCCTACTTATAATTTCAGGAAACTGGTGAATGATGTAGACACCTGAATGGCGGTCGTGTAGTTGTGGTTTCGGGTGACAATTCCCCCGGTGAAAGTGGTTGATGGTTGAATTCGTTGGTGGTTGTGGATGATTAACTACCGTGAGTGAGGCCGTTGTTATTGGTGTTGTTGTGGATAGTAGAATCCTTTGTTTATAATTCATCTCCATTCATAATTTGTGATTCTTTGTATTCGTGTATAGTCTCTCTCTCTCTCTCTCTCTCTCTCTCTCTCTCTCTCTCTCTCTCTCTCTCTCTCTCTCTCTCTCTCTCTCTCTCTCTCTCTCTCTCTCTCTCTCTCTCTCTCTCTCTCTCTCCCTCTCCCCCTCTCCCTCTCCCTCTCCCTCTCCCTCTCCCTCTCCCTCTCTCTCTCACCCTCTCTCCCTCCCTCCCTCCCTCCCTCCCTCCCTCCCTCCCTCTCCCTCTCCCTCTCCCTCTATTTAAATATCTATTTACCTATCTATCTCCTTAACTCAACTTTCCTCTTTAGTGTTTAACAACAAAAAGCAAACGATAATCATAATGATCAACTTACGTTCCAACACCAATTTCCTAGACGGGAATCTCTTAATATTGCAACGTACAGAAACGACCGTGCCCCTTATTCCGATGCTATTTTGTCTAATAATAGTAATAGTCCTTGGATGGAAAATAAAGCAAGGAAGTAAAGAGACTCGACATACGTTATGGATGTAATAACCATGAACCTTTACGACCCAAATCATGCTTACTAGAGGACGGGGTTGTATATATATATATACGCTCCCTCTCTCTATTTACCTCCCTTGTTATTGCCGTCTACAATATATCGTAGTTTTTTTTCCCCTTTTTTAATATATGGCTGTTGATAGCATTTATGGTTGGTTTTGTCGTTATTATTCCTTTTTATGAGTTATGGACGATGGACTTGCAAGGATTTCCAATACTGTTAAATACACAAGTTTGTAAGAACGGAGGTTTTGAACACACATGACGCTAAAGACGAAGAAATGAAACCAACAGCATATAATCTCAAATCAAATCTGACATAATCTAATCAAAGCCATTAAAATCTGATCCAAGAACATTTTTAAAAATCTTTAAAAAAAAAAAAAGGAAGTCAATCCTAATGATACATAAAAAAAGCGACTTGGCAACCGCAGACAACACGGCGGTCTGCCAGGCGGAAAATGCTGTGAAAAAAAGAAAAAGAAAAAGAAAATACTCATTGCGCATTACCATGATGGCTGATTATGTCCAGTAAGTGATCAAGTCTTGATAGCTGATCATTGCCCTCGTCAGCAGGTCGCCTTGGTCAAAGCTGTGTTATATCACGGCTTCGCGATTTATGGAGCCAAATGAGCTGCTGCAACGGACTTTATGGCGGGAATTTTGAGTTCCTTTTTTTTTTTTCGATTTTGCTTTGTCCTTCAATTGTCTATTTGAATATCAGTTCATCTGTCTGTCTAGCTTTCTTTCTGTTTGTAGCCTGTTTGTAGCCTAACTCCCTCACATGCTCTCTCTCTGTCTCTGTCTCTTTCTTTTTCTTTCGTTCCTCTAAAATTGTTCAATTTATTACGTTTATATATGTATAATAAACATAAATCAATAGAATAAAGAGCAGAAAAGTCGAACCCTCATTTTCCGCTTCTTCTTCTTCTTCTTCTTCTTTCTTTTAACAGTTCCATCCTATGCCTTGTCTTCGGTCCATCTTCACTTTCGTTGTGATAAAGGGGAAAGGGGGGGGGGGGGGGATCGGGCGTGGCGAGGAACCCACCAACTCCGCTATTATCTATTCACAGATGACTAAACATTCCTGTATAAAATTCTAACATTCGGGAATACATCCCCCCCTAAGTAACAACAACAAAATAAAAAAACATTAACAAAAAAAAGATAAATATAGATGAAAAGGCGCGACGTGGCAACTCCAGCCGTCCTCAGATTTGAGTGACACTAAAATTAACCGCAAGGATCCAACCGCATTAGTGTTCGATCACAAGGTTTGGATGTAATACGAGGTTTGAGCTTCATTATGTGCCATTAGAGAGTATAAGTGTCGCCCAAGGGAGCTTCAATCCCAAGTGTTCCTGTCACTTATACTCGGCCGGCGGTGAGGTTAGGTGGGGTGGGGGGTGGGGGTGGAGGAGGGGGAGGGGAGAAAGGGAGTGGGTAGGCGAGGAAAAGGGGGTGGGGGGGCGAAAGGGCGGCGCGGCCCACTAGCACCCTTCCTGTCCACCTTTTCCATCACCCTTTCCCTCTCTCTTTTGTCCTCTCCTCTTTATCTTCTCTTTCCCCCCTCCCCCTTCCTCCCTCCTCCTCCTCCTTACTCCTCCTTACTCCTCTTCCTCCTTACTCCTCCTCCTCCTTACTCCTCCTCCTCCTTACTCCTCCTCCTCCTTACTCCTCCTCCTCCTTACTCCTCCTCCTTACTCCTCCTCCTTCTCCTCCTTACTCCTTCCCGTCTCCCTGCCCCCTGCCTCTCCTCCTATTCCTTCCCCCGCCCCCTTCTCTCATCTTTCCCCCTCCCCTCTCTCCTCCTCCGTCTACCCATCTCCCCTCTTCTCTTGCCCTCCTCCCCTTTCCCCTCTTCTATCCCCCTCCTCCCTTTTCCTCCTCTCCCTTCCCTACCCCCGTCCCCTCTTCTCTACCACTTTCCCCCCTCCCCCCCTCCTCCCCTTTCTCCCCCCCCCCCCCCCCCCGCCGGTAACGCCTCCTCCTTGCCCTGTATAACCTGTCCTGTTCATTCTTCTTTATTTTCTAACTCATCCGTTTTTATGACGGGCGCCCTGTAATACAGAAATCCTGTAACTAATAATTATCGGATTTATATGAAAACTTCGCCTCAAACTTCGGGAAATGATGGTGCATTTTCTCTTGTCTCCCCCTCTCCCCTTCTCCCCCTCTTTCCCCTCTCCACCTCCTCCCCCTTGACTCCCTCCTCCTCCCCTCTCTCCCTCTCTCCTCCTCTCCTTGCCTCCTCCTTCCCCACCCCTTTCCCCTCTCTCCTCCTCCCCTTGGCTCCTCCTCCTCCTCCCCCCCCTTCCCCTTTCAGAGTCTTGTGTACGTACACATTTTTTTTTTTTTTTTTTTTTTTTTTTTTTCTTTTTTTTGATCTTTCGCCGTTCGCCTTTTCGTAAAATTCTCTTCCTTTTCAACTCTTCTCTTTCGCCTTCTATCCTTTTCCTTCTTCACTTTCTTCGTATAAATCTTCGGTTTTCTTATTTTTTTCGTCTTCGTCTTCACTTTCTTCTTCATTTTCTTCTTCCCCTTCATCATCACTCTTTCTAATTTTCTTTTTCATCTTCGTCTTCTCTTTCTTCGTCTGAATCTTTTTATGGTTGTTATGGTTTTCTTTTCCTTCTCCTTCTTCTTCTTCTTCTTCTTCTCCTTCTTCTTCTTCTTCCCCTTCATCTTCACTCCCATCAATTTTCTTTTTCATCTTCGTCTTCACTTTCTTCACCTTCATTTTCTCCTCCTTTTCCCTCTTCTTCGGATTCTTCATTTCCGCCCCTTCACCTTCGCCAAAAAATCCCTCTTCATTTTCGTCTCCATTACTACAAAAAAAAAAAAAAATCACCTTCATCTCTGCTTTGGTGTAAAATTCCTTCACTTGAATTAACAAAAATATTCTTCAATCTCATTCACTTTCGCCTAACTCTTCACCTATTTTTTTACCTTATCGTCATCACCTTCACCTGCTTCGCCTCCATCTTCCTCACTTCCTTTTTTCTTTTCTTTTTCTTTCCCGCATTCTCAATCTTCATCTTCTTTGCCTCCTTCCCTTTATCTTCACTTCCATTGCCTACTTCTCTCTTTCTTCTCTGTCTTCACTTTCCTCTCTTTCGCCATCCTTCTTCCCTTCCTTCGCCATTTTCACCTTCTTCTTCTTTTTCTTCTCCTTCTTCCCCTTTCTTCCTCTCCCTCGCCCTCTTCATTTTGCCTTCTTCCCATTCTTCTCCTTCGCCTCTTCTTCTTCTTCTCCCCGTCTTTCCCTATCCTTCGCCCTCTCCCCTTCTCTTTCTCTCCCCCTCTCTTTCTCTCCCCCTCTCTTTCTCTCCCCCTCTCTTTCTCTCCTTCTTCCCCTCTCTTCCTCTCTTCCACGCTTTTTCCCTTCTTCCTCCCTCTCTCCCTCTCATTCACCCTCTTTCTCTTCTCCCTCTCCCCTCTCTCCCTCTCCCCCACCCTCTCCCCCTCTCTTCCTCTCCTTCTCCCCCTCTCTTCTTGTCCTTCTCCCCCTCTCTTCTCCTTCACCCTCTCCCCCTCTCTCCTTCTCCCTCTCTCTCCCTCTCCCTCTCCCCCTCTCTCCCTCTCCTTCACCCTTTCCCCCCTCTCCCACTCTCCTTCCCCCTTTCCCCCCTCTCCCCCCTCTCCCCTACTCTTCCTCCCCCTCTCCCCCTCTCCCCCTCTCTTCCTCCCCCTCTCCCCCTCTGTTCCTCCCCCTCTCCTTCTCCCCCTCTCTCCCTCTCCCTCTCCCTCTCCCCCTCTCCTTGGCCATGCGGGGCGGCGAGAGGAGCGGATGCGAGGGGGTCGGCGGCACCAGAGCGGATTACAGACCGACGTAAAATCCGGATCGAAACCCCTTTCCGAGCGCGAGTCGTGGGAGGGGGAATATAGGCTGCCTGTGGTGGGTGTCTGCTACGGTTCTTTTGTCTGTATATGTTTCTATTTTGTGTTTATTTATTAACTTATTCTTCTCTTCTTTTCTTTTCTTTTCTTTTTTTTTTCTTTTTTTATTCTTTTTTTTTTCGTCTTCTTTGGTTGTTTTCTTTCGAAAACTCTCTGTGTCTCTTGTCTTTCGAACTCTCTCTCTCTCTCTCTCTCTCTCTCTCTCTCTCTCTCTCTCTCTCTCTCTCTCTCTCTCTCTCTCTCTCTCTCTCTCTCCCTCTCTCCCTCTCTCCCTCTCCCCCTCTCCCTCTCCATCTCCCTCAAAAAAAACTGCACTCAAATAAAAAAAATAAAAACAAAAATAACAACAATGACAAAATAACGATTCGCAATACACAAGCCCGAGTTGCAATCTATGATTACAGATTTTATAGATGCTGCGCGCCGGAGTTGCATTTAACCATAACCCTTTCGCACAGGAAACCGAAGAATAGGGGGAAGAACAAAATACCGGAGAGATAATTGATAAGAAGGAAAAAATAATGAGGTAAAGGTGAGAATTTTAGGGAAAAAAAGATAAAATAAGGCAGAAGAAAGGTACTCAATCGATGAAAATATGCGTTTGAAATACTAATACGAAAAAAATTAATAAATCGGTATTGTGATTTCCCTTCATGCAGAATTTCCAAGATATTAAGAAAACTCCAAAATAAGATAGAGCAGACTAAAGAAAATATTTTTAAGATATACTCTATATTTCTAAAGAAAACGATGGATAAAAGATCTTCGGAAACGTGGCAAACAAAAGGATAACTAAATCGTTATGAAAGAGTTTGTTTATTCCCTACTAAAGGCCGGTAACAAGAATCAGTCTCCATGACGTATATTTCGAGTTTTATAGCGTTTTCCTCCGCTACGTCTAGTGTCTTCTCTTGTACCCTTTCCTTATTTGTCTGTCTCTGTTTGTCTTTTGATTTGATTTTTTTTTTTTTTTTTTTTTTTTTTTTTTGGGGGGGGGGTGTTTGTTTTCTGTGGCTGTTGTATATATACCGGTCTCTTGCACTTGCTTTCTTCTCTTTCTCTCTCTCTCTCTCTCTGTCTCTGTCTCTCTCGCTCCTCTCTCTTCTCTTATCTCTCCTCTCTTCTTTCTCCTCTTTACTCTCTCCTCTCTCCTCTCTTCTCTCTTCTCTCTCCTCTCTTCTTTCTCCTCTTTACGCTCTCCACTCTCCACTCTCCACTCTCCACTCTCCACTCTCCACTCTCCTCTCTCCTCTCTCCTCTCTCCTCTCTCCTCTCTCCCCCCCTCTCTCTCTCTCTCTCTCTCTCTCTCTCTCTCTCTCTCTCTCTCTCTCTCTCTCTCTCTCTCTCTCTCTCTCTCTCTCTCTGTCTGTCACTCTCTCCCTCTCTCTGTGATAAACCATTTTCCCTTCCTTTCTTCCTGTCTTCCGTCGTTCTTTCTTCTCTGCCGCCCCCCCCCCCCTCCCTTCCTTCCTGGTGCTATTTGGAAGCACCCCTCGCTTATGTCATAATTCGTATGCCATGACAAGACATAGTTTCATGACACGAGTCTGCATGATACTAGGGTCTCGCTGCCTGTACCATCTTCCTCATGACGCGACTTCCTCATGACACAAGACGCCGTGACATGGGGGGGGGGGTGAGGGGGGAGGGGGGTAATGTCAGGTAAGTCTTTGTTGGCGAAGACGAAGTCAGCTTGCCGGTGGCGACTGTCCGGTTCCTCGTTCGAAGGTACCCGCGGACCGGAACTGCCTGTCTGCTCTCTTTCAGTGTCGGTCTCGGCCTCACTCTCTGTCTGTCTCTATCTCCAAAGTTTATATAGATATATAGACCTTGTCTCTCTCGGTCTCGGACTCTCTCTCTCTCTCTCTCTCTCTCTCTCTCTCTCTCTCTCTCTCTCTCTCTCTCTCTCTCTCTCTATCTCTCTCTCTCTCTCTCTCTCTCTCTTTCTCACTCACTCTCTCTCTCTCTCTCTCTTTCTCTCTCTCTCTCTTTCTCACTCTCTCTCTGTCTCTCTCTTCCCCTCCCCCCCCCCCTCTCTCTCTCTCTCTCTCTCTCTCTCTCTCTCTCTCTCTCTCTCTCTCTCTCTCTCTCTTATATATGTGTGTGTGTGTGTGTGTGTGTGTGTGTGTGTGTGTGTGTGTGTGTGTGTGTGTGCATCTATATATACATATATATACACATTATATATATATATATATATATATATATATATATATATATATATATCACCTCACCACATGTCAATTGTATATATCTTCAGCCACTAGCCACAAATCTACGGGTCTCATCTCCGAGAATCAACACTCGGCCAGTTATCTCTATTTTAGTCTAATAAAAACGCGCGCAGATAAACACATACATATATGCAGTATATATGTTTGTAGACTTGTATAGATAGAGAGATTGATAGATAGTAGATAAGTAGATGGATGGAGAAGATAGATAGATAGAGGGAAATATTGATAAATATGGGTAGATAGACATGCAAAAAGAAAAAAAAAAAAAATATATATATATATATATATTATTATGTGTGAGTGTATGTGTGTGCGCGCATACATACATACATACATACATACATACATACATACATACATCCATACACACATGTATGTATGTATGATCTGATTAATCCAACCCTTGCAGCCCATCGTCTCCGCCGACCGTGCTCTCTCCCGACGCTTCCCGACGAGCCCGACAAGGCAAGGCGGCCGTGGCTTCTCTGTCGGGTAACGAACACGAATGACAACGCGGGTCACCCGACCAAGACGGACAGTGACTCAGATCTTGGCGAGAGAGAGAGAGAGGGAGAGAAACTGGGAGAGGGCGGGAGGGAAGGAAGGAAGGAAGGAAGAGAGAGAGGGAAAGAGGAAGGAAGGAAGGGAGAGAGAGAGAGGGGATGGGAGGGGGAGGGAGGGAGGGAGGAAGAGAAAGAGAGAAAGAGAAAGAGAAAGGGAGAGAGAGAGAGAGACAGAGACAGAGACAGAGACAGATAAAAGGAAAGAGATAAAAGAGTGAGAGACGAGAGAAACGAAAAAGAGGAAGAGAGACAGACAGTCAGACAGACAGAGAGAGAAGGGAAAGAAAGAGAGAAGGAAAAGACGAAGAAGAAAATTTCGATTAATTAGCATTGTCGCTCTTGTGGTTTGCCTTGATCAGCCAAGCTCGGAATGTTACGTTCGATCTGATGCCTTTCGCACGAGGTGTAACTTCTTTACGGTCATTTTATTATTGCTATATCATTACCATTGTCACTGTTTATTACTATTACGAATTCGAAGTGTTTCATCAATTTTTTTTTTTCGTTCTTTTTTTTCTTCTTTTTTTTTTCGTTTTCATCCTTTGTTGTTCTCAATGATATCCTGAGAAAGTCCTTTGTCGCTGCAGGATATCCGCTGTAATGAGGAGTGTGTAGAAAAGGAGGGTACATTTCCCAAGATGAAAGGATCTTGTGATGCGCCGCGTTGTGTGCGGATGAGGATTTTTATTTCCCTGTGGATATTCTCTGTCGTGTGCGGATATTTTGGGGGTGTTTTGTGGATCAGTGCAATTAGTCTGTGTGGATTGCAGTGTTCATGTTGATTGTTGTTCTCCGGGCGTTGGATGTTCTATGTTGCAATGGGATGGGGAACAATCCTTAATGTTTGTTTGAGAAGTAAGCGAAGTTTCCATGTTGAGTGTGCATAACGAGTGTATTGTATGTGGGTGAGGAGCAGTGCCCTAGGTTGATTATGTTGCAGGGCAGGATGTATGTGGAAAAGCAGGAAGCTCTATGTCGTCTGTAGCTCCGATGTTTGGCAATCTGTGCGAATTGAAAGTGTGGTTATGCGTTAAGTTTATGGGAGGAATGAATTTAATTTAGTGTATAGTTGAACTAATTGCAAAATGGGCCTTATAGGGATATCTTCGTGACATCATTTTCGAATGTAGTTTATATATAAAAAAAAGTTTATATGATTCCTAGATTTTTTTTTTCTTCTCAAGTATCCATTTTGTAGAAAATATTCACACGACAATACTCTTTCTCTTGGTTATTATATGGTTAAGCTAAAAATCATCTTTGGTATTGAACACTCTTCTTGATATTATCTAATATCAAGAATAGTTTCCTCAATTCTTAAAACTTTGCCGTTTTTTTCGTGACATCCCTCTCTCCCTCCCCCCCCCCCCCCCCCACACACACACACTCGCTCTCAAGTCCAATGATCAAACTCATTATAATTTCTATTAATCACTATTTTCGCATGGTTTCGTACCAATATTATCTTTCTTGTCTTCGGGTAATAATAATAATAATACCGCCTGTTTTATTCACAAGGGCTACACGCGTGGTTGTGCATGAATGAGGTTATTTTAATTAATTTCATGGCGCACTTCCTGCTAACCTGAATATCATGCACGTGTTCTGCAGGTACAATGGGGCGAAATGACTTTACTTCTGAATGTGCCTTATCAGCCCAGCGCCCGTAGATCACGCCTCTCGTGCATATCGTCACACGTGAGTGGACTTGAGGCACAGGGGCGTTTTCGGTGGGTTAGTGTGCGTTCTGTTCACGTTTTTATTCATTTTTTTTGTTGATCTGGTTATTTATTTGTATTATATGTATATGACTTTTTTTTTATTCAGTATTTTTATGGGTTATGTTTTTTGAGGCGTCCATTTTTTTTTTTTTTTTTTTTTTAGCTTATTTCATCTCTCCTGATGACCAGATGCAATATAGATTTGATTTACGAAGTATGGGAGATCGATTTTTTTTTTTTTTTTCCTTCTAAGTCTGGCCTAACGAAAACGAGCTCTCACTACAGAAAACGGAAATTCTATGTAATCTCGTCCCGTGTGAGTTTTACCGCCAGATCCTACCCAGCTAACACCGGAAAAAGGCTTGTTACTTGCATAGTTACCTGGGCATGAACACAGAACACAGGTTAAAACCGAGGGATAGCGCTTGTCTGAACGCCCTTTCATTGCAGTGTTTTTGTAAGGCTCGATTCGCAGGCGCCCAGGGCTATGTTGGTGACCCTGGTATGGGTGGTCTAATCCACGAGGGTTAAGTATAGCCTTCATGTACATAATTACAGCGTGGTTGGCAAAAAAGACCCGGTCGGCGGTGTTATTTTGCTCACAACAGCCAATGACAACATTAATACAGCTCAAACGGCCAATCGGGAGACGCAGCCGCCCGCGCGCGCTTCGGCCCACGAGCGCTGACCAATAAAAACAATCTCCTTCCTCGCCATAACGCTACCCTAATTTCGGCTCCGGAAAATTTATACGGAAATTGTTGGTCGCCTTCTCTATAATCGAGCAAAACAAGCCCGCCTAGAATAAGAAATAACTTCCTGTAATAGCCCAGTTTGAAGACTCAGGTCAGCGAGGGAAGGGGGGCTTCTAGGGGGTGGGTGGGGTGGGTGAGGGGGGAGGCGTTCGTGGATTCAACCGTCTGCGGCGAAGTCCGGATGCGTTCGTCATGCGGCCGGGATGGGGCGCCCCTTTTTGCCCCGGCGCCCCTCTGCAAGATGCGCTCCTCACACTCCTCTCC
>NC_061822.1:8335501-8337062 GCF_019202785.1 Penaeus chinensis
TCCGTCCTCTGCCTCCGCCCTTCATAGATGTCTTTTGTGAAGTTATAGATATATAGTACACATACACGGATATATTTGTGTATTTGTATTCAAGTACATATGTTTATATGTGTGCATGTGTGTGTGTTTATCTATCTATATCTGTATCCATGTTTATGACTATCTTCATATCTATCTATCTACCTATCTATCTATCTATCTATCTATCTTTCTAATTACCTGTCTATCTATCGTTCTATCTAAATTAATATCTATCTATACATGTATATATTTCTATATAACTATATCTATCTATTTATATATTTATCTCCTTACTTACCTATCTATTTATATTTATCTCTAATTATCTATCTGTCAGTCTATCGGTGTGTAAACCTTTCTAATTATCTTTCTTGATACTCATCTACCTATGTATCTGCATATATATCTATAAACCTGTCTTTATGTGTGTGTGTGTGTGTGTGTGTGTGTGTGTGTGTGTGTGTGTGTGTGTGTGCGTGTGTGTGTGCGCGCGTGTGCATACATACATACATGCATACATACATACATACATACATACATACATACATACATACATACATATATAAATACATACATAAATACATAGATACATACATAAATATATAAATACATACATAAATACATAGATACATACATAAGTATATACATACATAAATACATTCATACATACATACATACATACACAAATGTATGTATGTACAGTATATATGTATGTATGCATGTATATATGTATGTATGTATGTATGTATGCATGTATGTATGATATATATACATATATATGTATATATATATGTGTGTGTGTGTGTGTATAAATACATGTATATATATGTATGTATATGTATATATATATGTATATATATATGTGTGTATATATACAATATATGTATGTGTATATGTGCAAATGTATATATATACATATATACGCACACACACATATATATATATTATATACATATGCGTGTGTGTAAACATACACACACGAACATATTTGTATCATATATATGTATGTGTGTGAAGGTCTGTGTGTGTGCGTGTTTAATCAATGTCTATATTTACCTCTTCGCAAGGCCAAAATTTCCCAGAAGCAATTGCAGGAAATCAGTGTCGCAACAGCTCATCATAGCGCGGTGGACACACACATAATTGGCCTTTGTGATTCGGAAACAAATGTCTGTCTGTGCTAAAGGCCTCGATCCCATTTCGTTTTGGACTGTGAATAGGATCGGAAACGCTGAATGGGTTTAGAGCAGGGGTTCCTAATCTTTCTTTTATTTTTCATTCTCATTTTCTTTATTTTTAATTTAATAATCTCCTTTTTTTCAGGTTCGGGTATGAATAGTTTCGAATAATGTGACGGTGTCTGCAGCTTCAGGACAAGAACTCTTTATAGAAACATTCCAGTTTATTGATGTGTGAGAGATAATTACTTATAAGTAGGTACTGTAGGTGAGATGAAATTCATATTTACATATGGCTCCACGGCCCCCAGTAGGAGGGGGAGGGTGGGGGGTAGGGATGGGGCGGTGTTGTGGATTTGAGA
>NC_061822.1:8355484-8367984 GCF_019202785.1 Penaeus chinensis
TAGCAACATCTTTATCACTGAAACTTTTATTATTGTCAACATTATCATTCTCATTATTACTATAATAATGATGATGATAATAAGAATGTTAATATTACTGATAATGAAAACGGTGATGATGGTAATCTGATAATTATTATTATCAGTCATTATTATTATCATTTTTATCATTATTGCTATTATCATTGTTATTGTTCTCATTATTATTGTTATTACTGTTGTTTTGTCTTTGCTGTTATCGTTATCATTATCATTATCATTGTTATTAATACTATTATCATTATTATTATCATCACCATTGTCGTAGTAACATTACACACACACACACGCACACACACACACACACACACACACACACACACACACACACACATATATATATATATATATATATATAATGTTTGCACACACACACATACATTTTAGGATAATAAGAGATGCCCGTTGATAACGTTCTCCTAGAACAGAAGTTCCCAACCCGGGGCCCCACAATCAGGGGCGTCACTTAAGGGGGGGTATGGGGGGGGGTGGTTCACCCCTCCAACTCTAAAAAAAAGCCTCTTATTGCAGGGCAAAATCTAGTTCTGCGGGGGAAATTTTCTCTTACGGAATCTGCCTCAATAGCCGATAAGTATTCAAGATATATAAATAACTATATGAAACTAATTGTTGATGAAATTAATTTTTGAACCCTGTTCTATTCGTTATAGATTTCTTGTTTTTTGGTATTGTAAGAAGTTTCTAGTTAAGTTTTTACGTTTTTATGTTTTGTTTATTTATCATTTGTAAATACTGGATGATGGTCCATTCCGGGCTACGTATAAAGAGCTAGTGACCATTTTCTTTTTCGTAATTTGCAGGGCAAAAAATATTTTTTCAGCGCAAATTTACCCGTCACCCCCCCAACTCATAACATGAAGTGACGCCTCTGCCCACAATACCCACATATGGTTATCTCTTACATATCAATAAACTGGAATATTTCTCTAAAGTGTTCTTGTCGTACTGCTGTTGACGCCATTGCACTATCCATAACAAGTAATAACTAATCCTGAAAAGATGACAATGAACGGGGCCATGAGATTATCATATATTGGGCGGGAACCACAGAATAAAAAAGGTTGGGAACCAGTCCTAAAAGATAGTTACTTGTCACACTCAAGAATTACATGGTATTACTAACGCCTTGGCTTAGCAGTTATTCACACGCACAAAGATTTGTGTAGTGAGCTCTCGAAGGAAAGATCACTAGAGGTGCAGTATCGACTGGGGAAGATTGTGACGGTTCCAGTTGAAGAAAGTGAAGCTCGTCATGTCAATTGAAGCTCTTGACGTTTACGAAGGTTTGTCAACGGATTCGGACAATCGTTTGGAGAGTCTTTCAAAATCGAATAATTATAATGATAATGAATAAATAGAAAACAATGAAAAAATAAAACATTCCACGGAACTCTTCAGCTCAAACGAGAAAAGGAGCTGTAGCTGTGGAAAGTGATTTAGTTTAGTTTGTTGTGGCTTTACACAGGGGCATGGAACGACATGGAACACTAGATGTTATGTAGAATTATGTAGATATTATGTAGAATACTATGTAGAATTATTATGTTATGTAGACTTCTAGAATACCTAAGAACTAAGGAGCTATGGATCAAGGAAACATTTATGAATCCAGTGGCGTTCAGACGGAACAGGAAAATGTAAAGTGTTGGATTAGTGATTACTAGGTACTACAGCGATGTTCTAGACGACCTAGGATGTGAAATAAGGAGAATGTATACTGGAGTGATTGTGAAATGTTGCAAGTGCATAGACAAAGTGCCCACACTTCGTTTTTTTTTTTTTTTTTCGTTTCTTTTTTTTTCTTTCTTTCTTCATTTCACTGTATGCTGAGACTACACACATAAATCAAACGGCGCAGTTAGCCAAATCAACATGAAGGGAAAGGAAAATTCTCGACCTGTATATTTCTTTATTTAACAAATGTTCAAATTTCCCGGGCCCGTCGTCCATCTTCAGGGGGCCCTCCAAGGATCGATCGTGTTAACTTAACGTAAGTGATGAAGGGCGTCGGGCGTAAGGTGACAACCAGTGTGATTTGATTGGTAGTTTGATTTTTACAGTTGAAAGTATTATTCCTTTTCCTCCAATATATACATACATACAGCTTCTGATATATAAACTATACATATCGGTATAACACAGACATATATGTATAAATATATAGACATAATTTAGCATTAAAAGGGTGTGTTTTCTATCCAGTAGAAATAACATAAATCATATTGCGCTCTACAAGGAAGCTTCTATCGCCCAGGGTTAGACTCCACCTGTGACGAGACAAGGAAACGGGGAAATGCATACACAACGGGAAAGCAAGGCAGCTAAACGTGCACTCTCCTAAATGCATATAAAACTGTAAACATAACAATGAATTGGTACAATGTGATTGACAACAGTTTTGCTGTGAGAGGACAAGAATTCACTATAGTACGAAAATATGCGAGTATTCATGTCACACATTAAGTCCATATATATTCTCTGTTCTTATTATTTACTGCAGTGGCAATAAGGATGCCAAAACAAGTTCACGGTTGTACATATAAACTGTAGGCTTATAAATACCACATAAAAACAACATTTCCTCCTCATGATTTAGCTCGAAGCCATTTACAAAATATCAACCCTCTTATTAACGTTGTAGTGTGAGCTTTTCTCCGGTACTCCGTATGTAAAATCTTAAGCTAAGCATTTATTTTACTGGACGAAATACGTTATACATGGTCACGTGATCCGCTGTAAGTATTAAGTATTAAGGTAGCAGCTTCGTGACGTCATGCACGTGTTCTGTTTCTCTTTTGTTTTCTCTTTCTCCTTCTCATTTGTTGCCATAAAACTGTCATTTCCGTTATTATATTTTCACGCTTTCATTCTACACTCGCTAAGGTTTTAAAGTAAGAAGGTATCTAATGATGTGTATATACATATACATGTAAATCAGACGAGAGACGCGTCAAGGACAGATCCTCAAAAAAAGTCTCTCAACTTAAAAAACAGAGAAAGAAAAATATATATATAAATGATTCAACGCGACTAAACCGACACGGTGGCGGCAAAACATATAAAAAACGGATTTTCCATCATCCTTTTACAGTATTGATTATTTGCAAATATTCAGGACTATTTTAAGAAGCAAATGATAATTGATGACAGAATTATATACACTAATAGGGACTAGTCTCGCCTTGATCATAATGGCATCAGCAGTGAATCGTCAGGTTAGGACACGGTGATCGTAAGTCACTGCCAAAGAACAGTGAATTGATGATATGCAAGTTCTTTCTCAAGCTGCTGTCATATATTTTTTTTTTTTTTTCCCGTTTGTTATCGTTATGTTTCTAACACCTAACCTACGATATCAACCTCGGAATAATAAAGAACAAGGTAAAAAAAGCCTTGAGAGGGGTTTTCAGTTGTCAGTAAAATCAAATACAAAGGACCTCAAATACAAGAAAAACAAAAACGTGGCCTGTGATTGTCTCGGAAACGTTACAAAGGTAAATGATTATTATATATATTATATAGAGTTCTCATCTGATTGACTCGGCGTGTAAAATCTTACCGATTTCTGCTTTGTCTTTTTCATTTCTTAAAATGGATGATAACTTTGTGGTTGTTATATCGTTGGTAAAGATGTTAGTGTTTCCGACAAAAGAAGAAAAAAAAAAGCACGGAGGTGTCATAATTATAATGAAATGCCGTCGACGATTATCAACTATTTGGTGTTTTTCGTTACTAACTACCAAAAATTATCTATAAATATATGAACGACAGTTAGCGCCAACTAACAAATATAAGCTTACTTAGTTATGTCAAAAAGAAGCTCGCACAGAACCTCAAAGTTTATATGCTATGATAAAAACTAAAGAAATTTGTGCTTTCTGGCTGACATGTGACATAAGGGAGGTGTCCTTGCGTACCTGACAATGACATGAATGGCTTGAACATATGACATGACAAAAAAAAAAAATGGGTCTTCCTTCTCTATTTCTTATTTCCATTCTTACAGTATTTTCTTTCTTTTTCCTCTCCCTTTCCTCATTTCCTCACTTTATGTCGCACATCACATCAGAAAACTCAAATTATTTCAAATATATATTGTTTTTTTTTTACCTAACGTTGGTAAAGCTTAATCTATAGATTTCCTCCGGGAGTGACCGAACTATAAGATGTGCAGGTATGTGAGTATATGTGTATGTATGTGTACAGGAATTATATATATATCCATCATAAATATCTTGTACATGGCATCCCCATATGGCAAGAAACTACTCTTGGCCTCTTTTTATCCTGGTGAAGTAACTTTATATATATATATATATATATATATATATATATATATATACACACATATACATACACTGTACGTTACATATATATATATATATCCCTCGCTGAGTGCAAGAAAACGCCAATTTTGAGCGTGGGCCATTTAAGCATACCTAAAATTACATACTCTTTAATAGCAAAAAGGACAGCCGACCTTCCCTTGTCTCAGTCATGATAAAAGTGGAGGAAAGCATCGCCTCCTTATCTACTAAGTAGTACTAAAATGGACATTGTCTAAGCCACTAGGACATGGCTAAATGAGCCAAGCTCAAATAGGACATTTTTTGACATCAACTTTTCTTGCATTTATATATATATATATGTGTGTGTGTGTGTGTGTGTGTGTGTGTGTGTGTGTGTGTGTGTGTGTATAAACACATATATGTGTGTGTGTATATGTATATATATATTTATATATATATATTTTTTATATATACATATTTATATACATATATCCAAGTATACACACACATATGTAGATACATTATATATGTATACACACACACACACATACACACACACACACACACACACACACACACACACACACACACACACACACACACGCACACACACACACACGCACACACACACACAAATACACACACACACACACACACATATATATATATATATATATATCTTATATATATATATACATATATACATATATACATATATATCTACATGCACAGATAAACTCGAACAAGAACAAGTGGATGTTTTCATGTACATGCTGCATATGTATAAATATATGTGTATAAATAGAAATATGAGTGTATATATGTATATATATATTTATACATAAACATATATATATATATGTATATATATGTATATATATACACATACATAAACAGTACACAGTATATATATACATACTTACATTTATATACATATATACACACATATGTATACATATATATATACCTTTATTAATATATTTATATATATATGTGTATTCAAATATATATATATGAATGCACGTATTTATATAAAGATATAGATAGATATTATTGTGAGTTTGTGTGAGTATGCATATGTATATGTGTACACACACACAAATATATGATAATATATATACATATATACATATAGGTGTGTGTGTGTGTAAATGTATGTATATATATAGATATATATAGATATGTATATGTATATATATACATATATATAATTGGATATATATACGAGACAGATCTTGATTATCTATGCTCTATAAACATTATGAAATTAACTTATATTATGTACATTATATTATGCAAGATTCGTGTACAGGAATGAAACATAATGACATGAACTCGACCAAAGGGACTGTATATACAGGGCGCCTGACACCAAGACTTGTGACATCTCGTGACTCTCGTGACTCTTATGCTGCTATTTAAAATCTACCATTATTTCTTATGTGGAAGTAACTAAATATAGCATACATAGACATATTTTATTCAACCAACAGTAAACATAACGAAGGAATATATTCTATACATGTGTTTTAAATATTTATATATATATTGTAAGACCTGCTTTGCACTAACTGGCAACAATTATGCTCGATTCCCATCTTTCTCAAAACGCTATCTCATTTTTTTCTCTCAGTTCTCAGTATCTCGCAGATGGACACATTATACTAGGTATTCAACGGGTCTAGAGCATTTACCACCTAGGATACGCTTTCAAATTGCTCTCTGGGATATATACATCTCTCAAAAAGGGGGATTTGTATTCGAATGGGTATCTATACAAAGTACAAAAGAGAGAAAGATCTGAAAGCTTTCCGTACTAATCCAACGTCGATCTTTACACAATAAATGCCATTGGAAGTCGACAAACTGCCAACTGACGAAATCTCCTGCTCCTGCCCAAGCGGTCGTTCCCCGTGATTGCATTATGTCGTTTGAAGGTACTTTAAGTTGTGGAAAAGTATAGTTTAAGGGTAGTCTGAGTCGTGGCGAAGAGGGCTTGAAGATAGTTCGGGTCGTAGGGGAAGAAAGAGGTCTGGAAGGCAGTTTGGGTCGTGAAAACAAGAGAGCTTCAAGGTAGCATGGTTCGCGGGAAAGTGAGTCTTCTCAGAATGTTTGTGTTTGTGTCTGTTGCGTCCGAAGACTCGTCTGATTCAGCCTCAGGCGTTGGCGGTGAGCGGAGGTCCTCGCTGCTCGTGGTGCTGTGCTCGGCGGTGTTGTGGCTCGCGGTGGTCTTGCTGCGGCCTCGCTGGAAGCTGTTCCGCGTTCTGTGAGGGAGGCACGAGGATGAGGATCATGGTTTTCCAAGTATTACTTCTAGGGGGAAAAAATCTCTAAAATCTAGAACAAAACGCTTGATTATTCACTAAGCTAAAGTTTTTCGATTTGATTACCAACAGCCTAACAAGGCTGTTCTGTTGAAAGTACGATATTTATCCTTAAAATACGCTTGCCACCAGTAAGCGCCAAGCAAAAACAAACAAACTGAAACCTGTCATCCAAGAAGTTAGAATGTGAACCATCTTCAAATGAATTCTCATTAAAATCAGACAATATGTTGTCATCCACACTAAAAAAAATCTAGATTATAAAACAAACAAGTAATCGATACGAACACTTTTCTGCAAGGAACTGTCGTCTTGACCATGGTAGTTGACCCCCGCAGTGCTAATGGGGGGGTTGTGTCCGCTGTTGGCTGCGTGCTCGGCGGCGAGGTCTGGAACCTTCGACGTCGACTGGTTCACCACGTCAGCTGCCTGGCCCTCGCCTGTTGGAGAGCGAGAGGTGAGTGTGAGGGGTCGGAGGGAAAAAGGACCTCCCTCGCCTTCTTTGGGCTTTACCTCTGTTTCCTGTTTCTCCCTTTCTCCTCTTATTCGTAGTCTTAGTTTTATACTCTCTCTCTCTCTCTCTCTCTCTCTCTCTCTCTCTCTCTCTCTCTCTCTCTCTCTCTCTCTCTCTCTCTCTCTCTCTCTCTCTCCCCTCCCCCCCTCCCCCCCTCCCCCTCCCTCGCCTTCTCCCCTCCCCCTCCCTCGCCTTCTCCCCTCCCCCTCCCTCGCCTTCTCCCCTCCCCCTCCCTCGCCTTCTCCCCTCCCCCTCCCTCGCCTTCTCCCCTCCCTCTCCCTCGCCTTCTCCCCTCCCCCTCCCTCGCCTTCTCCCTCCCTCTCTCCCCTCTATTCAGACTCTCTCCCCTCTATTCAGACTCTCTCCCTTTCCCTCCAACTATAAATATTAGTAGCTTTAAGTGTCGGAAGAACAAAGTTTAGAATTATCACGGAGGAAGTGCCTAGCAGAGTTTGTTGTTGTTTGTATGAGGACGAACTGGCCCCACACTGCTCCTCCTTGGCACATGGGTGGATTTTGCTTTTAGAAGTGATGTGCGTCGTCGTTTGCGTGTGGGCCTTTTGTCTATTTTCATTTGGTGTGTGTATGTGTGCATGTGTGTCTTTCTGCCTGTCTGTTAGTGTTAGTGTATGTGGAGATCCTAAGGGCGTAGACGATTTTCCTCCTTTTTGCATTTTCTACAAATATTAAGCGTGTACTATGTTTTTCTCTCTCTTTTTCTTATATGATGTATTATACCTTTGACAAACTCTCGCCGTATACTGATCATAGTCAAATACATGGACACGAGTTCTTGTCTAAACTCATTCAGACTATATAAATACGCTTTTATAATACACGCAAGTTTCAATTCGGGGAAACGACCTTTCATCAGCACCAAACGAAGAACAACCAGGGAGGCAAAAACGAACCGGAAATACGATGGAAAATCTAATTAACCTCTCTTTCCACGAACCCCCCTCCCCTCACCCCCCTCACCCCCCCTCACCCCCCCCCCTCTCACCCAGACCCCAGACTCGTAGACATGCGTCAACGTGAACTCTTACAACTTCCTGACCTCGTTCTTTGCACGGGCTTCCCTTCAGCCGCAGCGACGGGTACTGTGGGAAGCTCATCTCAACCCCCTCCCCCCCTTCCCCCTCCTCCTTCCCCCTCCTCCTTCCCCCTCCTCCTTCCGCCGGACTCCTCTTGATTGTTTTTCCGTTCTTGTTTATATATATGTATATATATAAACTATATATATATATATTTATATGTAAAATATATATATATATTATATATATGTTTAATATATATATATTTATACATATATAAAAATTATATAAATATTTATTCATATATATTTATAGTTATTCGTTTATATATATATATATATATATATATATATATATATATATTTACGTATTTATGTGTTTGTATATTTATGTATATATTCGTGCATATATATAATTATATATAATATTCATATTTATAAATATATTATATATATTATATCTATAATTATAGATTTGTAATATATGTATTTATATATATTTATATATATAATATTTATGTATATAAATATATATATATTTACATATATATGACATGTATATATAAATATATATATATATATATATATATATATGTTTATGTATATATTCTTGTATATATATTTATATATAATATATATATAAATATAAATATTCATATATATTTTTATATATATATAATATATATTTATATATTTATATATAATATATTTATATATATAATATTTATTCATATATTTATATATAATGTATATTTATATAGTTATATATAATATATATATAATATATATTTATATATTTATATATATAATATATATATAAATATAAATATTCATATATATTTTTATATATATAATATATATTTATATATTTATATATAATATATTTATATATAATATTTATTCATATATTTATATATAATGTATATTTATATAGTTATATATAATATATATATAATATATATTTATATATTTACATATATAATATATATTTATATATTTATATATATATATCTATATATATAGTACATATTTATATATATATATATATATATATATAGTACATATTTATATATATTTGTATATATAATATATGTTTATATATTTATATGTAATATATATATATATATATATATATATATATTTATATGTACTATATCTATATTTATATATGTTTAAATATATGATATATATTTATATATATAATATACATATTCATATATATATATATATATATACATACATACATACATACATACATACATACATACATACATACATACATACATATATGTATATACGTGTGTGTGTGTGTATAATACATATTGTGTAACACACACGCACACACACACACAAACATATATGAATATATATATTGTGTAAATATATATTGTGTAATATATATGTACCTATCTATATAGTGTGTCTACATATGTATAGTATAATATATATATGTATATATATACATATAGTGTAATATATATATATATATATATATAGTGTAATATGTAATATGCGAGTGCCCAAATGTGCCTTTATAATACCTACGCCCCAACACCTTATTTCACTCCCGTCCACCCTGCGGATTCCGACCCTCTTTTCTTTCACCCAACGCCCCCACTGCCGGAGTCCCCCGCCCTCGCCCCCTTCACCCACCTCTCTCCTCGGTGGCGTTCCTGTAGTAGGCATCCATGAACTCCTTAGACATCTTGTGCGGGAACGGGATGGGCACGCCTCCCTTCAAGGCTTCGGGTACGGACGCCACTCTCGCCTGGGGCATGCCGATCATCTCTCCGCTCTGCAGGTATCCCGGGGGCCGCACGCCCCTGATCTGAGGGTCCCACAGGAATATGTAGTAGATCGAGAGCAAGAATCCTGCCCCGGACACTGCGGAGACGTAGGCTATCACCGTCACGATCCTCACCAGCTTCTTGGAGATGAACGACCCCTTCTTGGGCTCCTCGGGCGTTGCCTTCTTGGCATTGGGGTCTGCCTCGGCTCCCATCCTGACGGAGGAGGGCGTGCAAGTGCTTCCAGAAGGTTCCCTGGAGGGTCTGGAGGTCGTGGGTTCGTCAGGTGGTTCCCCTGCCTGGTTGTCCGGACGGCGCTTTCGTGGTTATCTTATTGTGCAGGTCTTCTTCCCCCTTTCTCTTATTTTTGCTATTCTTGTTGATGGATGTCTTCTTGCCGCACACCACTCCACTACTGAAGCTGGAGAAGGCTTAATCCAGGTTATATACCGGCGCTGGAAACCTGTGGAGGGTGCCGCGTCGCCTTGTTCGTGCTGTTTATTTGCTGTGCTTTCAGTGTTTCCCAAATGCCACAGCATTCGATGCGGTTTCAGTACCATTTTTGCCAGCCTACCAAAAAGCATATAAAATCCAATAATCTCTTTGGAACTTTTTGATCAAATAATATCAAAAAAGTTTTAGAAATGAAATAAAGAAACGTCATTCAGGTCACTCAGCGACACAGTTTGCTGACCCGATCTCTGTGGAGCTTCACTGCAGGGAAGTAAGTAGGAAAAGCCAGCTACGCCCGTCGCATTACACACGAGGGGAATCTAATTTGACAAAAATCAATAATGTTTATAAAATATTCCTATAATTTTTGTAAGGTAGCTGTTCGAATATGAAAGCAAATATGGAGACCATTAATATATTTCTATAGTCACGATTCCTTATAAGAACTTCAATTCGTGTCACAAATACACTTTCAGGTTGTCAGATTCACCGCGCTTGGTCTAGAAAGTTCACAGTAAAGGTTAGAGGATAAAGGTTTATTTGTTTGAAAGTATAATGTATCAGCCTTGCTACTATATTCCCATTGTGCTGACTGCCTACATCCATTTATTTTTGTATTTCTTTGTCTCTGTGTCGAGTACAAAAGCAAATCTCTTTAGTGTTGTTGCTGAATGTTAACTGTTATTGAGCAATATTACTATGAAAAATCAATTTATATTCGACTAAGTTGGCCAGAGAGATCACCGATTCTGAATATGGAAAGAAGACCACCAAGGCTAATATTTCCATAATGCCGAAAGAAATATGTTATAATTTTCTCTCAGCTTCTTTTTACGTTCTTAGAGAGGGAAAGAGCCGACGTGCCTTGTATGTTTAGGCATTCAAAGCCTTTTTTTCAAATTCGTGTCAATATTTGTATTTCAAAGACTTCACTTAAACTGAATAAATATATGTATACCTAACTTCAATAATAGTAAGTTTTCCCCACAGTTTCCCCATCTTATATGTCACAAAGGCATAAGTAATGATACCCATTTTTCCTTGGAGACTGCAAATCTCCACTCTAAAATCACACACGAAAAATCCATAACACCTCTCTTAACTTAACCCTCAAAGGAACACATACAATACACACACACCATCTTTTGAAATTTTTCCCTCTGATATCTCCCAGCCTTGCGAATTATATATGTGTGTCACGATAGTTCAATTTTTGGTCGTGAAGCCTAACAAGAGAAAAGCAAGAATATGGCAATCACTTTCTAGTATTTCTGGTCTTGCTGGTTTAGTATCTGGGGAAAATAGTGCATATAATAAATTTCATGCGACCGTGGTAATATTGCGATAGTATGGATGGTTGAAATAACAAGATATTGCAGGTAATGTAAATCAACGTTAATTTGTGTGAATAATATGACTGTCCAAATACAGAAAAAAATATGATAGACCAAATGACCGAAAGATAAGAATGACAATATGATTAATTAATGAAAAATAAATATGAAAAATGTTGATTTCGATGGTAATCATATTAGCATCTGATATCATTAACTTATCAATATTACTGTCAATGCTCGTTGATTAGCAGATCCATTTTAATTTAGTTCCAGAGGCTATTTTGTGATTATACCAATCATAATAAAAATTTGCAGTTAGTAATACTGTTATTGTTACTAGAGTTCTCGTTATAAGTATTATTTTCATCGTTATACTGGTATCATTATCAATAATATTATTGTTATCCGTATCAACATTGTTAAAATATTTGTTTATATAATAATTGCTGTTTATATCATCATCATTATCATTATTATCATTATTATTATTGCTACAATTATTAATATATTTTTTATTATAAATATTCTTTATGATTAGCATTAGCACTGGCACATGTTACTGTATTTTTTTCAATCAATATCAGTGCACACGCTATTGTTACTGGAACCTTTTATTATCATTATTGCTATATTATTAAATTTAATCATTATTGTTTGTTGGTATTTTAATTGTAATAATTATAATTATTATTATTACCATTAC
>NC_061822.1:8380484-8385484 GCF_019202785.1 Penaeus chinensis
TATTTCCGCTCTTAGCTCTCCTGTTGGCTCTTTTCCCCTTATCCTTTTCCCTTGCAGTATCACTTTATTTATGATTCTAGGCGTGTTGTTCCTGGCAATGGTGTGATTTTGGTGATGGTGTGATGATTATGATGATGGTGTGATGATTATGGTGATGGTGTGATGATTTTGGTGATGGTGTGATGATTATGGCGATGGTGTGATGATTATGATGATGGTGTGATGATTATGATGGTGTGATGATTATGATGATGGTGTGATGATTATGATGGTGTGATGATTCCGGTGATGGTGTGATGATTATGGCGATGGTGTGATGATTATGATGATGGTGTGATGATTATGATGATGGTGTGATGATTATGGCGATGGTGTGATGATTATGGCGATGGTGTGATGATTATGATGATGGTGTGATGATTATGATGATGGTGTGATGATTATGGCGATGGTGTGATGATTCCGGTGATGGTGTGATGATTTTGGTGATGGTGTGATGATTCCGGTGATGGTGTGATGATTATGGTGATGGTGTGATGATTCCGGTGATGGTGTGATGATTATGGTGATGGTGTGATGATTATGATGATGGTGTGATGATTATGGTGATGGTGTGATGATTATGATGATGGTGTGATGATTCCGGTGATGGTGTGATGATTATGGTGATGGTGTGATGATTATGGCGATGGTGTGATGATTATGGTGATGGTGTGATGATTATGATGGTGTGATGATTATGGTGATGGTGTGATGATTCCGGTGATGGTGTGATGATTATGGTGATGGTGTGATGATTATGGTGATGGTGTGATGATTATGATGGTGTGATGATTATGATGATGGTGTGATGATTCCGGTGATGGTGTGATGATTCCGGTGATGGTGTGATGATTATGATGATGGTGTGATGATTATGGTGATGGTGTGATGATTATGGTGATGGTGTGATGATTATGATGATGGTGTGATGATTATGATGATGGTGTGATGATTATGGCGATGGTGTGATGATTATGATGATGGTGTGATGATTCCGGTGATGGTGTGATGATTATGGTGATGGTGTGATGATTATGATGATGGTGTGATGATTATGGCGATGGTGTGATGATTATGGTGATGGTGTGATGATTATGATGATGGTGTGATGATTATGATGATGGTGTGATGATTATGGTGATGGTGTGATGATTATGGTGATGGTGTGATGATTATGATGATGGTGTGATGATTATGATGATGGTGTGATGATTATGGTGATGGTGTGATGATTATGATGATGGTGTGATGATTATGATGATGGTGTGATGATTATGATGATGGTGTGATGATTATGATGATGGTGTGGTGATTATGATGATGGTGTGATGATTATGGTGATGGTGTGATGATTATGGTGATGGTGTGATGATTATGGTGATGGTGTGATGATTATGATGATGGTGTGATGATTATGATGATGGTGTGATGATTATGGCGATGGTGTGATGATTATGATGATGGTGTGATGATTCCGGTGATGGTGTGATGATTATGATGATGGTGTGATGATTCCGGTGATGGTGTGATGATTATGATGATGGTGTGATGATTTTGGTGATGGTGTGATGATTATGGTGATGGTGTGATGATTATGGCGATGGTGTGATGACTCCGGCGATGGTGTGATGATTATGGTGATGGTGTGATGATTATGGCGATGGTGTGATGATTATGATGATGGTGTGATGATTATGGCGATGGTGTGATGATTATGGCGATGGTGTGATGATTATGGCGATGGTGTGATGATTATGGCGATGGTGTGATGATTATGGTGATGGTGTGATGATTATGATGATGGTGTGATGATTATGATGATGGTGTGATGATTCCGGTGATGGTGTGATGATTATGGTGATGGTGTGATGATTCCGGTGATGGTGTGATGATTATGATGATGGTGTGATGATTATGGTGATGGTGTGATGATTCCGGTGATGGTGTGATGATTATGATGATGGTGTGATGATTCCGGTGATGGTGTGATGATTATGGTGATGGTGTGATGATTATGGCGATGGTGTGATGATTATGGTGATGGTGTGATGATTCCGGTGATGGTGTGATGATTATGATGATGGTGTGATGATTTTGGTGATGGTGTGATGATTATGGTGATGGTGTGATGATTATGGCGATGGTGTGATGATTATGATGATGGTGTGATGATTATGGTGATGGTGTGATGATTATGGCGATGGTGTGATGATTATGATGATGGTGTGATGATTATGGTGATGGTGTGATGATTATGGTGATGGTGTGATGATTATGGTGATGGTGTGATGATTATGGATGGTGTGATGATTATGGTGATGGTGTGATGATTATGGTGATGGTGTGATGATTATGGTGATGGTGTGATGATTATGGTGATGGTGTGATGATTATGGTGATGGTGTGATGATTATGATGATGGTGTGATGATTATGGCGATGGTGTGATGATTATGGCGATGGTGTGATGATTTTGGTGATGGTGTGATGATTATGGTGATGGTGTGATGATTATGATGATGGTGTGATGATTATGGCGATGGTGTGATGATTATGGCGATGGTGTGATGATTTTGGTGATGGTGTGATGATTATGGTGATGGTGTGATGATTCCGGTGATGGTGTGATGATTATGATGATGGTGTGATGATTATGGTGATGGTGTGATGATTATGGTGATGGTGTGATGATTATGGTGATGGTGTGATGATTCCGGTGATGGTGTGATGATTATGATGATGGTGTGATGATTATGGTGATGGTGTGATGATTATGGTGATGGTGTGATGATTATGGTGATGGTGTGATGATTATGGTGATGGTGTGATGATTATGGTGATGGTGTGATGATTATGATGATGGTGTGATGATTATGGTGATGGTGTGATGATTCCGGTGATGGTGTGATGATTATGATGATGGTGTGATGATTATGGTGATGGTGTGATGATTATGGTGATGGTGTGATGATTATGGTGATGGTGTGATGATTATGGTGATGGTGTGATGATTATGGTGATGGTGTGATGATTATGGTGATGGTGTGATGATTCCGGTGATGGTGTGATGATTATGATGATGGTGTGATGATTATGGTGATGGTGTGATGATTATGGTGATGGTGTGATGATTATGGTGATGGTGTGATGATTCCGGTGATGGTGTGATGATTATGATGATGGTGTGATGATTATGGTGATGGTGTGATGATTATGGTGATGGTGTGATGATTATGGTGATGGTGTGATGATTATGGTGATGGTGTGATGATTATGATGATGGTGTGATGATTATGGTGATGGTGTGATGATTCCGGTGATGGTGTGATGATTATGATGATGGTGTGATGATTATGGTGATGGTGTGATGATTATGGTGATGGTGTGATGATTATGGTGATGGTGTGATGATTATGGTGATGGTGTGATGATTATGGTGATGGTGTGATGATTATGGTGATGGTGTGATGATTATGATGATGGTGTGATGATTATGATGATGGTGTGATGATTCCGGTGATGGTGTGATGATTATGGCGATGGTGTGATGATTATGATGATGGTGTGATGATTATGATGATGGTGTGATGATTATGGTGATGGTGTGATGATTATGGTGATGGTGTGATGATTATGGTGATGGTGTGATGATTATGGTGATGGTGTGATGATTATGGTGATGGTGTGATGATTATGATGATGGTGTGATGATTATGGTGATGGTGTGATGATTCCGGTGATGGTGTGATGATTATGATGATGGTGTGATGATTATGGTGATGGTGTGATGATTATGGTGATGGTGTGATGATTATGGTGATGGTGTGATGATTATGGTGATGGTGTGATGATTATGGTGATGGTGTGATGATTATGGTGATGGTGTGATGATTATGGTGATGGTGTGATGATTATGATGATGGTGTGATGATTATGGCGATGGTGTGATGATTTTGGTGATGGTGTGATGATTATGATGATGGTGTGATGATTATGGCGATGGTGTGATGATTATGATGATGGTGTGATGATTCCGGTGATGGTGTGATGATTATGATGATGGTGTGATGATTCCGGTGATGGTGTGATGATTATGATGATGGTGTGATGATTCCGGTGATGGTGTGATGATTATGATGATGGTGTGATGATTATGGTGATGGTGTGATGATTATGGTGATGGTGTGATGATTATGGTGATGGTGTGATGATTATGGTGATGGTGTGATGATTATGGTGATGGTGTGATGATTCCGGTGATGGTGTGATGATTATGATGATGGTGTGATGATTATGGCGATGGTGTGATGATTATGATGATGGTGTGATGATTATGATGATGGTGTGATGATTATGGTGATGGTGTGATGATTATGGTGATGGTGTGATGATTATGATGATGGTGTGATGATTATGGCGATGGTGTGATGATTATGATGATGGTGTGATGATTCCGGTGATGGTGTGATGATTATGATGATGGTGTGATGATTCCGGTGATGGTGTGATGATTATGATGATGGTGTGATGATTATGGTGATGGTGTGATGATTATGGTGATGGTGTGATGATTCCGGTGATGGTGTGATGATTATGATGATGGTGTGATGATTATGGTGATGGTGTGATGATTCCGGTGATGGTGTGATGATTATGATGATGGTGTGATGATTATGGTGATGGTGTGATGATTATGGTGATGGTGTGATGATTATGATGATGGTGTGATGATTATGGCGATGGTGTGATGATTATGATGATGGTGTGATGATTATGGCGATGGTGTGATGATTTTGGTGATGGTGTGATGATTATGGTGATGGTGTGATGATTATGGTGATGGTGTGATGATTATGATGATGGTGTGATGATTATGGCGATGGTGTGATGATTTTGGTGATGGTGTGATGATTATGATGATGGTGTGATGATTTTGGTGATGGTGTGATGATTATGATG
>NC_061822.1:8402400-8407400 GCF_019202785.1 Penaeus chinensis
AATGGCAACCGGGAAATCAGAAAGACAAAAAAAAAAGGTAAACACGCGAAAATGAACAAAACGAAGAATATCGAAGATAGAACGAAAACAAAAAATAACAATGCGCCTCACCATTATCATCATCAGTAGTCAATGGTATTTTTCCCCAGGTATTCAGATGTGTTCACGATTGCTAGGAAGAGCAGCCGAATACCTACCGGCACGGATGTATACTTTTAAAGCACACACACACACAAACACACACACACACACACAAATACGTACATACATACATATACATACAGTATATACATACATACATGTACATCCACATATACATGCTTACACACACACACACACACACAGGATCCCCAGAGGCACATACAGAGATACGCACGCATCCCTACCTGCAAAACCCACCCATCTTCTGCGTCTAAGTTCAAGGTACGTACAGTCCAAGCGAACGTACATACTTACGCACATACACGAACATACGTACACGAGTTCTTCAGACGATTTACCTCGACGGAAGACGCACGCGGGCCGGCACTTGTTGCAAACCGAGGACCTGACTTGCGGTTCGAGTTTTGGGATTTGCGGTTCGATATCATTAAAATACGCGATTCGTTTCTTTATATAAGCGGCGGTTCGTTTCATCATATGCTGTTCCCTTCTTCTGACTTGCGGTTCGTTTCTAAAAATGCGTAGTTCAGTGCTTTAAATACTCGGTTCGTTTCTTAAAATGCGTAGTTCGATGCTTTAAAGACGCAGTTCGTGTATTGAAATGCGTAGTTCGATGCTCTAAATACGCGGTTCGTTTCTTAAAATGCGCAATTCGTTTTTTTTTTTTTTTTTTATTATTCGTGGTTCGTCGTCTTTGGATTTGCGGTTCGTTTCATCAAATATGCGGTTCATTTCTTTACTTATGTAGTTCCATTCTTTTGACTTGCGGTTGTGCTAGGCCAGGTGGTACTTGGTGCGAGTGGGAAGGAAGGAGGAAGGGTGGGAGGCAAAGGAGGGAGGGAGGGAGAAGGAGGATGAAGGGAGGAGGGAGATGGAGGGAGGGAGGCAAAGGAGGGAGGGAGGGAGGCGAAGGAGGGAGGGAGGGAGGCGAAGGAGGGAGGGAGGGAGGCAAAGGAGGGAGGGTGGGAGGCAATGGAGGGAGGGAGGGAGGGAGGGAGGGAGGGAGGGAGGACGAATGAGGGAAGGAGGGAGGGAGGGAGGGAGGGAGGGAGGACGAATGAGGGAAGGAGGGAGGGAGGGAGGGAGAGACGTGAGAAAGAGACGCGAAAGGGAAAAGAGATAGGGAAGGGGAGAGAAGGAAAGAGGGGTTAGTAAAGAGGATGGAAGGGAAGGGGTCAGGGTAGGGGAAGCAGGAGAGAACGTAGGAGGAAGGCAAGAAGGGAGTGAGAGGTGGAAGAAGGAGGAGTAGGAGTAGGAGGAGGAGGAAGAGGAGGGAGAGGAGGAGGAGGAGGAGGAGGAGGAGGAGGAGGAGGAGGAAGAGGAGGAGGAGGAGGAGGAGGAGGAGGAGGAGGAGGAGTAGGAGTAGGAGTAGGAGGAGGAGGAGGAGGAGGAGGAGGAGGAGGAGGAGGAGGGAGAGGAGGAGGAGGAGGAGGAGGGAGGAGGAGGAGGAGGAGGAGGAGGAGGAGGAGGAGGAGGAGGAGGAAGAGTCGGATGAGGAGGAGGAGGAGGGAGGGAGGGAGGGAGGGAGGGAGGGAGGGAGGGAGAGAGAGAGAGAGAGAGAGAGAGAGAGAGAGAGAGAGAGAGAGAGAGAGAGAGAGAGAGAGAGAGAGAGAGAAAGAGAGAGAGAGAGAGAGAAGGAAGGTAAGGGAGAGAGATCAAAAGCAGACACTTTACCCATTTTACCCATTTCCTCCTCTCTTTGCCTTTCATTCCCCTATCCTCCTCATTTATTTTCCTTCACCCTATCCACCCTCATTTCCACTTCCGCAATCTACCATTTCTGCCAATGTATAGACCGTTTCTGCTGACTCACCAACATGATTGGACTAGTTACACGGACTGTGATAAATTCGAGACCATTCAAATATATACATATATATATATTTTTACTAAGTCATCGTACTCTTAAAGCGCTAGCCTTGTTCCCTCTAATATATCATGCATATTCTAGGGCATTCTAACCTCTCTCATTTCGTCCCTTCTCCCCTTCTCTTTCCTTTCTTCCCTACATTTGCGTCCTCTTCCTCTTCATTCCTCTTCTCCTTGTTCTCCTCTCTCTCTCTCTCTTTTCGTTCTCCCCCTCTTTAATCTCCCTCTTCTTCTGCCTCCTTTCTCTCTTCTTCCATCTTATTGCTATTTTTTTTTTTTTTTAATCTTGTCTCTCCATTACTCCCTCTTCTTCCCTTCTCTTCTTTCCTCCTACTTCTCTTATTTCGTCTTCACTTTCCCCCCCCCACGATGTTTATTTCATCCTCCGTCTTTTCCTTCTTTCTCTCCATCTATTTTCCTTCCATCCATCTCCTCACTTCCTCCCCCTACACCTTCCTCTTCTTTTTCCCCATTCTTCCTCCTCCTTTTCCTCCCTCCTCTCTTTTCCCCTTCTTCCTCCTCCTTTTCTTCCCTCCTCTCTTTCCTCTTTCTTCCTCCTCCTTTTCCTCCCTCTTCTTCCGCTAACTGACACTAACACCAAATTTCCAGTGACTCACACAAGGAATCAATACTACAATTACGTCAATTACAGTACATCTATAAAACAAAGGGACATAGTACATACAAAGACAATTCCAATAATAAAGAGTTGTAAATGAAGACCACTTTTACACTAAAAAAATAATGATTAAAAGTGGAATCATCTGAAGTGAAAAATTAATAAATAAAAGAATAAATAATAGGCAATAATTAATGAAAACACTCTTAACTTAAATATAAGCTTACTATTCGGTAAACAAATCATACGATATTTCCTAAAAAAAAAAAAAAAAACTGTAGAGACGAACAGTGAACATAAATATATCAATATCCTAAAACCAGTAAAAGTAATAAGTTAACAACATGAAAAATCACACGCAAAACGTTTAAAAGAGGTGGCCACTCTAACTGAACAAAAGTAGCCAACTTAAAACACGAGCTACTGCAGCAGAAGCATATCACTTCCGGCGACGAACTTAGAAGCACACAATTATTGCCCCGGGGTTTGTGGCAAGTCAAATGACTGCGTGAGGTTTATACGTAAGTGCAATATGCGCGCACACACACACACACACACACACACACACACACACACACACACACACACACACACACACACACACACACACACAGACACACACACTATTTTCCCCGCAAAATACCCCCCCCCCCCCCCTCAAGCCTCCGTGTCTGCGAACGCAAACACTTCTGCAGACTGTAGCTGCCAAGCTAGCCCGCGGCCTGCCACACCTTCTGCCAAGGGTTTGTTTTAGCGGGGTTCACCTAGAGGTCGAGAGAGTGCGTCTGCCTGAATGCAAGTAAGGAAGTTCGCAGCGACGGGCGTACTTCCATGAATGTAGCACAAGTGTAATTGTACCAGGCGTTTTCTAGACTGCTTGGCAACGTCTGGACTGATTTGTGCCTCTGCCATAACTGTTGCGTTAAGCCTAATGAGTAAACAAAACACCTGTTCCCACTTTGATTACGACAGATGCGTTATCGATTTTTTTTTTTTTTTTAAAGGGCGATTTTTCCATGTTCCGTAAAACTTTTTTATCTATCAAATTTTATAAATGCAAGAAAATAACAACATGCCCGAAAAAAATGACCAATGCGACGCTTGTAACGAAGGGGAAAACTTCACGCAACCCTTAACGGAGATTGGACAATGAAGTACAAGGAGAAGGGAGAGATGATTTAAAGGAAAAGGAAAAACCGCCTGACATTACAAAGGGTGGGGGGGGGAGGACAATACGCTAAAACGACACTATAGCGAAGCAGAGCAAAGGGACGCCGTGAGGAAGTGAGGTATTAGGCAAGCGGTGTGAGGAGACAATATACGCTCTCGTTGTGGGAATTTCGAAAGCATGACATCTGGACTCTGGATTCTCGGCAGCCACCTACGGGGTTGGGGATCTCTCTTGTCACTCACTCACTCAAGCACGCACGCACGCACGCACGCGCACGCACACACACACACACACACACACACACACATACAGGGGAGAGAGGGAGAGAGGGAGAGGGAGAGGGAGAGGGAGAGGGAGAGAGAGAGAGAGAGAGAGAGAGAGAGAGAGAGAGAGAGAGAGAGAGAGAGAGAGAGAGAGAGAGAGAGAGAGAGAGAGAGAGAGAGAGAGGCAGAGAACGAGTTTCAAAATAGACATAAATAGATAATTTGTGTCTATTCCTGAACTCGCTCCTCTTACACGCTTTGTACTTGTACAATAACACATTTTCACTCGTAACTGAATTTTTAAGAAAAAAAAAAAAACATCAATACTAAAAACAAAATAAATAAACGTGGAACTAACTGTACACAGTAAAGACTTTTTTCCCCGCTGACACCACCAGCAAAACCAAAACCATTATCATAAAGAGACACCTACCTAACTTAATGCATACATATAAGCACATTTACAAACACAAATAAATCAAGTTCCCATCATTCGCATTATTTTCCTTTTGGTTTACATCATCAGCAAGCGAATGCATCCAGTTCCCGTCAGATAAGGCGGACGTGTCATGTCATACACACTGTCACTGCCAACGCACAGTCGCCGAGACACAGCAGTGAGAGAGACGGTCGCGCCTACATACGATTATCCTCTTAAAGTTTTCCTACTCCCCTATTTTATCTTTTTCTTTCGCTTATTGTTTCGTTTGTCCTTTATTTTCATGGCCTGTCTCTTGTCCTTTGGTTCTCTTTGTTTCCGTCTCTGTATCTGTATCTTCTCTCTTCTCACTTCTCTCTTCTCTCTCTTCCCTTTTATCACCTCTCTCCTCTCTCCTCTCTCATCTCTGCACTCTACGTATCGATATTTCTTGATTTTCTTGGTTAGTGAAATTTACGATCCCCAAGATTACTTCTG
>NC_061822.1:8414900-8417400 GCF_019202785.1 Penaeus chinensis
GGGAGAGGGTGAAGGAGAGGGAGAGGGAGAAAGAGTTACAGAGGGAAAGGGAGAGGGTGAAGGAGAGGGAGAGGGAGAGGGAGAGGAAAGTTAAGAGGGAAAGGGAGAGGGTGAGGAGAGGGAGAGAGGAGAAGAGTTACAGAGGGAAAGGGAGAGGGTGAAGGAGAGGGAGAGGGAGAGGGAGAGAGAGTTACAGAGGGAAAGGGAGAGGGAGAGGGAGAAGGTGAATGAGAAAGAGGGAGAAAGAGTTACAGAGGGAAAGGGAGAGGGTGAAGGAGAGGGAGAGGGAGAGGGAGAGGGAGAGGTGAAGGAGGGAGGGAGAAAGGGAGAGGGGAAAGGTTACAGAGGGAAGGGAGGGGTGAAGAGAGGGAGAGGGAGAGGGAGAGGGAGAAGTTACAGAGGGAAAGGGAGAGGGAGGATGAAGGGAGAGGGAGAGAGGGAGAAGAGTTACAGAGGGAAAGGGAGAGGGAAGGGTGAAGGAGAGGGAGAGGGAGAGGGAGGAAGAGATAGAGGGAGAGGGAGAGGGAGGGGAAGGAGGAGGGGAGAGGGAGAGGGAGAAAGAGCAAGGGGAAGGGAAAGGGAGAAGGAGAAGGAGAGGGAGAGGGAGAAGGAGAGGGAGAGGGAGAAGGAGAGGGAGAGAGAGGGAGAGGGAGAGAGAGAGAGAGGGAGGGAGGGAGGGAGGGAGGGAGGGAGAGAGAGAGAGAGAGAGAGAGAGAGAGAGAGAGAGAGAGAGAGAGAGAGAGAGAGAGAGAGAGAGAGGGAGAGGGAGAGGGAGAGGGAGAGGGAGAGGGAGAGAGAGAGCGAGAAAGAGAGGGAGAGGGAGAAAGAGAGGGAGAGGGAGAGGAAGGAGGAGAGGGAGAGGGAGAGGGAGAGGGAGAGGGAGAGGGAGAGGGAGAGGGAGAGGGAGAGGGAGAGGGAGGAGAGAAGGAGAAAGAGAAGAAAGGGAACGGAGGGGGGGGGGGAAGAAATAGAGATGGAGGTAGAGGGAGAGAGAGAGAAGAAAGAAGACAAAGACAAAAGACAGAGGAGAGGAGAGGACGGGAAGTGAAAAAACAAAACAAAGACAAAGCCGAAACAACAAGACCTTGAGATATGATAAATATAACTCACAGAGCTCGACCAGGTAAACACATTCATTCTAAAAACGCACATCGCATTTTCGAAACAACTCCTTCCCTCGCAGTCAGGCACTTTGCTGGCACATCTGTACTCCACAAAGACAAACACACATGCTCAACCCTGGCATTGGCCCCGCCTTCACCTGCCAAGGTTATGAGGGCCCGCGCCACCACGTGCTGCGAGTTGCTGGTTACCCTTTATTGTATCCTTTATTTTCTTCTTCCTTATGTCACGTGGGAAAGCACTGTGAATACGATATGCTTTACTTCCTCCGCGGATATTTCTTCGGTAAAAACAGAGGTGCTGGGTCCTAAAATTCCATTCGAAAAACGGGAATTTAAACAAACAGCGTTGCAACTTGAAGGGCCCGATCAATACAAGCTGCAAAGCAAGTTGGACTAAAAGGACACCCACACACCCTCGTATTTATAGTAAACGGTAAAATGTACAACTACAAAGGCGGCGTGACTGTAGAGACAATGATTCCAATTGGGTTTATGCAGTCACGAACAATGATTAATCCTTATCCTATCGTAATATTAGGCCTATCAATGATTTACGTTTTAGGATTCCACACGCCCATCAGCACAACGAACAGACGACTCGGTTACTGTGTAATACATCTATCAGAGTATCGACTCCATATTGAGAAACGAACTCGTAAATTGTGGGCGTATAATGCTAACCCGCCATAAAATACGTCAAGCTTACTTTCAGTATTCATGAGATAAAATTCATGGCAGCTGTTACAGGCTGATCTCTATGCACACAAGGTATTTTATAGTCCACAACCGCCCGTCACCGTCCAACATCAAAATAACTCAAATAAGAAAGAGGCAAGATGGGCAGCATATGAAAATATCCATCATTTGTACATCACGGCAGCCATTCACAGATTTCTCCCTTTACCCCAGTTTTCCACCTCACTTTTAAATTGCTATTCTTTCACACAAGTCCTGCGTTCTGCTAATAGCTTTTCTGTTTCCAAACCCCTATTTTCCAGATCGTTGTCAACCCTACGATTCGCCTGCAACACAACCTACCAGGCAATCAATTTCATACGTTTTCCCCGCACATTACACCCAAATAAAACGTTATTCCCAGACTCTTTAAGGTTTCCGACGACACAACTTACCTGGTTGAGGATCTGTTGTCGCTCAGGTGTGAGGTTCATGTCTTCTTCTTCGAGGTCAGAGCAGGTCTCGAGGTCACTGGGCGAGGGCTGCCCACGGAATGACCCCCTCCACGTGTCCCAGCCGAAGAGGCGCATCGCGGAGATAAGCTGATAACAAAACGTCACTTGATCTTGCTTATCTGTGAGATGCGATAGGTTGGTGTTCCGTAATCAATTACACAGGTTTGTAATTAACAATTGTGTTTT
>NC_061822.1:8424900-8434900 GCF_019202785.1 Penaeus chinensis
TTTCCACTCATCTCAAGTTCAGCTTTCAGACTTTCTCTTCAGGTATATATTATATATTATTGATAGTTGCAGTTTGGTTTCTGACTTACCAAAGAGAACAGTATCAGCAGCAAAGCTGAGATTGTTTAAATGTTTGTGCCCTATTTTAACCCTTGGGATCACGTAGACCAAAATCCAGGCAATAGGCTTACTCGAGTGGTGAATATCCCGGGTGTGTGGCTTGTAGGCCCGGCCACACAAACACTTTAATCTTCCTCCAAGAGCTTTGTACACTCATGGTGAGTCATTCCCATTACACTAGCCTTCCGCTGAATATTTCATGACTGCGCATTCCTGTCACCCTGGCCCTCATACAAATTTTTCTACAACGGCATATTCCTGTCATCCAGCTCTCAGACCATTTTTTTTATGACGTGAAAGTCATGTCACCTGGATCCAATGGATTGATGCCGTCTCCAGTTTAACTTCTTGAATATTTTCTCAAGGCAGTAAACAGGATTGGTCTTGAAAGTAGGAAGGATTAAGTAAGATTAATATCAATGAAAGTATTCCATGTGGGGGTTGCAAAAAATATCCCATTTGGGTTTACTTGAAAAATAAAGTTGATACCCTTCTCTAAGGAGGGCATCATGAGAGTAATTAAGAAGAAAAAAGTATAATACCAATATTTTCTTTAACTTCTAAAGGATGTGTTTTGTATTTAGACATGCATTTGGTATAGAGGATTAATGCAAACTCTGCCAGTCCTCCCACAGGACCCTGGAATATAATTGCGATGCTTGCAACTCTCTCTTTGTAGATTTTGATCTGTAGATATCATTAATTTTGTAAATTGAATCAGAAGATATAGTAGATTGTTCAGTTCACTGTTTTGAGCCTTCTGACATATACATCTTATTTAAGATAGCATTCCCTTAAGGAGTTGGATAGTGTGTGGACACTGCCATCCTAGTATAGCAGTATAGACAGTTACATTTACCCATTTATTATTGATACTCTTGCAAGGCAGTGCTGCAAAATATCTGCATTAGGTATATTCAACCTTTGCATTTTTCCTTTCCTTTGCAGATTCAGTATTAAGAATGCCACAGGCTGGAAGAGGTCGCGGAATGACTGTCGGACAAGGAGAAGCACTGCGCAGGCCGGGACCAGTCAGTAAGTCACTGAATGATGTTGAACAGTTTCCTTAGTGTTTGATTAAGAGAGATAGAGAAAGGAGATATGATATTTTGATTGATGATTTGAATTTACCTGTAGTACCCACAGTTAAGGTTAATATGAAAATTAATATGCTTTCAAAATATAAACTAAGCATTTTGCATATTCACAGATAGTGGTGGTGATGCTAGCAGAGCCAAGACCATAGTAGAAAGCATCTTGAAAATCAAATCACCAGATGATCTACAACTCCAAGATCTTGCTTCTGAGATTAAATCTACCATGAATGATGAAGAGGAGCTAAAGTTAGTATTATTTTCATTAGATCTTTTACACACACACACACACACACACACACACACACACACACACACACACACACACACACACACACACACACACACACACACACACACACACACACACACACACACACACACACACACACACACACACATACACAGTTAATTACCATGAAAAAATAACATTTTCCTTTATATATTTTCTTTAGGGTGGTTGTTTGAAGCTGTCAGCATGAAGTTTAATATATATATATATATATATATATATATAATACACATATATATATATATATATATATATATATATATATATATATATATATACACACACACACACACACACACACACACACACATATATATAAAATAATTTTTGTTTTCTTCCATTCTTTCTTTCTTTCTTTTCTTTCTTTTCTCTCTCTCCACCTTCGTTTCTGTAAACATAGCATTCCTTCCTAGAATTTGCTGGCCCATCAATATTTCTTTTGCTAGTACAATAAGGAGTAGATTATTTTTTAACACATGTTCTTTTGTTTGTAATCCAACAATATCTTCCCATTTTCATGTGTTTGTGATTTTGAGGACTGTTTCTGTTTGTATGTAAGTCTGTTGTTCTGTAGTCAAAACATAGGGTATATTATTTTTAGTGTTTATGCTAAGATATTAAAAGAAAACATGCTATGTACACTGATATACAAAATCTGCGTTGCTTTTGGAATATCGCTTCTTCTTCCTCTTCTTCTTCTTCTTTTTTGTGATACTCCCAGAATTAGTTACCTAGTTCTAATAAAACCCAAATTTATTACAAAAATCTGCATAACTGATCCAAACCACCCATTTAGTAACATGTTCATGATACCAACATTCGGGTAATTAAGGTTGAAGTATCAAAACATACCAATATCTTGCAGATGGTTTGTGGAGGAATTATGCACCCAAGGTCTCAGCGAGCGCAACTGTGCACCTGTTGCAGCGAAATTATTTGGCTTAATTGCCCAACACCATGCAGGGGAGAGCAAAATTAGGACCTTGTTGCTGAGACGTGTCCAGAGTGAATATGCAAGTATGTTTGAATTTGGATTTCATATAATGAAATTCTCTTGCTCCCCTCCTCTTCTCTCCTCTTGTTTCCTCTCCCCTCCTCTTCTCTCCTCTTGTTTCTTCTCCTCTCCTCTTCACTCCCTTTTTCCTACCTCTGTTCTTTCTTACCTTCCTGCTTTCCTACCTCACTCCTCATTCACTCACTCACTCACTAATGACATTTCTCTCTCTCTCTCTCTCTCTCTCTCTCTCTCTCTCTCTCTCTCTCTCTCTCTCTCTCTCTCTCTCTCTCTCTCTCTCTCTCTCTCTCTCTCTCCCTCCCTCTCCCTCCCTCCCTCCCTTCCTCCCTCCCTCCCTCCCTCCCTCCCTCCCTCCCTCCCTCCCTCCCTCCCTCCCTCCCTCCCTCCCTCCCTCCCCTTCACTCCCTCCCTCCCTCCCTCCTCTCTCTCTTTCTCTTTCTGTTTCTTTCTCTCTTTCTATCTCTTTCTTTTTCTCTCTCTTTCTCCTTTTCTCTCTCCTTTCTTTCTTTCTTTCTTTCTGTCTGCTTCCTTCATTTCAGATCCCCCATTCAATGTTGTAACTTTGAAACATATATATCAGTGAAAACTTATTATATAACTTGATATTTTCTTTGTACAATGAAGATGATTAGTTACTTTTTTTTTAACCAGAAAAAGATGACTTAGCAGTCTCAGATTGGTCGCACTTTGTAACCTCTGCGCTGTTCCTTGGCGAGGTCTTCTACCATGTGAAGTCAGAGCAGAATACTCCTTTTAAAGTAAGTGTACCTCATCATTACAAGTATTGTGACTGCATATTTGATTGTTGTTATTTCTGGAAGTCCACTGTAATGGCCTGCTCTTTATTCTTCCTAGATATTGTGCCCTAAGGTGTGTGAATTGGCCACATATATACCACTTCTTCTGTATTTGTTTTATGTGTTTCATGTTTATTTCAGTTTTGTTTGAGTATTTTGTCAGTCCACAGTAAAGCAGGATGTCAGTGCAATATGAAAGTAAGGCTAACAGTAACACCAGACACAAGAACTATTCTGTAAGGTTGAATTATCATTTGTAAAGGGGAAAATTGGAAAATATGATGTTTTACATGTGTACATGTTCTGACATTCTAACATCTTGTTCTTAGGTTACAATCTGTTACAGATCAGCAGGTTCATTTTACAAACACAGATGGGACAAACTTAAACATCATTTGTGCATATACACTTACGACATACTGTTGTGCATCCACTGCTCCTATGTAATAACCTGGAAATTGTTGCAAACAAAGGTATTCATACAGAAACCAGCACAAAAGTAGTAAAGTAAAGACTTTTGGGCTTTTCAAAATATCTCACATTGTGAGGATCCAAGTTTACTGGCTAATTGTGGCAGATATTTTGCAGATAGTTTCCTGTACATTTGTGCCATTACCAGCAGCCCAACTAAATATGGAATACCTGCATTGCATAACACCAAGTAGAAGCCTGTAATACAAGGATAAATGCATTGAAAGCTTTAGTGGAAATGTCATACAAACTCACCTATATATGCAATACCCATATCATTAATTACATTCTACAGTTCCACATCTGAAAGTCAAACAAAGCTAACTGCCCTGAAAGAGTCTGGAAGAGAAGAGCTCAGGAGATTTGTGGTATGAGACACATACCCTCAGTACACCTTTTATCCCGCACTTCAATATTGTACTATATTATACGAAACCCAACACACGTCATAAGGTACGCATGCCAATATATACACGGTCAACATCACAAAAATTGCAGTATTAACTCATACCTAATTCATTTAGTTAGTTATTGATGTCAGTACTTGCAGACAATCACAATGGACAACATTTATGCTCTAAACTAAAAATAGATTTACATACATCAAGATACAGTTCAACAGGCAGTTCCAGTTTAATCAGTTTTGTGAAGCTGATTTCTATAAAAGTAATTTTTATTTTCCTTGGTAGCTGGTATGGTGGTGCTACCTATTACATTTGCTGCTTTTGAGTACTTCCAAACACTGATAAGGCATTACTACTTGTCTTTTGTAAATATTTATTATACTTACTGCCATTTAGCCTCAGCATTTGCTCCAGTCAATACAGGAATGGATAAATGTTGATGAAGATGTGCCTACTGTTCATCATTAGATTGACTGGGAAATTGTGCTGATGGTTGTATGTCTGTAGCAACAACCAAGTGTAGGCAAGAGTGCTTATGAAAATGAAAAGCTGAAAGACTCTATTCACTTGTGTGGGGAACTTGTTGATTGTGATGAATTCAAAGAAAAGCTATTTAGTGGTAGTGTGCATGTTCTTGAGCCAGGATAACCCAAGGACGGGAAGGATGGTAGCAAGGAGGAGGTGGAAGGAAGTGGTAATGCACTGGGGGTTGAGCAGCAGTGGAGCAACTGTGTGCATGTGGCCTTATCCTTGGTCTCAAATTCAATCTTTTTTTTATCTTTCTCTTTGCCACTGATTTTATTAGATGCTTATATCTATTTTTTTTTTTTTTTATGACAGTATTATGGGCCTTTTGCTATTGTAACACAGATACTGGGAGGTTTCTCTACACACCACCCCATCTTCTCTCTAACATGGAGGAGTGGTGCATCATGCATCCACATAGCTTGGATGCATAAGACTTGCCCCAAGATTCATTTTCTGAATGATCATGAATCAATGCATGGTAAGATGGGGTCTTGGCCTTTACCTTTGCCACTGTGGCTGTAAATGAGAGATTGAGTTGTGTTTAGACTGTCATGAGAGACCATAACAGTTTCCCTTACCCTCACATGTCAAAACATAATCCGAGATAGTTGTTGGATAAAGCCCATAGGCAAGCCTTCCAGAATGCCATATCTCAATGACTCAAGTAGTGAAGCCCCAATGACTGATAATGTAAAGGCACTCATCCAACTACATCAATGCCATTAACCAGACAGGTTGAAAAGTCACAAAGACTCCAGATAACTCAGTAATAAGATAAGAAAGGCCAGCCATAGTACATATATATCAGAAAAAAAAAAAAAAAAAAAAAAAAATCATTAAATGCAGAGTCTCCTGAGAACTTAGCTACCTTGAGTGAGGGTGTCGCACATTATAAAAAAAGACAAGCAGCAGCAGAAATTGTTGGAATGAGGAGAGAGCTTTGGCTACCATTGCCCTTTAAAGAGCAGCCACTAATCATTCAGCCCAATGTATAAACCATGATCTCAAACAGGTGCATGCAGGCTGGCTCTTGAGTTCTCTGCAAGAACAAGTAGTACCAGCCTACAAGTAGATTTGAAGACAGGAACACAGTTGACAAGGCCTCAACTAGAGTGAAGACATATGGAAATACATACAGTATTGCAGAGTTATCTCTTGGGAAGGGTTGTGTGAAACATAACCCGAGTCCAGCTTTATACTACCATAAAAAGTTAATTGATAACATCAGTTACTAAATACAGATTCTTTCATTTCAGGTCTTGGCAGCACCCGTCCTCAAGTATCTAGAGATGATAATTGAGCCCAATTTGAATAAAGATGACAACAAAAATATTGATGATGATATGATTGTTGTTTCCAGACAGGTGAGATTTTATTTTGTGAAGCGCTTCTGTAAAAAATGTTTTTATAATGCTTTCTGTTGCTTAGTCTGTTTGATTCAACATATTTTCCCTTATTCTTGACACTTTTATTTGTATTATGTGTCATGATGAGAGGAAATATCACAGATTTTGAAAAATGGTTAGAGTGAAAGTTAAGTAAATAATAATACACCAGGAAAAGTCTTGGAGATTGTTGTTCAGTGTGTGTGTGCGTGTGTGTGTGCGTGTGCGTGTGCGTGTGCGTGTGCGTGTGCGTGTGCGTGTGCGTGTGCGTGTGCGTGTGCATGTGTGAGGTAACGTAAATGAAGGATCAAGGTGAGTAAATATTCACCTGAATTTTTAGAATAAAAGAAATACTCATTACTTCATAACCAAGCATTTTTGTGCAAGAAATACCATGTAGAGAAAAAGAAATCTTTGTAAGTTGTGATAATTTGAAATATATTGACATGGTCTTCAGTTCACCTCTGATTCTGGGAGTAATCGTTTGGTAATCAGTTATTGGAAATTATAATTGATTACTGAGAAATTTCATGTTGTAATTGATGTTATTGATTACAAGTACTCAATTATGCCCACCACTATTGTTTACTACCTTCTTTCTTGTGTCACTTATAGTCATTTCATCATGAAATACTACATTTTTTATTTCAGATACTGTTGAATGGTGCTGTTCTCCATGAAGCAGTGCCAAGTGGTGTCTTAGAAGTAGTACAGAGTGTAACCAAGATACTGTGCCTGTGTCAGCTGAACACAGCCACGCGATTGAATCTACTAGCTGCTCTTGCTGAAATGTGGCCGATCCTCGACACTAATAATGATATTCGTACTCAGCACGCATTACTAGCTACAAGCATTGGTGTCTCATTGGATATTTAGTTAGTACATGTCGTGTTATTTTTGCTATCTCTTTCATAATGAGTCTGCACTGTTCATTTTATGAAGAGAGATGGCTTTAATTCTCAGTAATAAATACATTGTTATCATGCTACTCATCTGATTAGTATGGGAAAATGTTATACAAAAAATTACATTACCTTTTTTATGTTAAGATTAATTGAAGACCATTTTGTCTTGAAACCACACGTCATTCCTCATTTTCTCATATTGTCATCTGTTTACTAGGATGTTGTGGATTCAGTTTATATTAAAATGACAATAGATCACAGTTTTTATGCAAATGCGTGAGTGAAGTATTTTCGGCTGTTCTGTTATGCTATTTTACATTTCTGAAAATCAAAGAAAAGGGGGTCATACCAAAGTTAGTGTTCATGCTTCTAGTCGATAATGAAAACCAAACAAACTAGTGAAAAGGTAGTAGGATGAATATATAATAGACCTTATGCCAAGTTTTCTTCCATTTTGTGATCTGCATTCTAATTCAAGGAGAAATTCTTGATTGCTATAATTTTCACCATGACACACTTGAGATTACTTGTTTCTCCTTTTCATCTGTCGGGTTTATATAGCCTTATAAAAGTAATTAAATATACATATATATTTTTTGTATGTATTTTTCTTTAGGGTAATTAGAGTGTTTATATTTTATGCTTATTCAGATCTGAATATTACGATTAAGGAGTGAGCAGCTTTTTTCCCCAAATAAAACATGTTTTATAAATGTATAATTGTTTTGTGGCTTGATTAGCAGAATCATACTAAATGATGGTAAAAAAAAAAGCTTAGGTTTTGTTGTTAACAGTTTATTGTTTTTGTTTTTTATGTTCCCTTGTCTTTTCATATGGTTCTGCTGATACAAACAGAGAGATGAAAAATCGTCCTGGATTAGGCAGTGTTGAAGATTGGCAAGTAGGGTTTTAGGCGATGCTGTTTCTCTTTTTATGAACATTTATTCACAAATGATTGATTTGGTAGACAAGTTTTTTTTCTCTCTTTTTTCCTTCTTTTCTTTTCACAATTGAATATAACTGTAAGTGATCTTTTTAGGCATAACAGAACCTTAAACAGAAAGGAAGTATACACTGATAAAAGTATCTTAGATTGGTAAGAAGGGAAAGATAAAATAATCATCAGATGAGAGATGGTTTATTATTTTTGTATGTTGTGAAATAGGATAGTTTTCTTCATCATCTTCTCCTCCTTTTTCTTTTTACTTTTTTTTTTATTTTTATAAAAGGCTACAAAATAGGAAAGTAAATATATATTTTTTTTTCTATTAGGCTAAATCAGAAAGAAAGCACTCTAATCGTAAAGAACATACAGTTATGTCACTATACAAGGACTTCATGTGTTCCTCTAAGAAATGCGAGATTTTTTTGTTTTGATTTTGGCAATTTTATTCCATTGTAGAATTTCTGTGTTCGATATTCATGGGTGGCTACTCTTTTGTGCTTTATTTATGACTCACAATAAGGAAGAAAAAAAAACAAACATTGTGATAAAGTAAGACCATTTATATAATCCTTGTATATATCTGCAGGACTTCTACATTTTATATAATTGGCACAAGAATTGGCAACTGACAAATGTTTATTATTGTTATTATTATTATTATTATTATTATTATTATTATTATTATTATTATTATCATCATCACTATTGTTATTATTATTATAATTGTTATCAGTATTGATATAATGATTGTTATTATTATCATCATTATTAGTATTATAATAATGATTATAGTAATAATGATATTGGTGATAATTGTAATCATTACTATTATTGCTATTATTATTACCATTGCTATTATCATTATTATCATGATAGAGATGATAATTATTATTATTAATACTAATATTATGATAGTGATAATAATCATAAAGATTATTATTATTATTGTTATTATTATTATTATTACCATTATTATTATTGTTATTGTTATTATTATCATCATCATCATTATCATGATTATTATTACTATTACTATTATTATTATTATTGATTTCATTACTATTATTTTTATTATTATTGTTATCTTTTAACATAATTTATCATTAGTGTTATTATTATTATCATTGTCATTTTGATTATAGTCAGTTATTATTATTTTTATGTTATTGATATTATTGGTATTCGTATTAACATTGTTAATCATTATTAACCGATATCTTCTTTTTTTTTCATTTCAATTGTTTTTATTGTTGTTATTATTATTAATCTCAATTTATGGCTATCAATATTTTTTTCTAATTTCAATTCTTCTTCTTGTTATTATTATTATTGTTATTATTATTATTATTATTGTTATTGTTATTATTATTATTATCTTTATCATCATTTATCATCCTTGGTATTATCATTATCAGTTTATTATTATTTTATTATCATTATTTCAATTATGATTATTATTATTGTTGTTGTTTTTGAACATATTTATTGATCAATTTTTTTTCTTTTAATTCAGCTGTTGCTATTATTACTATTATTTTTGTTATTATGATTATCATTAATCATTATTTTTTATGATAATCTTTTGTCCATGTTGGTAATTTCACTCATTTTGTTATTTTACGTTTATTATTATTATTTATTTATTTATTATTATTATTATTTTTTTTTTATTTTATTTTTTTTTTTTGATTATCACTAAAAATGGTTTGTTTATTCACACAACAGTACTAATACATATTACTAAGAGACGGTATTGGTGAATACCGTCTCTTAGTAATATGTAAGTGAATTAGTAATTCGTGAATATTCTCTTGGTAATTCTCTTAGTAATTCATGAATATTATTGCAGTAAGATGGACCCTTAAAGTTTAATGTTTATTATTTTCATTCTCTTTCTGCAGATTTTCATGTTAATTTTTTATTTCCTTTTCATACGTAGTCCTTGCCTTTTTTTTCTTGTTTTGTTATTATGATTATAATAATGATGGCTATTATTGTTGTTGTTATTATTGTTGTTGTTATTGTGATGATTATGGTTGTCAT
>NC_061822.1:8469900-8484900 GCF_019202785.1 Penaeus chinensis
CTTTTATGGACTGATATTTTTAACATGCCAGATACATCTGTTATAGAGAAATTTAAAAGCCTAAAGTGTTATTCATCTATATGGGAGAAAGATAAACAAGGTGTTACTTATTTATGTAGAAGGATTTACAATCAATACGAGAGAACATTTATCAGGTAATGCTTGTTGTGATTTAACTGAGCTTAGTGTTAGTGTAATTTTCTTTTCTTGTTCAATTTCGAGATCATGAAAACAATTTATTTACTTGGTGTCAATTTTCATGAGATGTTGACTTAGGCTGTTTGTTTCATGTGACAGTATGATACTTAAAGTGTATGGCTTCATTGTAATTACTGTTAGGTTTTATTGCCTGCAAATGATTTGCAAGGTTAACACCTTTGAATGGTTATAGTATTGAAATCTTGTATCTGCATTTATAGGCTTTAGTATATTTACACTTTAAATCCATAGGAAATATGACTTTGCCTGGCTTTGTTTTTCCTTGTATATATATTATTTTCATACTTGGTGAAATCCTATGCTGAGTACTGCAATAGTTTTGGAACACTCCCTTTTCCTAACCTTACCTAGCCTAAGCTAACAAATCCGTGCCGTTTCTTGTTATAACTTAATGTATTATATGAAACACAATATAATTTGGTATTTGTTAATGTGATTGACACACGTGAGATAATGTCCCTCCTCCCCCACCTTTATTAGCAGTTAGTGCCAACTACCACAGTTTAGTTATAGAAAATATTTGTGACACCTTGAGTATGGAGGGAACAGAAAAACTGTGTCAAGGAGGAAGTATAGAAAATGGACATATAGAAAGTACAACACTAAGAACTCTGTTAGGATGTTGTGATATGTAGCGGATATTTTTATCATTTTGCGGTAAATATGAGGCTGCAACAGCTGTACCTGTATTGTTTATGACTCTATTTTTTATGGCGGTGACCATTTCTCTCTATCTTTGTTGCTCCCGGTAACATCAACCCATAATTTACCCTTGCCGTATCAGAACTAACCTAACATGATTTTACCTAATTGACCTACTATTGTATAACATAGCTTAGCCTAGTTGAACCCAGTGTATCAGAAGTGAACTAAATCTAACTTTAGCTTACCTAACCTAACTTGGTTTGTTAACCAATGAAAGTAGAATATAAAGCTAATGTTATAAATATATTAGAAAACCTTTGTGCCTTGCAATATGGCAAAGGTAGACAAGGCTCCACCTTGTATATAGTAAGGGCAGAGGTTCCATATTCAATGAAAAATCAGTTGAGACGATCAACAAATTCTGTCTTGTCAGAATGTGCTTGGTGGAGATTGGTATGTCTATTCTTTGAGTTCAGAGGCCACAGAATTGCCGCAGAAGCATAGATTATCTAACTCTGATAAACAATACCTTTACCATATGTAAACTGTTTTCTAATGCCAGATATTGTTGTTTTTTTGTGTTTTCTTATGGCTTTTACCTTTTTTTTTTTTTTTCATATGCTAAATATTTATCTTGTTTATCATGTTCATTTGTTGAAGTTAGACCATAAATGTTTTGTGACTGATTCCTTTTATAGGTACTTTTAATTAAATGCTTTACTCCTAAGTTGTAAATTGATACTAAGAAAGTTTGACAGATTGAAAGTTGCTCATGAAACATTGTTGAAATCTGAGTGGGTGAGACTACAGTTAAATAGTTTTATGATATGTGCATGTGTTTGTCTGGGCTGCTCATTTAGGTGTTATATAGTTAACTTTTGTTAGTAGAATAAAGTTCATAGTCCTGGGTTGACTTCTCAATATATACTGTTTTAAGGAAGTCACTGTTCTGTAGTACAAGTGGATTTTCTGTATATAGTTAGATCTTTGTTTTTACATGTGTATTTCAGATATATTTTATTATTATTATTATTGTTTCTTTTCTCTCTCAGTAATTTTGTCTTCAGATCTCTGTCATTGTCATTAATAGAAAAGTATATGTATATCTTGAATGTGAAGGCTCCTTTTAATTTTGATTAATTTTCCTATGACTTTTGAAAGATTTACAAACTCATCAAGCCAATTTTATTATTTATCTTTAAAGTCATTGACTCAGTTTCATTGAAAAGCTTGTGTAACTCAGTTTGCAATTAAGTAGATTCTAGTATGACAAATAAAATGCAAGACTTTCTTTCTCTAATACTGGAGCATCTTTAAATTTTGAAGTGAGCTCAAAAATCCCCTTCATGTATCCATAGCAAGCTGGTTTCAGTATTATCAAATCCTTTGGTGAACAGAATGGATTATTACTGTATGGTGAAGGTCTTAAAAAAGTATGAATTTAGATAACTCATTGGTGATGAGGTCATGCACTATCCACTGTAGTTTTATTTTATGGTGCTTCTTCACCAAGTAATGAGTGACTTGGCTTACCTCACATTAGCTGTTAACACACTTTTTTATATAATACTATTATTATTATTATTTTGGCTGTTAATACTAATTCAAGAGTAGGGTAAAAAGATAATTGACTCCCAGGTAATTGGGCATTTGTAGAATCACCTTTGTAAAATGGATAATAAAACAAAGCCACAGTTTACAGTAAATGTGTGCATGCACTCCTGGCATCAGCAGATTAAAGACACTTAGGTTAGCTCAGATAACATGCTTGACACGTGTCCAAGGAGGTTAAAGCAAAGGTTAACAGACCTCGTATAACATGAAGATTATAAACGTTAAATGCAGTATAGTTAAAGGCAGGTCAGCACAAGGGAGTGTAATTATTATTGACTATTAATGTTATAGTATGATATATTCAGGATAAATTTGACCTTTTCATGTAAGAAACTAGATTTCTAGATGTGCTCTTGATGTAATGTACTAACCCATATCATATTCATTTTTGTATAGAAACTTCTGTGGTATGAATAGGTTTTGACCTCAGTATTACTGAAGAGAATTTTATAATAGAAAGCAAACGATATTGGCACCATTCATTTGATTTTTTTATTATTTACAATGGCACCACATCAACTAATACAATGACCTCCCTGTTTGTGTTTCAAGCAGAGGCTAACAAATATGAATTCTGGCAAGGTAGAATTTAGACTAGTTCCTGATTTAGCAATAAATCATGTGGGCAATCTACAAATTTCTATCATGCCAAAATATATATGTGATAGAGATTTGTTGGTCATTCCCAGAGCCGAGAGCATCATTTGATCTATAAATCCATAGATATTGGGAAGAGACTGTGGGCTTATGTACGCTTTGCACACATTGTTTTTTTTATACTCAAGAGTGTGGTTTTGTGTCCTGCTTGATCTTAGCAGCATGTCAGTGTTCTGTTTATATGCAGCCCTACTATAAATTATAATTATTTTTGATTGCAGTGGTGATTGTAAGAAGGGATAGTAAATATGCTTGTATGTGGAAGTGGGTGCTATGAGGATATGAAGGATTAAACACAGAGCCCTAGATATAAACGGAAAAAATATATATTAGGAATCGGAGAACGATGTTATCACAAGATAGAAAATGTCAATTAAGTGAGATCTTAGGAGCTTAATGAGAGCTTACTATTGATTCTCAGTTAGATAACAAAGTGAGTATTTACAAATGAAAACAAACAATATTATCAGTTTTGACAAATGAATCAAGATCTTGGTACCAAATTGTACTGTCAGTTTTATAATCAAAAGTACCATCTTTCTTTTATACCAATGTTTATTTTTACTCATTTTGTCACGTCTTTCCAATACTGAAATAATGTGCATAGTTCATATTTTATTTATCTGTATTTTTAGAAGACGGTTGTATGTAGGAAATAGTTGAAAGTTATCTTTGAAGGTCAGTGGATTAAAAGTTATACACAAACATTTGAAACAGAACATGTATTTATTTATTTATTTATTTATTTATTTAGAAAAAAAAATTTACCACATGCCGCTGGGGAAAATGCTGTGCTCATTTTAATTTTTTTTGTGAAATGTCTCTGTACATCGATGGCTCTGCTAGTGCTTAGCCACAAAGGAGTCAATTAGTAGACCTTGTGACCTTACCTAATTTCACTTTTCCTTGAATTGGCTGGGAAAAAAGCATTTTTTTACTAATGCTGTGAATATCGATGGTGTTATTTTTATTATAGACATTATAATTACTATAATGTTGTAGCTATCTTTGTGTAAAAACAATTAAACAAATAAACTCACATTGGGCATGACATGTATGTATATGCCATGCCCGTTGGCATTGGATTAATATCTCAGTCTACTTTCGATTGTTATTATCCTAACTTGTAGTTTATCAGGGTATAGAAAAATAAAAGTATCATGGCAAAAATATATAGGGTTAGTTTGGCAGGATTTTTGAAGTGTGGTGGTGGCGATGATAATGACAATGACAATGACAATGACAATGACAGGGAGAATTTTGATGATAGTGATGGAAAAGGTAGTAATGATAGTGATAATAATGATGATGATGATTGTGATAATAAAAGTAATAATGATGATGATAATGAGATTGATGAGGATAAGAGTAAGGGTAAGAATAATGATAATTGATGATGACAATGATATGATGATGATAGTGGTAATTATGATAATTTCCATAAAAATGATGATACCAGTCAACACGAAAATAGAAGTTTTCTGGGTTGTAAATAGCATATGAAGCCCCAAGGAACATACGTCTTAGCTGCGGAGTCTGCTTCAACACAAACAAAACTGGGAAAACATTTTAAGGCCTCCACCTCAAATTTGGATCTGGGCATTAGATAAATCACATACAAATCAATTTGAAACTTTCTATGAATGAGAGGATTGATAGAGAAATGAAACTGGTTTCAAGAAGGGTATGATAGAAGATTTCCAAATTTACTGTGATGTAATTCAGTTGGTAATATTAGGTATTTTCAAATTAAGAAATTAGATAGTATTGCAAGATCCTCAACTTCAAAAACAAAACTTACAGCATTAGTTTTACAATTAACAAAGTATTTGCTGGAATGATACAAAACAAGCAATAATTGTCAAGTGAGAACTATGTCGCTATTTTAGGTCATAGAATGTTATAACTTTCATGTCCAAATGCGGTACTCTACATCCAACACCTTCTATACTGCCTGTAATAATGGCAAATAATAAACTACAGTCACATGCAAATAATTAATGCACATTTCTCTCTCCCTCCCTGCCGTTGTTCAGCTCCTTGCCTACTTTCTTGCTAACATTAATCACTAGCATTGTTTCCTCAATGTCACACTTGCTTTTGCATTGCTGTATGAAGGCAATGTAAGCTTCTCAATTAGGGAGTGTTCAAGGTGACTGCCCTTTTTCCCCCCAGTTCTCTCCAAGCATTAAAAAATCACCTTGATTTTATTTTATTTATGTATTTATTATATTGTTATTATTTTTGTTGTTGTTATCATCAGTCATCATCATCATTACTATAATTCTAGTTATAATTATTGTTATAATTTTTATTATAATAATTATTATTATGATTATTATTATTATTGTTATAATTATTCTAATTGTTATTATTGTTATTCTTGATATTGTCATTATTGATATGATTGTTAATGCTATTGCTAATGCTATAATTATTATTATTAGCAGTAGTAGTAAGCAGTATTAGTATTAGTACTTATATTATTACTACTACTATTATTATAATAATAATGATTATATTAATGAGAATAATAATGATAATGGTAATGATAATGATCATGATGATAATGATGCTAAATATTATTATCATTATCATCATTATTTTTTTATTTTTATTATAATTCCTATTCCTATTCCTATTCTTATTACTGTTGCTATTGTTGTTACTATGACTTTTATCATTATCATTATTATTATTGTTGCTATTAATATATTTTTGTTGTTTTCAGCATTATTATTATTATTATTATTATTATTATTATTGTTATTGTTGTTATTATTATTATTATTATTATTATTATTATTATTATTATTATTATTAATTATTGTTATTAATGAATATTTTTTATTATTATTATTATTAATTATTGTTATTAATGAATATTTTTATTATTATTATTATTGATGTTGTTGTTGTTGTTGTTGTTGTTGTTATTAGTCATCATCATCATCATCATCATCATCATCATCATCATCACTATTGAACTGATTATTACTTTTTTGTATTTTGTGTATTTTCTGGGGATTATAGAATCAAGGGTATAAAGATTGGAGTAACAGTGATATGCCAGGAACTTAGAACACACATCATGGTAATCTTCTATTGGATTATGCTATAATTTTCATTTGTTTTGTTTCAATGTGTTGCAGTGCCATTGTTATTGATTTCATTTGTGTTTCAGCTTTTAATTGTTAGACTTGGTTCTAGATAGCATCTACTCTGTTTTAAAAGTTTCGGTTGTGAGACAAAAAATATACAGTGCTGTCTTTGTTTGTTAATAAAGTATTTTGTTTTTTCGTAGTTTTTCCTACTGAGACAGAAGTTTAAAAGTGCAATGCCTGATAGGAGGGGATTTGTGTGTGTTCAGAGATTTGATAAAGGGGTCTTGATTGTACGTAGGTTGGGAGCCACTCTTCTGTACAATGTGTGTGATATAGCTGTTTATAGTTATTTTGCTTCTTTTAGGCAATGAAAGTTCTTAATTATTATATAGTACAGAATAAAGGAACCTGTCTCTTATTTCATAGGTTTAACTGTTATTTTTGTTATTATTATAAATAATTTTTTCAAGAATGTTTATCAAACCTGTGTCAGTACAAGCTAAATAGATTCACATATGTATTAAGAATGAAAATAATTTTTCAGAATTATTACTATTAATTTTCATCTTGTCTTCAAGACCTTTTAAGAATATTTAGTTTGTCATCATGATTATAAATGTTTACCCTTAATTTTCCAGACATACAGTAAATAGATTTTTTTTTTTTTATATTTGATAAAATGAAATTGGATTTTCTGTGTTATATGATACCTTCCTTAGTTGAAAAACAATAACAAACCTTGTGCATCCTTTTCACTCTTATCATGGGGTGGAATTTGGATTCTGATTAACCCATTGACTGCGGATGGCGTAATATACATGTCATGTCCACCGTAATTTTAGTTTATTAATTGCATTTACATAGATATGGCTCCACATCTGCTTAGTCTCCAAGGATTTGATTATAAGTTGTACATCTTTGAACAGTTTTCCCTTTTCCTTGATGTTTGGAATGACTCGTTTTTATTAGACTACTGTATTAGTTTTATTGTTATTAGTATTTTAATAACATGATGATCATAATATCAGTATTAATAATAACATCAATTTGAATAGCTTCAGAAAGAATTGATGTCAAGTATAGTTATTTTGCGTTTTAATGATTAACTATTCAGAAAAAAAACATATTCCTGGAAATTCAAGGAAAAGAAAAAGCTGCAGTCACTTGGGCCTATTAACTGACTTCTTGGTGGCTGAACACCTGTGGAACCATGTCAGTGCAACAGAATTCACTAAAGATACATTGGACTGTTCATACACCATCTTCCTGAATATCTTGAAAGGTTAAAGACAGATTATTCAGAAAATATCTTTTTAGGAGAATTTTTTTTGTTAGGGTGAGCTATATGACAGTGACAAAGCCAAAGAAACAGGCCTACGATCTTAATTTTTTCTGAAATAGATACCCTATTTGCTAAGAATTTTTATTTGTTTTGCTTTCTCTCTTATTAACAATTCTATTAACTGTGGATTTTATCTTTCAGGTGTGATGCGTCTGCTTGAGAGGCAGGCATTTCTACCACCCTTATGCCATGGTCACCAAGCTGCATTTTGCCATTATGGTTTCTTGAAGGTCATGCAATAGAACACTTACAAAAATGGGATGGTAGAGACGGTCAACTTGCAAGCTGTTGATTGTAATGCTTTTGGCAAGGACAAGTGAATATTTTTGGCCTTGTGATTACCTGAGGAAAAGAGAGGAGTTTAGTTTTTGTTGTTTTTTATTTTAGTACGTCCTGTTTTTTTGAGAAAGTTGAACCTTGAACAAATTTTATGGAAATTAGTAAAGTGGCCTGTGCTTCAATAAACTCAGTTGTTCAAAGAATCGACTATGTTATTGTTGTTAAGTGGAAACTGTTACGTCGTACTATTGTGAGAAAAAGGAAGAAAAGAAACGGCACCTGCCAAAGTCAACAATTGCCTTTATGTAAATTCTTTTCCCTGTTGGAACAAGTACAAGATATATAAATGTAAGCAACAGAGTATACATATTGCGTGTGGGAGTGCTTCCAATTCTTTCTCGAGTGCCTTACTGAAAAGTGTTATCAAATGCATGTATAGTGTTGAAAACTAGTAAAAGTTTTTTGCTGTTAGAAGAGTGTTACAAAATTATTACAAATTAGAAGTAGAGGACATTTCCCCCCCTCAAGAGAATAGTTTATATTTTGTGACCAGACAGATAATTTAGATATTTTTGTAGTAGCCTAGTGAAAGTATAGAGAAATTAACTTTCCTGATATGACGAGTGGATTGTGATAAAGAAAAGAGTATATATAAGTATATATATTAAACCTTTTTTACCCGGAAGAATATAGGGATTGAAAACTGACCAAGTTCTAGACAACTGTGAAGTGTTTCAGTCTTTGACAAAGTTCAACATCTGGAAGTTTTTTTAGAAAATAAATCTAGGGGAGTACCTTATTGAAAAGAAAATAGAAAAGCTAGCTAGAGAGGGGAAGAATCAGAAAAAAATCAAACAAACAGAGGACTCTTGAGGGAAAAGGAACTGGAAACTCTTAGCACAGATCACATATACCCCAGCCAGAGACCCTTCCTCCGAACCCTTCTGGCTGGAATTGAGTGTCGGCAAGATGAGTCTGAAACGTATCCGCCGGCGGTTGTCTCAGACCTTCACGCGGTTCCACGACGGCAGCCTAACGGAGCTGGCCGAGCACCTCACCATCGACGAGAATGGGGGCATCAGAGAAAATGGTCAGTACAGAACTCTCTCTCTCTCTCTTTTTTTTTTTTTTTTTTTTTTTTTTTCTTCTTATTTCTTGTTCTATATTTTGATGTTTTTTCTTTTGTTATGGTAAGATGACTTTTTATAATTTTCTTTGTCAGTTGTGAGCTTGTATAATTATTTGGGTTTGTGGTGGTTATTTTATTATTTATAAAGTTTAAAGCATCTTGCTATATACCTTGTGTATTAAGATTATTTTATAGATATTTCTGATTCTCAACTTCTGATATGTCTTCTTCCTCTTCCTCCTCCTTCTCTTTCTCCTTTTCATTCTCCTCTTCCTCTCTATCTTCATCATCTTTCTCATTCTTCTCCACCTCTCTCTACTCATGCTCCTCTTGTTCCTCTTCCTCCAGTATTTCTTCCTCCTGTTCCTCCTTGAATACTTCCTCCACTTCTTCCTCCTCTTCCTCCACTTCTTCCTCACCCTCCTTCACTTAAGTCTTTCTCCTCTTCTTCTTCTTTCTCCTCTACTTCTTCCTCTTCTTTATCTTCCTCTTCTTCCTCCTCCTCCGCTTTCTTCTTCTTCTCCATCTCCTCTTTCTTCTCCTCCTCCTCCGCTTTCCTCTCCTCCTCTTTCCTCTCCTCCTCCTCCTTTTCCGCTTTCCTCTCCTCCTCTTTCCTCTCCTCCTCCTCCTTTTCCGCTTTCCTCTCCTCCTCCTCCTCCTCCTTCTCTGCTTTCCTCTCCTCTTCTTTCCTCTCCTCCTCCTCCTCCTCCTCCTCCTCCTCTTTCTTCTCCTCCTCGTCCTCCTCCTCTTTCTTCTCCTCCTCGTCCTCCTCCTCTTTCTTCTCCTCCTCATCCTCCTCCTCTTTCTTCTCCTCCTCCTCCTCCTCCTCCTCCTCTTTCTTCTCCTCATCCTCCTCTTTCTTCTCCTCATCCTCCTCTTTCTTCTCCTCATCCTCCTCTTTCTTCTCCTCATCCTCCTCTTTCTTCTCCTCATCCTCCTCTTTCTTCTCCTCATCCTCCTCTTTCTTCTCCTCATCCTCCTCTTTCTTCTCCTCATCCTCCTCTTTCTTCTCCTCATCCTCCTCTTTCTTCTCCTCATCCTCCTCTTTCTTCTCCTCATCCTCCTCTTTCTTCTCCTCATCCTCCTCTTTCTTCTCCTCATCCTCCTCTTTCTTCTCCTCCTCCTCCTCCTCCTCCTCCTTTTTCTTCTCCTCCTCCTTCTTCTCCTCTCCTCCTCCTCCTCCTCCTCCTCCTCCTTTTTCTTCTCCTCCTCCTCCTTCTTCTCCTCCTTCTTCTCCTCCTCCTCCTCCTCCTTCTTCCCTCTCTTCTTCTCCTCCTCCTCCTCCTCTTTCTTCTCCTCCTCCTCCTCCTCTTTCTTCTCCTCCTCCTCCTCCTCTTTCTTCTCCTCCTCCTCCTCCTTTTCTTCCTCCTCCTCCTCTTTCTTCTCCTCCTCCTCCTCCTCTTTCTTCTCCTCCTCCTCCTCCTCTTTCTTCTCCTCCTCCTCCTCTTTCTTCTCCTCCTCCTCCTCTTTCTTCTCCTCCTCCTCTTTCTTCTCTTTCTTCTCCTCCTCCTCCTCTTCCTTCTTCTCTTTCTTCTCCTCCTCCTCCTCTTTCTTCTCCTCCTCCTCCTCTTCCTTCTTCTCTTTCTTCTCCTCCTCCTCCTCTTCCTTCTTCTCTTTCTTCTCCTCCTCCTCCTCCTCCTCCTCCCTCTTTCTTCTCCTCCTCCTCGTCTTTCTCTTTCTCCTCCTCCTCGTCTTTCTCTTTCTCCTCCTCCTCGTCTTTCTCTTTCTCCTCCTCCTCGTCTTTCTCTTTCTCCTCCTCCTCATCTTTCTCTTTCTCCTCCTCCTCCTCTTTCTCCTCCTCCTCCTCTTTCTCCTCCTCCTCCTCTTTCTCCTCCTCTTTCTCCTCCTCCTCCTCTTTCTCCTCCTCTTTCTCCTCCTCTTTCTTCTCTTCCTCCTCTTTCTCCTCCTCTTTCTTCTCCTCTTTCTTCTCCTCCTTCTTCTCCTCCTTCTCCTTCTCCTCTGTCTCTATCTCTCTCTCTCTGTCATTCTCTCTCTCTATCTTTGTCATTCTCTCTCTCTCTCTCTTTGTCATTCTCTCTCTCACTGTCTCTCTCTGTCATTCTCTGTCATTCTCTGTCTCTCTGTGTTTCTCTCTGTCTCCATGTCTCCCTGTCTCCATGTCTCCATGTCTCCCTGTCTCTTTGTCTCTTTGTCTCTGTCTCTGTCTCTGTCTCTCTCTCTCTTTATCTCTCTCTCTCTCTCTCTCTCTCTCTCTCTCTCTCTCTCTCTCTCTCTCTCTCTCTCTCTCTCTCTCTCTCTCTCTCTCTCTCTCTCTCTCTCTCTCTTTCTCTCTCTTTCTCTCCCCTCCCCCCCCACTAGTACTTATTCTTCTACTACTACTCCTCATCATCCATATTTTCCTATCCCTTTCATCTTCTCTATATTCTCCCTCCCCCTTTCCCATAACTTCCTTCCCCAAGTTTTCCTCTTTCTCCCTCCCTTCCTCTTCCTTCCTCTTTTCTAGCTCTTCCTGACCCTCTATTCCCTCTTTCCCCTCTTCTCCCTCTTTCTCCCATTCTTCTCCCTGTTCCTACCTCTCTCTTCCTTCTTTCTCTCCCTCTTACCTCTCCTCCTACCCCTCTATTCCCACCTTCTCCCCTTCTTTCCCCTCTTCTCTTTCTACTGCCTATTCTTCTCCCTCTTCCTACCTCTCTATTCCCACATTTTCCCCTCTCTTCTCTCTATTCCCCCCTTTTCCCCTCTCTTCCCTCTCTTTCTCCTCTTTTGTGCATGCTTCTAAAATTCTTCAGAGCCTCAAGCCAACCAGGATATGTTACAGCTATGATACCAATGAATCTCGATTATTAAGCATTCTGAGGGTTTCAGCTGCATATTAATGTCCATTGTATTTGATGGCTCTGTTTTGTAAGTGTTCTTTAACAAAGTAATTAAAATAGCTTGCTGACGTCCGCTAGTATTGAATTGTTGTGAGGATTCTGAATCAATTTTCTGTGGAGGGAACTTCAGAGAAGCAGCCGCCATTTGGAAGGCATTAATGCTCACCGTGTAGCAGCGAGAGGTGCTCTGTCATCTGTAAGAGGTGTTCTGACATCTGTGTGGCTTAATTCCATGCAGTTAAAAAAAAAAAAATCATGTAATCCATGAGTTATGGTTTGCATACTGATCAGTACATATATTAAATTATAAGGTGAAGTGTAGTCTGGTTAAGATAATCCTTATTTCAGTTTTGCTGAAACAGACATTTATTTGCAAAAGAGATGCTGAATACATTGAAACAAATGCTGTACAAAGTATTTATGAATAGGCATTGTTTCATTTGTAAGCTATTTTCAAATTTGGGTGTAAATAAAATAGTACTACCTTCCCACATGACGATGACGGAAATTACACAAGTTGCCCCTAAGACAGACCAAAGAAAATGGAAGCGTCCAGGGTCCCAGTGAAAATGTACTCGCGTCCCAGGAGTGGCTCACGGTGATAATATATCAAGGCGATGCTAGGACAGGAGTTGGTGATAAATTGCAGTAATCAAGGACCGTGTTAAGAATTCGCAATGTACATGTTGGGGGAGACTTTTTTTTATTTTTATTAGACGGTGTGATCCATATGTTGGTTATACCACATAAAAGGTGGTAGGCAGAGTTATCAATGTTGAAGTTGAAGGAATTGGCCTTAATGAAAGTCATCAAACCATCATGGTCACGTGTTTGTTGTTTTACTGAAATGGTTATGAGTTATAAGAGACTCAAATAATATTTTATGATTAGGTTAGACATTACAACATTGTAATTATTAGAGGCTATGATTTAATGCTTTTGGCATTGGGCCTAATAGCAGAACTGCTTGTACTTACTTGATGTAGTATGTCTGCGATAATTGTACAGTAATGAATAAAGTTATTGCAGCCATTATTTCTAATAATGATTAAAGTTATGGTTGTTTCTTCTCCTCCTCTTTCCTCTCCTCCTCCTCCTCCTCCTCTTTCCTCTCCTCCTCCTCCTCCTCCTCCTCTTTCTTCTCCTCCTCCTCCTCCTCTTTCTTCTCCTTCTCCTCCTCCTCCTCCTCCTCCTCCTCCTCCTCCTCCTCCTCCTCCTCCTCCTCCTCCTCCTCCTCCTCCTCCTCCTCCTCCTCCTCTTTCTTCTCCTCCTCCTCCTCCTCCTCCTCTTTCTTCTCCTCCTCCTCCTCCTCCTCCTCTTTCTTCTCCTCCTCCTCCTCCTCCTCCTCTTTCTTCTCCTCCTCCTCCTCCTCCTCCTCCTCCTCCTCCTCCTCTTTATTCTCCTCCTCCTCCTCCTCCTCCTCCTCCTCTTTCTTCTCCTCCTCCTCCTCCTCCTCCTCCTCCTCCTCCTCCTCCTCCTCCTCCTCCTCCTCCTCCTCCTCCTCTTTGTTCTCCTCCTCTTTCTTCTCCTCCTCCTCCTCCTCCTCTTTCTTCTCCTCCTCCTCCTCCTTCTCATCTTTCTTTCTAGTTGATAATATTAGTATTATTGCTATTATCATTATAGTTATTATAATAATAATAATGATAATTATTATTATTACCATTATTATTATTGTTATTGTTAACATCAGTATCATCATTATTGATTATCATTATCATTATTTTTGATGTTGTTTTTGTTATTAGTATGATTATTATAACTACTATTATAGTTATTTTTTATAACTATTATTACTGTTATATTATTTTTTGTTATTATGATAATATTAATAATAATAATAATAATAATAGTAATAATAATAATAATTATTAATGTTAATATTATTATTATTATTATTATTTATTTATTATTATTATTATTATTATTATTATTATTATTATTATTATTATTGTTGCTGTTGTTATTATCATTATTGTATGTTAGTTGTAATTGTTATAATTGATATGATGATAATGATAATAATAATAATAATAATAATAATAATAATAATAATAATAATAGTAATGATAATGATAATAATGATGATAATAATAATGATAATGATAATAATAATGTTAATAACAATAACAATAATAATAACAGTAATAATAATAACAATAACAATAACAATAATAATAACAGTAATAATAACAATAACAATAATAATAACAGTAATAATAACAACAATATTATTATTATTGTTGTTGTTGTTGTGGTTGTGGTTGTTATTACTGTTATTATTATTGTTATTATTATTGTTATTATTATTGTTATTGTTATTATTAATATTACTGTTATTATTATTTTATTACTGTTATTATTATTATTATTACTATTACTATTACTGTTATTATTTCTATTACAATGACTATTATTATTATTATTATTATTATTATTATTATTATTATTATGATTATTATCATGATTACTCTTACTATTACTATTATTATTATTATTAATATTACTATTACTATTACTATTACTATTATTATTATTTCTATTATTGATATATTAATATATTATTATTACTATTATTAATATGTAACTATCACGATAATTACCATTACAATTACCATTACTACTATTACTACTACTATTACTACTACGATTACAACTACTGTTACTACTATAATTACAACTACTACTTTCTTTTTTAATTATTGTTATCTTTATTATTATTATTGTTATTATTATTATTATTTTGTTATTATTATTGTTGTTTTGTTATTATTATTATTGATATGTTATTATTTTTATTGATTTGTTATTGTTATTATCATTATTACTTTTATTATTATTACTTTTATTATTGTTATTATTATTATTATTATTATTAATAGTATTTTATCATTGTCATAATTATTGTCATTGGCACCAGTATTGTTTTGATCATTGTAGTTATTTAGTTATTGCTATTTCTGGTGATTATTATTATAAGGGTTATTTTATCATTATTTATTAGTATTATTATTGTTGTTATGATTATTATGATGATGATGATGATTATTACTATTATCATTACTATTACTATGACTTATTATTAGGCTATTATTATTATTAGTTATTATTGTTATTATTAATATTGCTATTACTGTTACTCTTATTATTATTATTATTATTATTATTATTATTATT
>NC_061822.1:8490830-8506614 GCF_019202785.1 Penaeus chinensis
TTTTATTTGATCTCATTTGGATTTTATTTCATTCCATCTTATTGTACCTTATTTTGGTTTAATTTGATTTAATTGAATTGTCTGTGGTTTGATTTCATTTTATTTGGGTTGAGTAAAGTATGGATAAATGGTTTTATTTTTCTTATTATTTCTTTATTTTATCTACCGCGTTTTATATCCCGATGTATTTGAATTTATGCATTTTTAATTTTTTTTTTTTTTTTATTTATTCATTTATTTAATGATTTGTTTATTTATTTTTTATCTTTTGAAGCGTGTCCGTACAGGGTCTCGGGGTGGCGTCCGGCCGTTTTATTTGGACCTGGGCAGCCATCCTAGTGTCGCCGTCCTGTGTCAATGCCGAGATTAAGGTTACTGACTTCAGGGGATTCGTATTTGTCTTGAGTTTTTCTGTGCGGTGTGCATTTTTTGTATTCTGGAGAAGGGTTATTTTATTATATATATATATATATATATATATATATATATATATATATGTTATTATTTTTATTTATTTTTGGATTTATTTATATCATTTTTTTATTATTTTTTTATTATTATGATTTTTTTTAGGTAAGTGTGCCGTCGTGCGTAAGCCGTTTTTTTCTCTCCTTTTTTTTTTCTTTTTTTTTTCTTTTCTTTTTTTTTCCTTTTTTTTTTTTTTTGCATATCTTGTTGACGGACTAGTTAGTTGATGGCTCGGATCAATTAGCTGATGGCTTCCTACTTGTGTTCCTGCGTGTTGGGGGAATGAGGGAGGGGTGGAGGGGTGGGCAGAAGTTTTTTTTTTTTTTTGAGGGGGGGGTAGGGTAAAAGAAGCCGGGAAGGGAGATACGCCGTAGATAGGGGATTATGGGAATGAATATGGATAAGGAAGTAGGTTGAGATTATGGGTCAGAAGGGGGGGGGGGAATGAGATCGACTGAGGGAGAAAGAAGAGGGAAGAGAGAAAAAAAGATTCTGAGGAGGGGAGATACAGAGAGAGGGGGGGAGATACAGAGAGAGAGAAGCAGAGAGAGAGAATGAGAAAGAGAGAGAATGAGAAAGAGAGAGAATGAGAAAGAGAGAGAATGAGAGAGAGAGAGAATGAGAGAGAGAGAGAATGAGAGAGAGAGAGAATGAGAGAGAGAGAGAGAGAGAGATGGGGGGGAGGGAGATAATGAGAGAGAGAGAGATGGGGGGGAGGGAGATAATGAGAGAGAGAGAGATGGGGGGGAGGGAGATAATGAGAGAGAGAGAGATGGGGGGGAGGGAGATAATGAGAGAGACTATGAGAGAAAAAGTACAAATGAGGGAGAAAGAAAAATGAAACGGAAGGAGAGTGAGGCCAGGCGCGTAAGAACGAGGGTGACGGCGATAATGAGAGTGAGGACAAGAGTTAGGGCATAAGAGTGAGAGAGAACAAGAACGAAGCGTGAGAGCGACGGCGCGAGAGTGAGCTGGAACAGATAAAAGTGACCGTAAACGCATGAGTGAGTGTGCGAGCGTGTGAGAGTAAGAGTGAGGGTGAGAGAGAGCGAGAACGTGGGAGAGGGAGTGAGAGGTAGAGTGTGAGAGGTGGAGGGTGAGAGTGATCGAGCGAGAAGGGAGATTAATGCAGTGAGAGTAAGGAGAAAGGAGAGGGAGAGGGAAGGAGAAAGGAGAGGGAGAGGGAAGGAGAAAGGAGAGGGAGAGGGAAGGAGAAAGGAGAGGGAGAGGGAAGGAGAAAGGAGAGGGAGAGGGAAGGAGAAAGGAGAGGGAGAGGGAAGGAGAAAGGAGAGGGAGAGGGAAGGAGAAAGGAGAGGGAGAGGGAAGGAGAAAGGAGAGGGAGAGGGAGAGGGAAGGAGAAAGGAGAGGGAGAGGGAAGGAGAAAGGAGAGGGAGAGGGAAGGAGAAAGGAGAGGGAGAGGGAAGGGAAGGAGAAAGGAGAGGGAGAGGGAAGGAGAAAGGAGAGGGAGAGGGAAGGAGAAAGGAGAGGGAGAGGGAAGGAGAAAGGAGAGGGAGAGGGAAGGAGAAAGGAGAAGAAAAAGAGGGAAGGAGAAGAAAAAGAGGGAAGGAGAAGGATGGAAGGAAGGAAGGAAGGAAGGAGAGAGAGAAGGTGTGAGAGGGAGAGGTAGAGAGGGAGAGGTAGAGAGGGAGATGGCGAGAAAGGGTGGGGGAGAAATATGGAAGCAGGAGGGAGGGAGGGAGGAGTGGGATGAATAACAGAAGCATGTAGAAAAAGGGGACAATGTAGATAGAGAGAGGAGCAAAGGGGAAAATGAGAATGGAAGGTCGAGCGTGGGAAGGATTGGGAGAGAGCGTGATAAAGAGAGGAGGAGAAGGAGGAAAGAAAAAGAAAAAAAAAACATCTGAGAATGATAGAGAGAAAATAGAGAAATAGAGAAATAGATGAAAACATAGATAATTTGATGAATAGATAAATCAGGTGGATGAGAGAAAGAAAAAAAAAGACCAAGTGTTCCCGCTCGACAGGAAGTTGCTGACGGCCACGACGAGTTAAATGTTTGTGGTCAGTTGTAGGTGTTCTTCAACCCCTCCTAACCCCACTTCCCCCCCTCATCTCCCTCCCTCCCTCCCTCCCTCACTCCTATCTCCCCCCCTCTCCCCTGATCAACTCCCCTCCCTCTCTAACTCACTCCTATCTCCTCTCCCTCTCCCCTCCCTCTCCCCTCCCTCCCTTACCCCTTTCTACCTCCCCCTCTCCCTCTTCCCACTTCAGCCCCAACTCCCGGTAAACTCCCCTCTCCTTTACTCCCCTTTACCTCTCCCCCCTCTCCATCCCCTCCCCTCCCTTCACCCTCCTCTCCCTCTCTCTCCCCCTCGCCAATCCCTCCCGCCGTCCCTCCTCCCTCTGACATCCTCCTGCTCCTCCGCCCCCCCCTCTTCTTGCCAGCCCCGCCTGCCTGCCACAGCCCTGACACGCTCGCACTCACTCTCACTCCCACAGTCCAGGTACAGCACTCACATGCCCGGTGTCTCGTTCTGTGCTGTTGCTGGTACTGCTGCGGCCTCGGCGCTGCCCGCTTCGTTTTTGTTTTCTTGTGCCTGCGTGCGTGCTTGGCTGCGTGCGGGGTGATGTTTTTTGCGTTTTTTTGTTTTGTTTATTCGACCCTGCGTGCGTGCGTGCGTTGGTGCCTACGTTCGATATTTTTTTTTTTTTTAGTGTTTGCGTGCGTGTTTTATTTTTTGTTTGTTTAGGTATCTCAGTTTATCTCGTTCATCATCGTTTCGGTTGATGATGATTGTTTATTTTTTTTTCGCGTTAAGTTCGTGGATATGGATTGTTGCGTGTTGGTTGTGTCTTATTTCTGCCATGGAAAGAGAAAGAAAGAAAGAAGAAAAAGAAGGAAAAGAAGGAAAATGAGTGAACGGTGGGGGGGGGAAGACTGTTTTGTTTTGTTTTTCGATGACGCCACCTCCCCCCCACCCCCAACCCCCCTCTCTATCCCTCCCTCCTCCACAAATATAGGAAAACAAACGGAGATAAGAAACTAGTGAATTAAAAAAAAAAAAAAAAAAACCTTTACTAACGAAAAGTGCGAAGTGAAACGTGGAGGGAAGAGAGAGAAAGAGAGAGAGAGAGAGAGAGATAAAAGGGAATAAGGAAAGAAAGAAAGAAAGAAAGAGGAGTGGTGCAAATCGGAACAAAACGAGTGATTGTGAGAAATGAAGATCTCGATATTGCTCGACTCGCCATCCATCTTGGCCCGTGTTCGTGCGCCGTGCTGTTGCTAGCTTGTATTTTTTTTTTTTTTTTTTTTTTTTTTTTTTTTTTTGTTATTCATTGCTCTTGTTCTCTGTTGTGTTGTGGTTGTTATTAGTGTTATTGTTATTATTATTTTATTAATTTATTATTGTTTTATTGGTAGTAGTATATTATTATTTATTATTATTTATTATTATTATTATTATTATTATTATTATTATTATTGTTATTATTATGATTATTTATCGTTATTTTTATGATTATTACCATTACCCTTAGAATTGTGCTGATACTGATTTTATTTTTATTTTATATTCTTATCTTTATCTTTATTTTAGTATTATCATCATCACCATCATCATCAATATGCATCATCATAACCATCATTCATCATCATCATCATTATTATTCTTCATAACCATCATCATCATCATCATCATCATCATTATTATTCTTCATAACCATCATCATCATCATAACCATCATCATCATCATCATCATCATCATTATTATTCATCATAACCATCATCATTATTCATCATCATCATCACCGTCACCGTCACCATCTACTTCGCTGCCATCATGAACGTAACCTGTTGGGCTTTAGTGTTGATACGCAGAGAGGCCCACTCCCCCAGCCGCCCACTCCCCCAGCCGCCCACTCCCCCAGCCGCCCACTCCCCCAGCCGCCCACTCCCCCAGCCGCCCACTCCCCCAGCCGCCCACTCCCCCAGCCGCCCACTCCCCCAGCCGCCCACACCGTCTGGCCAGCGCTCGTACCCACCCTTGCCGCCCGCCGGACATGGGCAAGGGTTGAGTCATCGGCGGTGAATTCATGGGGTTTTGTTTGTCTATGTTTTTATTCATGTATTTATTCATTCATTCATTCATTGCGTTCGTGAAACTGTTATCAATTGCTTGATCGGTTATATATGTGTGTGTGTGTGTGATTGTGTGGTGTGTGTGTGTGTGTGTGTGTGTGTGTGTGTGTGTGTGTGTGTGTGAGTGTTGTGTGTGTGTGTGTTGTATTTATGTGTATATATATGTATATATATTTATATACATGTATATATATGTATATATATGTATATATGTATATATATATTTATATATATGTATATATGTATATATATGTAATATAATGAATATATGTGTATATATGTATATATATTTATATATATGTATATATATGTATATATATGTATATATAAATGTATAGATATGTTTATTATATTGGTATATATATGTATATATATATATATACATGTTATATATATATTTATATACATGTATATATATTTTATATACATGTATATATATATTTATATACATGTATATATATATATATTTATATACATGTATATATATATATTTATATAACATGTTATATATATTATATATATGTATAATATTTATATATATGTTATATATATGTATATATATGTATATATATGTATATATATGTATATATATTTTTATATATCTGTATATATATGTATATATATATGTTATATATGTATATATATGTATATATATGTATATATATGTGTATATATATGTATATATATATGGGTATATATATGTATATATATATAAATTGTATATATATGTGTATATATATGTATATATATATGTATATATATATGTATATATGTATATTATGTGTAATATATATAATATATATTTTTTTTTTTTTTTTTTTGGGGGGGGGTAAGGTGATGTAGGGGGAGTGGTGCGCGTCGTGTGTCGCATATGTGTATGAGTTGGGGATGTGTATGCATAAGTGTGTACGTACATTGTATATATGCGTCAGTCTATCAGCCTGTATTTATATATGTATGTATGTATGTATGTATGTATGTCTGTATGCATTCCTGCTTCGTGTGTGTGTGTGTGTGTTTGTGTGCAAGTGTGGGCGCACGCGTTGGCGCACGTGTGGGTTAGCGCGTTGCATGTATGGTCTGATATATATAGCATGAGTGGTGTATAAGTAGAGATATAGAGTGTTAGATCCATCGGCGTGAATAGCGAAGCGGGGCAGAATAAAACAATACGTCATATACAAAAGATAGAAAGAAAAGGGTCGAAGTGATGGAAAATTACAGGCTCACAACACCCACTCGCTCTTGGGGAAGAGGTCAAGCAGGGCTTATCACTGGGAAACAAAAGGTCAGTGAACAGATACTGGCGCGATAGAACCACCTGTTTGGAAAGAGGAATAGGGAAGGGGAGGGAGAAGAGAAGGGAGAAAAAGGGCAGAGAGAAGGGAAAGGGGCTAGAGGTAGGGAAGTGAAAAGGAATAGGAAGGGGAAGACGAGGGAAGGGTAGCGTATAGTACGGAAGGGAAGAGAAGGAACGAGAAGAGAGGGGGAGAGAGGGGAAGATAAGGGAAGGGAACAGAAGAATAGAAAGAGAAAGATCGAGAAGGGAAGAGTAGGGTAGGAATGAGAAGAGAAAAGAAGAGAGGAGATGGCAAAATAAGAGGAGAGAAATAGAGGGATAGGTGAGGAGAAGCAGATGGATAGAAGGAATGGAGGGAACTCATTATTTTCTTTTGGGGGAAGAATTTTGAAATTGAATATTGGTGGTCTGTTAGCCTGTAAACTTGAGACGAGAGAGAAGAAAAAAAATAGAAGAGGAACGGATAATGAGGAAGGAGACGAAGAGAAACGTGAGAAGGGAATCGGAATTGAAAATAAACAAGACACCGAGATGATGTTTGATAGAATGGGGAAGGGAGAATGTATTGGAAAGATGAGAGGAAGACCGAATAAACGGGAAGAGAGGAAGGGAAGGGAGGGGAAGGGAAGGGAAGGGAAGGGAAAGGGGAAGGGGAAGGGGGGGGGGTAAGGAAAGGGGACGGGAAGGAAGGGAAGGAGGGCCTCCGGGGAGGTGGAGGCCGTTTGGGGCCCAGGTGGGGTCTGGCGGGAGGGGTTTTGCGTGGCGGAGGGGGCGTGGGGGTGCGTCTCTCCACTTCCTTTCTGGCGGTGACGGCGCGCCATTCGGCGTTTCGTTTAAGTTGACATGGAGGCGGCCTGAGGAAAGCGCAGAAGCCAGGAAGAGGGGGTTTTGGATTGCCCGAATCCGATTTGTTTGGGGGGGGTTTTCCGCATAACCTTTCCGTATACCCCCCCCCCCCCCCCCCCACACCCCCTCCCCCCCCCCGGGTTAGGAATAGTTTGGTTTAAAGGGGATGGGGTGGGGGGAGGCCGATAGGCGAAAGTGCACAAGTGTTGCGGAATTGCACGGGGAGGGGGAGGGGGAGGGGGCAAGTGTTGGAAGTGTGAATATGTTTACGGGTTGGGGTGAGGGGGAGGGGCAAAAAAGGTGTGGGTACAGCGAGAGTGAGTCTGAAAGTACAGGAGTGTGTGGATATGCGCGTGTGTGTTCGATAGGCGAGGCTACATATATGGAACAGCGAGAGAGAGAGAGAGAGAGAGACAGAGAAAGAGACAGAGAAAGAGAAAGAGAAAGAGAAAGAGAAAGAGAGAGAGAGAGAGAGAGAGAGAGAGAGAGAGAGAGAGAGAGAGAGAGAGAGAGAGAGAGAGAGAGAGAGAGAGAGAGAGAGAGAGAGAAAGGGAAAGGGAAATAGGGAGATGGGGGTTTATCATTCTACGTGTGTTGTCTTCGTTTTGACCTCGGAATGGGGGGGGTGGCGGGAGTAAAATGTAAGGCAGGTTGTATCGACTGCAAATCATCACCCCGTACGCCGCGCACATCCCGACGAGTGTATCGCGAGCCCCGCCTAGCGCTGGAGGCGTCGTCGGCGATTGCGTCACTCGGCGGTGTGACGAAAGCGTCGTGGCTCTCCGGGGGCGCCCGTGACCTCAGGGCGGGTCCCGATGCACCCCTGAGATCATCTTGGCGCCTGGCATTGTTATTACCTTATTTATACCGTGTAGCTCGACGTCCTCACCATCCTCCTTGCAGTTGTTCTGATCCTTTTGCGTTCTCTTCAGCCCGAGAGTAAATGCAGTGTAATCCGAACAAGTGAAACGACTGGCTGAGCGAGCGGTGCCAGAGTCGACGACGGACAGTTGGCGAGCTGAGAGCGCGCGAGAGAGACCTGACAGTGAACTAATAAATACGCCGCAGTTGTTGAGCTGCGCGAGTGTGACCTATATACCTGCCGTCCTTGGAGCGAGGGCCGCCTGCGTGTTTGTGTGTGTTTCGGTGGTGCATTCGCAGACTTCACAGCAGCTTGTTGTGAACGTCACTGTTGCGGTGACGCCGTTTCGAGAAGGAGTCGTGACGCACTCAGGACGGTGTCGGCGCCCTGCGCGGAGAGCGAGTGTGTAGGAAGGGGCGCGAATGTCCAGGGCGGCACCGTCCCCCCGCAGACAGCAGTGATGCCCGTGCCCGCCGCTCGCAACCTGCCCTCGCCCACCGACCCGCAGTCCTTCTTCCACTACCCGCCGTCGGCCCCGGACAAGACCTCGCCCGTGGCCGCGCCGCCGGAGAAGACGAAGGGCCGTGATGACGTGTCGGTGACCACGCTACCCCCCAGCCCCATCGTCCACCCGTACAACTCGTGCCCGTCGCCCATCTTCCAGCTGGAGTTCCCGCACGACCTGGAGTGCCTGACGCCTAGCCCGGACCCGAGTCGGTCCGCTACTCCCGACGGATTCCGCCACTTCCTGCAGGTGTCTCTCTCGAGGTCTCCTTCCCCCAGCCTCCCCTTCCCTCCCCCGCCGTCCTCCAGGTCTCCCTCCCCCAGCCTCCCCTTCCCTCCCCCGCCGTCGTCCAGGTCCCCGTCCCCGACCAACCTGGGCCTTCCTTCGCCAGGGGACGCTCACGGCCGGGACTCAGCCTGGTCTCCCTGGTCGTGGGCCATCAAGCAGCCCCCCCCGGCTGCCGACTGCCAGTCCCCACCCAGCTACGCCCACTCCCAAGGCACCTCCACCTCAACTTCCTGCCGTGCCTCCACTCTTTCTCCCGACACGTCCTTATCCATCTCCACCTCAGCCTCCAACAACACCTCCGCTGGCTCCAGCAACCCTTACAGGAGCGAGATCTACACCTCCTCCTACCACACGTGCACCTCGTCGTCCGCCTCGCAGGCCCTCGAGCCCGCTCCTTTTTCTTGTGGCTCCGCATCCTCTAATCCTGCGTCCAGTCGCTCGGCCTCCACCGACCCCGCCGTAGCAGCACCTAAGCCCGCTCGCCCGACCACCATTTCTTTGAAGCCCTCGTTCTCTCTCGGGCATCCGAAGGCTTCCTCCGTCTCCCGGCCTGTGGCGGCAGCGGCGGGAAGGGTCGAGGTGCTCACGGGGCGGGACCTGCTGTTCGGCGGGTGGCTCGGCTGCGGCCGGTCGGCAGGGATGCTCGGCATGCTCTTCTCTGCCGTTGGGAACTGCATGCGGACGGTGGAACCGGCGCAGCGGAACCTCATCGATGAACCGGAGCTGGTGCACGAGGCGCGGGAGGACATGTCGCCCGGTTCCCCCCCCTCTCAAAGTAGCGGCGGAATGGCACGCGAGAAGCAGGTAAGCCGCGCCCCGAGGCCCGAGCTCGACAACGCGCGGCAGGAGCGGGAGGCGTGGGTTAGAAACCGAGACGAGGATATATGCATCATTGAAGAATACTGCGACGTGGAGGAGGAGCTGCCCCAGCACCCAACGCACTCTGTCCCCGGCGTCCACCTCCCCCACGACAACCCTCGCCGCGGGACCACCACCAACAACAACAACAACAAGACCATCAACAACAATACCGCCACTTCAAGGCTGGGGAAGTTCGCTTCGGCTGTGAAGGGCTCTGCCTCGCGGCGCCCCTTGGTGCTGCTCATCGGGGAGTCGCTCAGGACCGCCCGGGCCAACAAACGCTCCAGGTCCTCCTCAGGTAGGTGCTGAGACGCCGCCGCCTAACGTTTACAGCTACATCACTGATCCGTTTCACTCGACGATACATACTCACAGACAAGTACCTCATATATGCTATTAATACACAAAGATACGAGGAGTCTGGAATTATGTCGTGTAGAGTACAGTTATTATACTTGTCATACCTGGTCTTAATTCGCCATTCGCCTTTAACTTTGAACAGAAGGGGAAAAAACACAGTGACCGTACAGTGTCTGCTTGTCTCAGGCTCACGTGGGCGGATCCTGTCGACATATCAAGTTTATTTTTAACGATTTTCGTCCTCGTTTCCAATGCCGGCAAATTGTTAGTATGCAAACAATATTAGGACAGAGATAGGGTTGGATGGCGGATTTTCCCCGTGCTCTTGTTTACTGATAACGAATCAGAATACACAATACTTGACAAGGATATTCAAATTTATGTGAATGCGTAAACAAAAATAAGAGACTCAATATAGAGTTACGGAAAGACGAATATTTTTTTTTCGGAAACCGATACATTGTTTTATTTATTCATTAGTTTTTTTGGCACAGTGGCCTAGTTATGCTCCTGGTGTTACGGTATGTTGCATTGGATCAAACCTCGTCTTATAGCGGCCCGGATGCCGTTTTCGTTGACCCTAAACATGATAAGAGAGTTTTTGCCGATGATAGAAGGTCCATTGTTGTTACGTTTTGTAGGAGGGAATGTATATATATTTTTTTTTTTCAGGGATTATTGGATTGTTATTTGTTCTATTTTTTTATCGTTTTTGTTTTTTGTTCACGTGAGGGTGTGTTCTTCCGTTCTGTTTCCGTGCTCTCGTTCCAGCCTCCTGAGTGTGACCCGTTCGGCTGGAAAGGTCATCGTCGCTGTTCTCTCTCCCTTTCTTCTTGGTCGTTTCTTCGTCATTACCTTCGTTTTTTTTTTTTTCTTCCTTCCTTGCTGCTTTGAAGTTGTCTGGTTTCGGTTTCGTAACTTTCTCCGACATTTAGCCGAGATGGCATGTTTCCTCTGTTTACGTTCTGGTTCCTTCTTTTTTTTTATCTTCTGTTGTCTCTTTTTTTTGTTTTTTCTCTCATCTCTTCTATTTTCTTTTGTCTCCTCTCCTCTTCTCGTTTCTTTTCTCCTCTCCTTTGCTCTTGTCGTTTCTCTCCTTTCCTCTCTTCTCTTTTATTCTCTTCTTATATCTATTTTTTCTTCTCTTCTCTCTCCTATATTTTCTTCGCCTGAGCTTTCCCCCTTTTCCTCGCAGTTTCCTCTCAATATCTCCCCATCCCTCCTCTATTCCCTCTGCTCTCCGTCAGGCCCCTCCCCTCCCCTCCTCTTTCCACTCCCCCCCTCTCCCTCCCCCTTCCACTCTCCCTCCCCCTTTCCCTCCCCCTTCCACTCTCCCTCCCCCTCCCCCCCCTTCCACTCTCCTTCGCCCTTCCCCATCCCCTCCCCACTCTCAGACAAACCCCTTGATCACCTTCCATCAGGGCCGCCGCCCAGGAAGGTCACCCCAAGGGATCAGGGACAGGCGCTTGACCACGTTTGCATTGTCCTCCTCATCCCCCGCAGGGCCTCGGGGCTCGACCTCGTAACCCTTGACACACCGTGGAAGGAAGGAGGCTGGGGTGAGCCGAGGGAGATGGGGGTGGGGGGGATATGAGCGCAGATGGGGGGGAGGGTGGAGAGTCGGGGGAGATGGGGTGGGAGGTATATGAGCGCAGATGGGGAGACGGAGTGGGGGTGGAGAATGGGGGTAGGGGAGAGGGAGATGGAGAGGGAGGAGGAGGAGCTGCTTCGCTTAGCATGAGTCACTCGTGTTTATTTATGTGCGTGTGAGTTTAAATGTGAGTGTCGGGCAGACAGACGGTTAAAGTACGAGAGTTTGTAGATGTGAGTAAGTGAGTGAGTGAGTTAGTGAATTAGTGGGTGAGAGTGAGAACGAGAGCGAGAGCGAGAGCGAGAGCGAGAGTGAGAGTGAGAGTGAAAGTAAGAGTTAGTGTCAGTGAGTGAGTGAGTCGATAAGGGATTACGAGAGATGAAAGAGGAATAGAGATGAAAAATAAAAAGACGGAAAGGAAGAGAAGCGATCAGAGGGAGAAGGAAAATCGGATAAAAGATAACAAACAAAACAACTCAAACAAAGAGCCCAAACAAGGAAACAGGAGGAGAAAAACAGAAGGATTGCATACCGTTGATCACTCGGGTAACATCCCAAAGCTCTGCCTCGACACAGCATCTCCGACGGAATTTCGCCGGATGTCCCCGGGCATTGTGGACTAAAGCCTTCTGATCCATCCCCCGCCCACGCGCACCTCTCCATTCAAATGGCCTTTCGAGCCCACACGCGCCCACGACGCCCACTCTCGGCCGTTAGGCTTGCTGTCTGACCTTTACACAAGATTAAAAGGGAGAACAAATGTTTGTTTGTGTTTGTGTGTGCGTGTGTCGGTGTGCGTGTGCGTGAGTGCGTGCATGCGTGCGTGTCTGTGTGTGCGTGCGAGCGTGTCTGTGTGCGTGTGCGTGTGCATGTGTGTGTGTGCGTGTGCGTGTGCGTGTGCGTGTGCGTGTGCGTGTGTGTCTGTGTCTGTGTCTGTGTGTGTGTGTGTGTGTGTGTGCGTGCGTGCGTGCGTGTGTGTGTGTGTGTGTGTGTGTGTGTGTGTGTGTGTGTGTGTGTGTGTGTGCGTGCGTGCGTGCGCGCGAGAGAATAAGAGTGAGAGAATGCTAGTGTCAGAATGGGAATTTGAGTGAGTGCGTGAGTGAGTATGTGGGGGGGAGGACGGGTAGGAGGGGATGTAAGTAAGATTGAGAGAGAGAAAGAGAGAAAGATAAAGAGAGAAAGATAAAGAGAGAGAGAGAGAAAGAGAGAGAGAGAAAGAGAGAGAGAGAAAGAGAGAGAGAGAAAGAGAGAGAGAGAAAGAGAGAGAGAGAAAGAGAGAGAGAGAAAGAGAGAGAGAGAGAAAGAGAGAGAGAGAAAGAGAGAGAGAGAGAGAGAGAGAGAGAGAGAGAGAGAGAGAAGAGAGAGAGAAAGAGAGAGAGAGAGAGAGAGAAAGAGAGAGAGAGAGAGAGAGAAGAGAGAGAGAGAGAGAGAGAGAGAGAGAGAGAGAGAGAGAGAGAGAGAGAGAGAGAGAGAGAGAGATTGTTGATGGCTACTGAATTATGGTGTTTCTTTCGGTCGCCGTCTGAATATTAAATGAAGAAGAGGAAACGGAAAGGAACGAGGGACGAGAGGCGAAGGGGGGAAGAGAAGGGCGAAGGAAAATGAAGGGAGGACGAAGACGAAGACGAAGACGAAGACGAAGCGACGGGCGGCTCTCCCAAACACGGGAGTTGAACGCCGTGGAAGAAATGATCTTTGGCTTTCGAAGATGGCGCGGGTTGGCGGGGAGGAGGAGGAGGGGGGGGGGGGAGGTGAGGGATCGGGGTAAGTGGGGGTGAGGGAGTGTGTGTGGGGGGTGAGGTTAAGTGTGAGCTGGACGGAAGTGGCGAAGCTGTGGCCGCACGGAGAGAGAGAAAGAGAGGGAGGGAGAGAGAGACCATCTGACTCACGCACAGGTTCAGATGGTGCATGGCGAGGACTTCGTGTCATGTCTCTGCCCCCCTCTCTCTCTCTCTCTCTTCCTTTTTGTCATTTACTTCCTCTCACCTTCCCCTTCAATTCCCCTCCCCTACTTTCCCTTCCCTTTCCCTTCCCTTTCCCTTCCCTTCACTTTCCTTCCCTTCCCTTCCCTTTTCCTTCCCTTTCCCTTCCCTTCTTCCCTTCCTTTCCCTTCCCTTCCCTTCCTTTCCCTTCCCCTTCCTTTCCCTTCCCCTTCCCTTCCTTTCCCTTCCCTTCCTTTCCCTTCCCTTCCCTTCCCTTCCCTTTCCCTTCCCCTTCCTTTCCCTTCCCTTCCCTTCCCTTCCCTTCCCTTCCCTTCCCTTCCCTTCCCATCCCCCTTCATCCCCTCACCTCTCTTCACCTCTTCCTTCCCTTCACCATTTCCTCGCTCCCTCCTTCCCGTCTCTCTCTCTTTTCCGTCCCCCCTCTCTCCCACTTCATTCTTCTGCCGTTCTCTTCCCCCATCCCTCCCTCGCGCCCTTTCACCTTCTTCCAAATCCACTCAGAATCCAGGCCCACGTCCAGATCCGTCTTTGAGCTCAGCCCCGCAGTGTGCATGTCCGTGTACGACCAGACATGCCCGCACACGCGTAGAGGGCGTGGCTTGGACAGTTACAGATCAAGAGATCATTCGCGGGTCCTCTTGCCTTGCCTGTGTTGGTCATGCGCAAGAGGTTCGGTCAGGTGAGCGTTCCATGCCTCTCTCTTTGTCTCTGTCTCACTCTCGGTCTCTCTGTGGGTCTCTCTTTCGGTCTCTCTTTCGGTCTCTCTTTCGGTCTCTCTCTCTTCGGTCTCTCTCTCTCGGTCTCTCACTCTCACTCTCACTCTTTCTTTTTCTTTCTCTTTCTTTCTTTTTCTTTCTTTTTTCCTTTCTTATTTTCTTTCTTATTTTCTTTCTCTGCTCTCCTCTTTCTCTCTTTCTCTCCTCTTTCTTTCTTCCTTTCTTTCTCTTTCTCTCCCCACCCTCTCCCTCTCTCTGTCACCTTCGCTCGCTGGACATTCCTACGCCCACGCTCCCCGACCTTCCGCGCCCCACAGCCCCCCACACGCCCCTTTGCGACCTCAAGGCATCAGCATCTTGAACCTTCACGCCCACAGTGCTTGCTTGGTCCTGTCATCCACTCCCCGCCCGTGCCCAGGCCTTGATCTCCCGCGCGCCTCACGCCCATACCTGTAACCCGTCGGAGCGCATAGCCAGCTGAGCATGGGGTCTCGCAAATGCTTAAGGTGCCACGCGTGTTCTCCGACTCAGGTGTTGCTCGGGGCGGGGATTGTTGCTTCTGATTTTGGTTGTCGTTGTGTTATCATTGTTGTTGTTTTGCTGTTGTTATTGTTACTATTATTTTTACTATTACTATTATTACTGCTTTTACTACCACTACTACCACCACTACTACCACTACTACTACTATTACTACTTCTGCTACTGCTACTACTTCTGCTACTGCTACTACTTCTGCTACTGCTATTATTGTTATAAGTGTATTGCTGCTATTACTATTACAAGGATAATGATAATAATACTTAAAACGAGAATAACAAAAATAGTATTGATAAATATGATGATAATGCTGATAATACTGGTAATAGAAATGTTGATTAGGATAGCAGTGGTGTCGGTAATAATAATGATAATAGTAAGCAGTAGTATTGTTGTTTTTCTCAAGTATTAACAAATCACAATTTCTCCTCCTCTTTCATGATTTTGTTTTTGTTCTTATTTTTTTTTTTTTTTACTGTTGTTGTTGGCGTCGTATTTCTTGTTTTTCTTCTTTCGTCCTCTGCGACCCCTTGCAATGCCTTTCCTTAATTTTTCATTGTCTCACTATGACTTCTTTGTTATTCTATTTAATTATTTTCATGCTTTTCCACCTGACCTTCCCTCTCATCTTCTCCTTCCCCCTTTCATTTCCTTTTCCTTTTCCTTTCCGCCTTCCCTTTCTCTCCCCCCATTACCCCCTCCCTCCACCCATTTCCCTTCCCCTTTCCCTTCCTCCCCCTCCCCCTCCCCTTCCCCTTCCCCTTCCCCCTTCCCCTTCCCCTTCCCCCTTCCCCTTCCCCTTCCCTTTCCCTTCCTCCCCCTCCCCCTCCCCTTCCCCTTCCCCTTCCCCTCACCCTCCCTCCACCCATTTCCCTCCCCTTCCCCTTCCCCTCACCCTCCCTCCACCCATTTCCCTCCCCTTCCCCTTTCCCTTTCCCTTCCTCCCCCTCCCCCTTTCCCTTCCTCCCCTTCCTCTTCCCCTCCCCCTCCCCTTCCCCTTCCCCTCCCCCCTCCCCCTCCCTCCACCCATTTCCCTCCCCTTCCCCTTTCCCCTCCTCCCCCCCCCCCAATCCCCCCACTCTTGCCCCTTCCTCTCCCCGCCCTCGCAATCACGGGCCATCTTCCGGTTGCAACGTCGTGTGTCGTGTGCGCGCGCGTGGGTGTGCATCGCCACGTGATGCGGATGCCGGACGTCAGTGGCCAGCTCAGCACGGAATCGTCACTGCCGTTCGCCGCCTCCGCGTGCGCCGTCGGGGGGAGGGTGAGCGCTGCGGCGGCTGCGGCGGCTTCTCCTTGTGACTCATCGCGTTGCACCTTTCTTGTGCTCTAACCCAGCCCCACTCCTCCTCCCCTCCTCCTCCTCCTCCTCCTCCTCCTCCTCCTCCTCCCCTCCTCCTCCTCCTC
>NC_061822.1:8506714-8514214 GCF_019202785.1 Penaeus chinensis
TGCTTGCTTGCCTGTCTGTCTGCGTGTCTGCTTGCTTGCCTGTCTGTCTGCGTGTCTGCTTGCTTGCCTGTCTGTCTGCGTGTCTGCTTGCTTGCCTGTCTGTCTGCATGTCTGCTTGCTTGCCTGTCTCTGCATGTCTGCTTGCTTGCCTGTCTGTCTGCGTGTCTGCTTGCTTGCCTGTCTGTCTGTCCTGCCTTTTGTTGTCGCATGTTTCGACGAGGGATTCAAGAGCTGCTGGTATCGGGGAGGGTGTCCTGCGGGCTGGTTTCTTAAGGGCTCTCTCTTGCGGATTTTTCTTCTCGCTCTCTTCTCTACGTGTTTCCCTCCTGTTTTCTTCTTTCTCTGTCTGTTTGTTTTTTCTAATTCTTGTCGGCTTCTTCTTCTTTATTTCTTCTGTCTACTGATAGTCCGACTACTTCGTTCTTCCTTCGTTCTTCCTCCTTTCCTCCTCCCTCCCTCCCTCCCTCCCTCATTCCCTCCCTTTCTGCCTTCCTTCGCCCTTCACTCCTTCCTTCTGTCATCGCCCTCCTCCCTGCCTCCCTCACTTCCCTTCTACCCTGCCTGCATCCCCTTCCACCCTCCCTCCCTCCTCTTCCACCCACCCTCCCTCCCCTTCCACCCTCCCACCCTCCCTCCCCTTCCACCCTCCCACCCTCCCTCCCCTTCCACCCTCCCACCCTCCCTCCCCTTCCACCCTCCCTCCCTCCCTCCCCTTCCACCCTCCCTCCCTCCCCTTCTACCCTGCCTCCCTCCCCTTCCACCCTGCCTCCCTCCACTTTCACCCTCCCTCCCCTTCCACCCTCCCACCCTCCCTCCCCTTCCACCCTCCCTCCCTCCCTCCCCTTCCACCCTCCCTCCCTCCCCTTCTACCCTGCCTCCCTCCCCTTCCACCCTGCCTCCCTCCGCTTTCACCCTCCCTCCTTCCTCTTCTACCCTCCCCTTCCACCCACCCCTTCCACCCACCCTCCCTCCCACCCCTTCCACCTCGCTGTTGTTGTTAAATCGCCATTACCTTGGCATAGAAGCGCCTCGCAAGGCAGGATAGCAGGTGTAGGACGCGAGGGGAATGGGAAAGAAATACGAGCCTTTATATGTTCCGAATAACAATGATTTTTTTTTTTCTTTTTTTTTCTTTTTTTTTCTGCGAGCGCTGGATGGTCTGAATGCGAAATGCGATCGTAGTTGCCCCGGCCGGTTCTCGTTTGTATTTTTTTTTTTTTTTTAATCTATTTGTGTATTCGCGTTTTTTTTTTTTAAGGCCTTATCTCGTGGCTCTTTCGTTTCTTTTAAAAAGGGCGATGATATTGATGCGTGGGGCATGTGGTTTTCGATTTTATTTTGATTTTTTTTTCTTGTTCTTTTTTTTTTCTCTCTTTCTGTCTTTCTTTCTTCTCCTTTCTTTCGTTATTTTTTCTTTCTTCTTTTCTTTTATTTCTTTTTTGGATGGTTGGGTGTTTCTAGCTGTCTAGATTTTAGGTTTTTCAATGAGGTTTATCAGTTTAATCTACTATAATTTTTTATCATAAATATTATTATTATTAATATTATCATTATCATTATCATTATCATTATCACTGTCTTTATCTTTATCATTATCTTTATCATAAATATTATTATTATTATTAATATTATCATTATCATTATCACTGTCTTTATCTTTATCATTATCTTTATCATTATCATTATATTTATCATTATAATTTTTTTTTTGACCAATCCCCTAAACCTTTCTCTCTTTCTCCCTTGCAGGTAAGGCGATTTCCGCACGTGCTGTTGATGTGAGGTCTAAACCACGTGAGTTCTTTTTATTCAGTCTTTCTATCTATCTATCTTTTTCTTTCTATCGCGCTTTTGTACCAATTTATGCACACATTTATATATGTGTATGTGTATGTGTATGTGTATATGTGTGTGTGTGTGTGTGTGTGTGTGTGTGTGTGTGTGTGTGTGTGTGTGTGTGTGTGTGTGTGTGTGTGTGTGTGTGTGTGTGCGCGTGCGCGCGCGCACCCGTAAGTGCGGGCGTGCATGTGTGTTCGCGTGTATGCGTATGGACGTTTTGTTATATATTCTCAAATTTTTATGTGGAAGTACGTACAGCATTTATATGCATACGCATTAATGCAGGTTTTTGTCATTGCTATGTCTGAGGTATACGTGTGCGTATGTTTTTCATATAATATATGAAAAAGATGATATGTACATGTATGTTTTGGTGTCTGTTTGATATATGTATATACATAGATATACATACACAAGTATGCAGATAAATGTATGTGTGTGTGCGTGTGTACGCGCACGCGTGAGTTGGGATTGCCTGGTAATGAATGCCTGTCTGAGCGCGTAGCAGATGCGCCGCTGGAGTCGCATATACAGCGTTCGGAGCGCAGGTGCTTGCCCCGAGTTGGTTGCAAGAGATTAATTGTTCGATTCGCAAAACCTGTGAACCTTAGGTAAAGAGAATTCCGAGGAGGCGAGGAGGATGGAGGTGAAGGTGGAGAGGAGATAGAGGTGGAGATGGGGGTGGAAGTGGAAGTGAAAGTGGAATGGGAGGTGGAGGTGGAGAGGGAAATGGAGGAGGAGGTGGAGCTGGAGCTGGAGGTGGAGTTGGAGAGGGAGGTGGAGAGGGAAATGGGGGAGGAGGTGGAGGGGGGAGCTAGAGTTAGAGATAGAGATGAAGACGGGAACGCAGATAGCGTACGATAGATGTCGAAAAGGAATATGAAGATTGAGGGTTGTATATGGAGATGGAAGTGGAAGAGGGAGAGGAGGAAAAGCAGGAGGAGCAGCCTCTTACCGGAGACAATTCACGAAGGAGCTTAACCCTTTTGTCTTTCTTGTCTTTGTGTTTAAAGGAAGAGCTTCTTGAGGTAGGTGAGAGAAGTGCACGGGAGGGGGAAGGGGGGGGGGGAGGAAGAAGGATGAGAGAAGGGAGAATGAAGGGCCAGGTAGGAGGGTTGAAGGAGAGGAAGAGAAAGAAAGGGTTAAACAGAAGTAGTCGCGTGTGTGTCCGTACTTTTTTTTTTTTTTTTTTTTTTTTATCAGCTGGTTTATTGAAATGTAAGTTGGTCCGTGAATGGAATTTGGGAGAGGGGAATGGAAATGACATAGGAGTAAGAGGGGAAGAGGGGGAGAATGGAGGAGGGGGGTAGGGGATGAATGGAGGAGGGGGAGAGGGGGAGAATGGAGGAGGGGTGGAGGTGGAGGGGGAGAGGGGGAGGGAGAGTGGAGAGTGGTGGAGGGGGAGAGGGGGAATGTGGGAAGGACGGGGAAAGGGGGAGAGGGGGAGCGGAAGGATGGAGAAGGAGGAGAGTGAGAGAATGGAGGAAGGGAGAGGGGGAGTATAAGGATGGAGGAGGGGGAGAGGGAGAAAGGGAGGCGTAGCAGAGAGGGAAGGACGGGGGGAGGGGTGAAAGGGGAGGCAGAGGGGAGGGTGGAGACAGGTTGGGGTTATGCAAGGAGGGGAGTAGAAAGAGGGAGAGGAAGGAGAGGGGAAAAGAGGGAGACATGGGGGGGGAGGGGGATACCGGGAAAAGGAAAGGTAGCTCTCTGAATGGCGTTTGGGTACGGGGGAGTATGGGGGGCGGGAGGAGGGAGACAGGTTGGGTGTATCTAGGGAGATGGGGCAAGGGTGAGGGTGAGGGTGAGGGGGGGGGGGAATCCAGGTAACATCGTCGAGAGTGTGTTATTGATCTGTTAATCCCACGGAACGGCGCTGGTAATGGGTTGAGATTTTGGGGTTCTTTGTCAATCAGTCAACGCCGCGCGGACGTTGGGGCATAGTTACCAGGTGTAATGTTGGTGTAGATTGGACTGCGATTGTAAGGGGGGGTAACGTAGATGTAGGTTGGATCGGGATTGTAAGTAGGGGTAAAGTAGGTGTAGGTTGGATCGGGGATTGTAAGTAGATTGTAACTGGCAGGAAAGCACGTGTTAGAAGGATTGGTCTGATTGCAAGTAGTGCCGAAGCATAGCAGGTATAGGAAGGGCGGTGATTGCAAATAACTGTGCAGTGAAGTGCGAAGAAACTTAATTTGTAAGTAATTGTAAAATCGAAAAGGCTTGGATCTCGCCTTTACTGCGTATAACGACCAGTTGATCCGGGATGGATTTATTTTGTGTGTGTCTCCGTGGCAGTGTCTTTGTGTCTGTGTCTGTGTATATGTGTGTGTGTATCTGTCAGTTTAAGAGCGAGAGGGAAAGAGAGAGCGAGAGGGAATGAGGGGGTGGATGTGATTGTGAGGGACAGGGAGATTTTGTCTTCGCGCGCACACAGCGTAAATGTGAGGGCGATCTATATCCGCATTGTTTAAGACTCGCCATTAACCGTGAATAACAGAGTGAGAGAAAGTCAGAAGTGAAAAAAAAAGAAAAAAAAGAAGAAGAAAAGAAAAAAAGTGAGTAAAGTTCACTCGTTATGTTCACTTTTCCATCGGGGAGGGGGGGGAGGGGCGGGAGTGCGTGAGGCGACGTGGCTAAATTTCACGAATGTATTATTTTTTATGTTTTATTTATTATGCGTATTTATGCATTTATGGTGATATATATATATATATATATATATATATATATATATAGAGAGAGAGAGAGAGAGAGAGAGAGCGAGAGAGAGAGAGGGTTTTTTTTTTTGCTCTGCGCTTCGCTCGCTTTGAATTTCAAGCGAGTCTCGACCTAATGAAAAACTAAAAACTGGAAAAAAAGAGCAAACAAGCTAAAGCAAGAAAAAAAAAAAGTTGCAACCCCGTAATTGAAATGAGTTCTCATGCTAAATGGCCTATTTGTTTGATGGCCTGTACTGGCTAGCTATTTTTAAACTTCCGCGTAATAGAGAGAAGGCTCGCGCTATTTATAAACACATACACACAACACACACACTCTATTGTGGGTCGGTCATGCAGCGCTCGGCGGGGATGTGTAAATGGGTGATGAATGGCGGGAGATGCAGGATAACGAGGAGAGGGAAGAGGGAGAGGGTAGAGGGAAGAGGGAAGAGGGTAGAGGGTAGAGGGTAGAGGGTAGAGGGAAGAGGGAAGAGGGAAGAGGGAAAGGGGAAAGGGGAAAGGGGAAAGGGGAAAGGGAAGAGGAAAGAGGGAAAACGGAGGAGGGAAGAGAGAGAAGGGAAGAGGGAAGAGGGAAGGGGGAAGAGGGAAGATGAAGAGATAGAGGGAAGAGGAAGAGATAGAGGGAAGGGGAAGAGATTGAGGGAGGTGGAAGAGGGAAGAGATAGAGGGAGGGGGAAGGGGGAAGAGGGAAGAGGGAAGAGGGAAGAGGGAAGAGGGAAGAGGGAAGAGGGAAGAGGGAAGAGGGAGGAGGGAGGAGGGAGAGGGAAGAGATAGAGGGAGGGGGAAGAGGGATAAGAATAGGAAGGCGAGGGGAAAGAGGGGACGGTAAGTTGAGAGGGATTGGGATAGGGAGGTGGGAAGGGAAAGGTAAAGGAACGACACGGAAGGTGAGGAGGAAAGGAAAAAAGGGAAAAGGAAAGCGACGGGGAGGGAAAAGGGAGGAGAGGAGAGGGACTGGAGAGAAGGGAAGAGGAGAGAAGGGAAGAGGAGAGAACAGGAGAGAAGAGGGACTGGAGAGAAGGGAAGAGGAGAGAAGAGGGACTGGAGAAAAGGGAAGAGGAGAGAAGAGGAGAGAAAAGAAGGAGAAGGAGAAGGAGAAGGGGAGAAGGAGAAGGAGAAGGAGAAGGAGAAGGAGAAGGAGAAGGAGAAGGAGAAGAGAATGGGGATGTTAAAGGATGGGGCAAATAGGGAAGGGAGGAATGGAAGGCTCATGGGACGGCAAGGCGGTGCAGGAAGGGAAGGTAAGCACCCCCCCTCCTCCTCCTCCTCCTCCTCCCCAACCACGCGCGCACTTGCGTTTGTTGTGCTTGCATTGATAGGATTGCAAGACCCGTTTTAGCGTGGGTATTAGCGTTGGAGGCGAGGATGTCAAGTACTCTGGGGTGAGGGTGTATTTTTGGTTTATTGTTGCTGTTACATTGTTGTATCCTCCTCCTCCCCCTCCTCGTCACTCATTATTACCTTCATCATAATTACAATTAATGTCAATATCATAGAAATCAGCATCATAACCGCATCACCATTGTTACCACCGCCAACAACAACAACAACAACAACTACAACTACAACAACAACAACAACAACAACAACAACACACAACTACAACAACAACAACAACAACAACCCACACCTCCGCCTCTACCACTCTTATATTGCAAATCGTCCTAAACGTACACAGTTCCATGCTCCGTCTCGTTGAAGGATTTTATTTTTCTCGTCTTGGGAAAGAGGCTTTGATATCGCTCTGTAGTTCTTCGAGTACTTCGCTAATTAGGACTTTTGCAGGCTTTGAGTTTCGCGGAATCCGGGCCGTGCAAATCATTAGACGAGAGTAGGAGGAGAGGGGGTGAGAGGGAGGGAGGGGGTGAGAGGGAGGGAGGGGGTGAGAGGGAGGGAGGGGGTGAGGGAGGGAGGGGGTGAGAGGGAGGGAGGGGGTGAGAGGGAGGGCGAGGGAAGGGACGGGAGGGAGGGCGAGGGAAGGGAGGGAGGGCGAGGGAAGGGAGGGAGGGCGAGGGAAGGGAGGGAGGGCGAGGGAAGGGAGGAAGGGCGAAGGAAGGGAGGGAGGGCGAGGAAACGGAGAGAGGGAGGGAGTGAGGGTGTGATAGAGGGGGTTCCTGTTTTCAAGGGTCACGGATCCATTGGGACCTGGAGTAGGTCGGCGGCGACCCGGGTCGGGGACCGATTTTCCACTCGCCTGGCAGGACCCTTTGTCTCCCCTCTTGTGCGGCGGATGAAAGCGGCCGGGTTTCGCGACGGCCGATTGAACGCGGATATTTTCATCGCGGGGTTTGTCGGCTGCCGCTCTCTCGGGTCTCGGGCCGATGACAGCGGGAGAAGCGGCTTGGGGGTTGTGGGTCTGGGGTCAGTTGGAAATTGGGGTTGTGGGTATTGGTCGGGGTCTGGGGTTGTGGTTGTGGGGTTGTGGTTGTGGGGTTATGGAGATGGTGTTGTCAGTTGGGGATTGGGGTTGTGGGTATTGATCTGGGTCTGGGGTTGTGGGGTTGTGGTTGTAGGGTTATGGAGATGTAAGTTGTAAGGGAGGCAGTGGTAATGGCTGTGCGTATGGTTATAGGCGTGGAAGAGAGGGTATAGCTGTACGGGTGAATGTGATTCAACCGTACATGTGTTGATACTAGAGTGTGATTTAGAGAGAATGAGAGATAATTAGATTTTTTTTTTCCTCTCTCTCTCTCTCTGTCTCTCTCTCTCTCTGTCTCTCTCTCTCTCTGTCTCTCTCTCTCTCTGTCTCTCTCTCTCTCTTGTCTCTCTCTCTCTCTCTCTCCCTCTCTCTCTCTCTCTCTCTCTCTCTCTCTCTCTCTCTCTCTCTCTCTCTCTCTCTCTCTCTCTCTCTCTCTCTCTCTAAGTCTGAGATAAATGTCACAGAGAACTTCCTACATGTTTCAGTTCTTGTTACATTTAGAAAAAATATCGAAAAGATTAT
>NC_061822.1:8519214-8521714 GCF_019202785.1 Penaeus chinensis
TTTTTTCTTTCCATAAAGGTTTCTATTCGTTATGACGCGTTTTTTCTTTTTTTCACGATCATATTATTATTATTATCATTATTATTATAATTTATTATTATTATTATTATTATTATTATTATTATTATTATTATTCCGCTATTTATTTTCCCTTTTTTTAAAATGGCGAGCTAATGGCAGATGATGTTTCCTTGGCAGACTTCCATTACAAAATTCAGTTGAAACATTGATCTGGGGGACTTTCTTGCAACAGAGCCTTAAGCTGTGCCCCTTGATGCACCCCTTGAAGACTAAAACACCTGGCACCACTTTGTTTCCGCGCTCGGTGGCACTTTGGTCACTGTGTTCTTGGCACTGCTGAAACAAAGTGGCACGTGGGGTCGTGGCTCGTGGCTTCGTTGTCGGCTTGAGTGACCCGGTATGGAAACTGGACACGAGGTGGCACCTTGAGGCCGGATGGTACTTAAGTTTCACCAGGTGGCACATAGAGGCCGAGTGTCATTTAGTTTTTTCATGTGGCACTTGGAAGCCGGGTGTCACTTAAGTTTCATCAGTTGGCACGCGGAGGCTCGGGTGTCATTGTTTGGAGACCGCCTTCCGCCGTGTGGCACACAATTCGGGTCATTCGGGTCTCTCATTGGTAGGCTGGTAGGGGGCGAATTGCAATGATCAGCGCTTGCAATAAGAATTCCTCATAGCATCTTGTCACTTGAGGCATGAGGTGAGGAGGAAGTGAGGAGCGAAGGATTCCAGGAGCAGCAGAAGCAGGAGCAGGAGCAGGAACAGCAGGAACAGCAGCAGAACAGCAGCAGAAACATCAGCAGCAGCAGCCACGCCATTTAGCATTTGAAGGTCACTATCGAATGGAACGGCTTGTGGAAAAGGTCGATATGTAGGTGACCTTGCGGGGTCGTTGAATGTTTCATGGGGCTGTTACTATATTTGACTGCGTGACTCATAGGCGAGGATAGGAGGGGGGGAGGGGGGCGGAGGAAGAGGACGAAGGAGAGGGAGAGATAATGGTTATCAATGATGTTTATTTTTTTTAAATGTTCGTCATAAATTTATTGTGATGAGAATGAGCATTATGTAACGTTTACAGTGGTATTTGTGATAATAAAGGTCAATGGTAATGATATATATAATCATTCAGAGTAAAAAATATTTGTAATAGTGATGCAAATGAAGATGTGGAAATCGACAAGAAAGGGAACGAAGTGGAAGAAGGAAAAGGAGGAGGAAGAGGACGGCGAACAGGATTACGTGTTACAGAAAAGTTCTGTGGTGCGTTGAGCCTGCGGAGAAGGGAGTTTAGAATATTAAATCGAAAGACGGCAGGGCACGGCGGGGGACGCGGAGATAACGAAAACAACAAAAATACGACAAAGAGAACAACTAAATCGAAAGAAGGCAGGGACAGAGCGAGGACGATAACGAGGATGCAACTTGGATATAGCGAGCGAGAGAGGACGAATCTCCCCTCTCTCCCGCGCTCTCTCGCCGATCGCCCGCGTTCCGTCAGAGGCCGACATTGCAGCCGAGGTGTCTTCCATTGCAGCCGAGGCCTCCCGTGCTCCTGCAGCTGTCACCGTCATGCGAAGCCTCTCCCTCGCCCCGTATCGCTAATGAATATTCTCGACCCTCTTATAACCAATTAGGACAGGCTTTGTCGGGTGTCCCCCACCCCCTCCCCCCCCCTCCGCGCCCTTCCTCTCTCGACTGGACTCGTTTCCCTTCTCTGGTCTTTTCCCTTGTTCGATGAAGCGTCGTATTTTATTTCCCTCGTTTTTCAGAATATATTTCATTTTGTGGCGTCACCCCGAGGCGTTAGTTGTTGCGCTAGAGGTGCGACAGCCGAGGGTGTCACGCTACAGCTGGTCATGCTAGCGTTACCATGACAGGAGTTGGAGCACCTAGGTCTCTCTCGGCACGGTCGTCAACCGCGAAGACTGTTTTTTTTCTTTCTTATTCCTCTCTTTTTATTCCCCCCTTCCTTCTCTCTCTATCTCTATCTATCTATCTATCTATCTATCTATCTATCTATCTCTCTATCTCTCTATCTCTCTATCTCTCTATCTCTCTATCTCTCTCTCTCTCTCTCTCTCTCTCTCTCTCTCTCTCTCTATCTCTCTATCTCTCTATCTCTCTATCTCTCTCTCTCTCTCTCTCTCTCTCTCTCTCTCTCTCTCTCTCTCTCTCTCTCTCTCTCTTTCTCTCTCTCTTTCTCTCTCTCTCTCTCTCTCTCTCTCTCTCTCTCTCTCTCTCTCTCTCTCTCTCTCTCTCTCTCTCTCTCTCTCTCTCTCTCTCTCTCTCTCTCTCTTTCTCTCTCTTCTCTCTCTCTCTCTCTCTCTCTCTCTCTCTCTCTCTCTCTCTCTCTCTCTCTCTCTCTCTCTCTCTCTCTCTCTCTCTCTCTCTCTCTCTCTCTCTCTCTCTCTCTCTCTCTCTCTCTCTCTCTCCCCCTCCCTCCCCCCTCCCTCCCCCTCCCCCCCCTCCCTCCCCC
>NC_061822.1:8526714-8534214 GCF_019202785.1 Penaeus chinensis
TCCAAGGGCGAACGGATGCAATGACGACGCGTATGAGCAAGAGTATCATGTAAAATTAGCACTGATGAAAATGATAATGAAGACAAGGATATCGATAGCGTTCAGGCGCGAGAATCAGTCAGCGGCGAGAGGGAGAGGGTGACTCATTGATCATTATCACTGTTGCTAATACTTTTTTTTTTTCTTTACACTTGTTCGTTGGGCTGTATATGGCGGTGGCGGGATGGGGCTCGGACGAAACGAAATGGCACGGGGTCATTCGGGAGTGCCATTTGGGGCGTATGGGGTAGGTTGTGGCCGCGTTGTGAGTGAGTGAGTGAGTGTATGAGTGTATGAGTGTATGAGTGTGAGTGTGAGTGTGAGTGTGAGTGTGAGTGTGAGTGTGAGTGTGAGTGTGAGTGTGAGTGTGAATGTGCGTGTGCGTGTGCGTGTGCGTGTGCGTGTGCGCACGCAGAGAGAGAGAGAGAGAGAGAGAGAGAGAGAGAGAGAGAGAGAGAGAGAGAGAGAGAGAGAGAGAGAGAGAGAGAGAGAGAGAGAGAGAGAGAGAGAGATATGAAGCTTTGAGCATTGTTGTACAGATTAGCTGTTAAGTGAGCTGCGTATCGTGAATGAAATTGGATTCATTTAAAATTGAATGACTGTCTATTGATCAAGCGCGTGCACCTGTTTATCTATGCCCACGTGTTGACATGTACTCTGTTGAAGTATGAAGGCTGTCGATGATGTAAACAGGGCTGGCGTGTGAGTACGTTTGCTGTATATAGGCCGGAAGTAGGGTATGTACGCACTATTCTTCCGCTCTTGAGGGTGTATGTCGTTATTTCTCGTTTTTTTTCTTGATGAGGGACGGAGCTGCTGTTGCAAGGTGATAGTGACTGCAGTGCTAAGTGTTTTGTCGGTGCTTCCTCGTTGTCATTGTTGTGATTATTATTTTTGCAGGGATTTTGAGGATGATGATGCTATTGACGGTTTACTTCGCACCATTTTTTAATGTAATCATGTGTTATTTCCATTATCACCATTATCAACTGCCTCATTATTGTCATTGCCTTCATGATGTGAAGATATTGACGAGGAACCTAACAACAATAACAACAACAACAGCAACAACAGCAGCACCAACAACAACTGCAGCAACAACATCAACAACATCAACAACATCAACAACATCAACAACATCAACAACAACATCAACAACATCAACAACATCAACAACATCAACAACATCAACATCAACATCAACATCAACATCAACATCAACATCAACATCAACAACATCATCAACATCAACAACAACAACAACAACAACAACAAGGACAGCACCAACATTAAGGACATTCTTCGGACGTCGTGACGGTGTTGCCCTCGGAGATCAATGGGCGTGCGTCATCACTGAGCCTGTGATGACGTGGTACTTGGTGACACAGTAGCTCGCCCTCCCTCCATCCCTCACTGTCTGTCTGTCTGTGTGTGTCTGTATTTCTGTCTGTCTGTGTTTCTTTGCTTGCTTGGTTGTTTCTCTCTTCTCTCTCTTTTTCTCTTCTCTCTCTTTCTCTCTTCTCTCTCTTTCTCTCTTCTCTCTCTTTCTCTCTTCTCTCTCTTTCTCTCTTCTCTCTCTTTCTCTCTTCTCTCTCTTTCTCTCTCTTTCTCTCTCTTTCTCTCTTTCTCTCTTTCTCTCTTTCTCTATTCTCTCTTCTCTTTTCTCTCTTCTCTCTTTCTCTCTTTCTCTATTCTCTCTCTCTCTCTCTCTCTCTCTCTCTCTCTCTCTCTCTCTCTCTCTCTCTCTCTCTCTCTCTCTCTCTCTCTATCTCCTCAAATCTCTTTCCTCTCTCTCTCTCTCCCTCTCCCTCCCTCCCCCCCCCCCCCCCCCTCCCTCCTATCTGGTAATCCCAGGCAAGAACCAGACACAAACATGTTTCACGCGAAGGAAACACCGCGGTCCTGCAAGGCCGCCGCTTGCCTTCAAGGTTGTTTACATGCACGCAGCCAAAACACGTTCAACTCAAGACACATGAAATGATACACAAACATACGTGCAGAGTTTGCGGGTGAGAAGACAGATAAAACTGCGGGAGTGAGAGAGGAGAGAGATGGGGGGGAGGAAGAAAAGAGAAAAGGGGGGAGGGATGGGGGGGGGGAGAGAGAGAAGATGGGGGGGGGGGGGAAAGCGAGAGAGTATGGGGGGGGGAGCAGAGAGCTGGGGGGGGGGGGAGAGAAAAGCTGGGGGGAGGGGAGAGAGAAGTTTGGGGGGAGGGGGGAAGAGCTGGGGGGAGGAGAGAGAGCTGGGGGGAGGGAGAGAGAGCTGGGGGAGGGAGAGAGAGTGGGGGGAGGGGAGAGAGAGATGGGGGGAGGGAGAAAGAGAGAACGAGAGAAAGATAGAAAGAAAGAGAGAAAGAAAGAAAGAGAGAAAGAAAGAGAGAAAGAGACAAAGAAAGAGAGAAAGAAAGAGACAAAGAAAGAGAGAAAGAAAGAGAGAAAGAGAGAAAGAGAGAGGGGATGGAGGAGAGAGAGAGAAAGAAAAGGAAAGAGAAAGAGAGATAATATGAATGGAGTGAAGCGGCGAAATCTCTGAAAGAGCGAAGGAGACTCAAAGAGGCCGCAAATAGACAAGACTTTCCGAAAATAGAACAAGGAGACAAATACCTATAAATAGATGAAATATGTGAATAGGTTGGGGAAGTAATAATGAAGTTTTTTTTCTTCTTTTTTTAGAATGTCTATTTTTAGGCGTAGAGTGAAAGAGATGGAGAAAGATGAAAATTATATATATATATATATATATATATATATGAGAGAGAGAGAGAGAGACAGACAGACAGACAGACAGACAGACAGACAGACAGACAGACAGACAGACAGACAGACAGACAGACAGACAGACAGACAGACAGACAGACAGAAAATATACTAGTATCAGGTGTAGGAAAATGATGGAATAGATAAATAGATATAAAAAAAAGGAATGGGAATAGAATAGATATAAATAATGGGAATAGGGAGAGGAATTGATAAGAGTCGATGATAAAAATAAAGGAAATAGGAATATATCCCAATACTGGGGGGGGGGGGGAATATGTGACACTGCTTTAGTTTTTTTTTTCATTTTTCTCCTTTTGTGCTCTGTTTCCTGTTTATTACATGTGCGTCCTCTCTTTGCTTATTTATTTTTTCCCTCTTATCTCATTCCGCGAGGTATTCCGTCCTGTGTCTCATTTGTTGTTGTTTTGTTTATCCAATATTGTTTATTTATTTATTTATTTATTTATTTTTTATTTTTTGTTTTTTTTGTTTCTCTTTGTGGTTGTGTAAAGAGGCAGTGGTGATGATGCAAAATGATGACTTGCAATACTAGACGTGGATGTAAGGACTCGTGTGGGGGGGGGGGGGGGGAAGGGGTGTAGGAAGAGGGTGGGAGAAGAGAGAGGGAAAGGAGATTGGGGAGAAGGTGAGATAGAGATTGGGAGAGGGAGAGGGGAGAAAGTGGGGCGAAAGAGAAAGAAAAAGAGAGCAGAGGGAAGAAGTAAAATATATATATATATATATATATATATATATATAAATAGAGAGAGAGAGAGAGAGAGAGAGAGAGAGAGAAGAGAGAGAGGAGAGAGAAGAGAGAAGAGGATAGAGAAATAGAGAGATAGAGAAAAGAGATAGAGAGATAGAGAGATAGAGAGATTAGAGAGAGAGAGAGAGAGAAAAGGAGAGAGAGAGAGAGAGAGAGAGAGAGAGGAGAGGGGAGAGGAGAGAGAGCGAGAGAGAGAGAGACCCATCACACGCGTCGGTCACGACAAATCGCCATTCACAGCTCCTGTGTCCACGACGGACCACAACAACAACAAAATCAATGTGTGAAATGAGCCAAAGGATCTTCATGTATGGGAGGGGGGGGGGGAAGGGAGAAGGGACACACAGGCTGAAAATAGTTTGATGTGGATAGGAGGGAAGGAGGGAGAAAAGAGATTGTTGGGGGGTGGCAGGGGGAGGTGGGGGAGGGGAAGGAGGGGGAAGACGAGGAGCGTGGGAGTGGTATGTGCCAGTCAAGTGTGGCGGGCGGGCAGGTGAACCCGCGGTGAGAGGGCGGTGGGTTCTTGCAGTCGCTTGCTTGCATCCTCTTCGGCTTCTTTTTTTCTCTCCCTCTTCTTGTTCGTTTTTTTGTTTTGTGTTATGTCGCCTTCACAATCATCATCATCAAACTTATTATTAGTCATCATCATCATCACCACTTACATCATATTAACTATCATCATTTTCACTCATTTTCTTTTCATCTGATCGAATACGTGTGTGTCTGTGTGTGTATGCATATTTTATTCGTGAGTGCACGTGCTCGGAGTTTGTTTATCAGTATGTGGATGCGTTTTACTAGTTTATTTTTCCTCTGAGAAGCTGTTTGGTCTGCGTGCGTGCTTGCGTGCGTGATCATACAGGAGCTGGCAACCCTACCCTTCACAGTGTTCATTGTTGCTCTCCGGAGGCTGACAATACGACGCACATCGGCTCCTCCTGCTGCCTCCTCCCTCTTAGCGGCGAGGGATCCTTTTTCGTTCCTTTTTCCTAATTCTTTCTTTCTTTCTTTCCTTTCTTTCCTTCTTTCCTTCTTTCTTTCCTTCTTTCCTTCTTTCCTTCTTTCTTTCCTTCTTTTCCTTTCTTTCTTTTCCTTCTTTCCTTATATTCTTTGCCTTCTTTCCTCCTTCTTTCTTTTTTTCTTTTCCTTCTTTTCCTTCTTCATCCTTCTTTCCTTCCTTATCTCTTTTCCCTTCTTTTCCCTTCTAATCCTTTTTCCATCTTTCCTTCTTTCCCTTCATTCCCACGTTTCTTCTTTCCTTTCTTTCTTTCTTTCTTTATTTTATCGCTCTTATCTTTCCTTTCGTTCTTTTCTTTTCGTTCTTTGTATTCTTTCTTGTTCTTCTTACATAATGTCATTTTTTCTTATCTTTTCATTCCTTATATCTGTCTCATCATCTCTTCATTCTTTTCTTCTTGCATTTTCATTTTTCAATTCTTTTTTTTTCTTTTCTTAACTTTTCCTTCCTTTTTTTTTTTCTCCTTTTTTTCTTTCTTTCTTTCATTTCTCAGTCCTTATTCCTTTCATTCTTTCTATAAATTCTTTCTTTCTTCTTTCTTTTTATTCTTTCAATTTCTTTCTTTCTTCTTTTCCTTTCTTTCTTTCTTACTTGGTCTTTTTTCTTCGTTTTCATTTTCTTTCTATTTTCCTTCTTTCTTTCGTCGTCAGTTTTCATCTTCTTTCTTCTTTTCTTCCTTTCCTTTCTTTCTTCTTCGCCAGATCTTTTCTTTCTTCTTTCTTTCTTTCTTTCTTTTCCCTTTCTTCTTTCTTTCGTCAGATCTTTCTTTCTTTCTTTTCGTCCTTTTCTTTCGGTCAGTTATTTCATCATCTTGTCTTTATATTCGTCAGTTGAGGGTTTAACGACTTCCCCGGTTATTTAAGTTGTTGTTGTATTGTAGTACAAGAATTAGCAGATAAATACGTAGGGAGGTAGACGGAAGAGGAAGAGGAAGAAGAGGTGGGGAGAAGGGGGGAGATGGGCTCAAGAGCGACGAAAATGGGGAGGAGGAGGGGTCAGAAAGGCGGTAAAGCGCAAAGCACTTTGGCAATAATCTTTTTTTTTATATATCTATTTAATCATTTATATCTTTTTTTATATTATAATATTTTTTTATCATTTTCTTAATTTTTTTTTAATTTTTATTTTTTTTTTATATCTTTCTTTTAATAATTTTTTTTTTTGTTTATTTTTTTTTTTTTTTCTTTTGGGTAAACCCCCCTAGGGACATTTAAAATAATTAGTTTAATGTGACCCGATAAATCCTGCCGAATGCCCCCCCCAGTCTCCACGCCGATATAAACCCCCCCCCACCAGGCCAGACCAACAAATAAGCAGAAAAAAAAATAGAAAAAAAAATATATAAAATATATCGAACAAAAGGGAAAAAATAAAAACACCGAAAAAAGAATACGAAAAAGAAAATAAAGAAAAAAAAAAAAACAAAAGAATAATAGATATTAATTTTTTTTCCCTTGATCTTTTGGCTCTACCACTTATTCATCCTTACCTCTTTACAGTCAAACGATCTAACCTTGGGGCCGCATTCTTTAACTTCAATCTTTTTCTTTAATACCTTCCATTTTTTCTTCATTTCTATATATAACCTACTTCCCTTGCTATTTAACCAAATTTGATTTTTTTTGTTTTTTGGTTCTTTTTCCTCTCCTTCCCTCCTCGTTCTTCGTACTTCGGTCTTCAGTCTTCTTCCCACGTCTTTTTCCCGTCTATCGTCTTCGTTTTTCGTCCTTTCTTTCTACCTCCCTTTCTTTCCACTTCTTTCTATTCTTTCTTCCTCGGTCTTCGTCCTTCCCGGACTTCGGTCTTCGTCTTCGTCTTCTTCCTCCCTCCTTCTCCTCTTCCTTTTCCTCTTCTTCCTCCTCCTCCACTGCCATCTGTAGGGTATCTACCTTGGTAACAGGGGACCCCCCCCCCTTCCAAAGTGCTTCCTGGTGTGTCAGTCCGAAGTGACAATCGCCTGAGGAGGAGGACTCTTTTCGAGGCTGAGTCTGATTATTATGGCAGGGTGGATGCTGGAGGCAATTTCCCGCCCCGGGTTAAACAATCCGTTAGGGAAGGGCTGGGGGGTGTGGTTGTATGGCGGTTTGCATTTCAGTCTATCTCCCTTTCTATTCTCCCTCTTTCCCTTTCTGTCTCCCTCTATTCTTCTTGGTCTCCCCCTCCCCCTTCAACTTCTTATCATCATAGCTCTTTCCCTCCCTCCCCTCCCCCTTTTCTCTCTCTCTCCTCCTTCTCTCTTCATCATCTCCTCGCTCTCCTCTCTCTCTCTCTCTCTCCTCTCTCTCTCTCTCTCTCTCTCTCTCTCTCTCCTCTCTCCGTTCTCCCCAGCCTTCCCAAGAATTATTCTGAATGAACGTGATGAAGTCTGAATGGGTTTCATAATATTTTGGGCCATAAAACTACGTTAGTCATTGTTGATATTGCATGATGTTTCGGTTTCCTTGCAGACATGGGGGCAATTTCATCATCATCATCTCACAAGGGTTTTTTTTAAGTTCGCCCGGGGAACAACACACATATATCTGTGAGGCGGCTTGTGAATGAGTCTTTTCAGCTAGGGGGAGGAGGGGACGGAGGACCAGGAGGGGGGTCTCGGGTGCCAGAGTAAATGGGGGAAGAGATTTGGGGGGGGGGAGGGGGCCCCCCCCCCAACCCCAAAAAAGCCTGAGGTGATTTTTTTTTGGGCAAACGAACTTCTGAAGGGTGGTTTGCTCCGGCCCTTTTTGTTGGTGGGACTTGAGGGAAAGAAAGGAAAGGATGGGGGGAGGGAGAGGGAGAGAGAGAGAGAGAGAGAGAGAGAGAGAGAGAGAGAGAGAGAGATAGACGAGAAGTGAATTTGTGGACTAGCATCATCCCAACAAAAGATGTGTTTGAAGTTCCCCCAGCTCATGCGTTCGGGTTGCCATATGTCGCC
>NC_061822.1:8544214-8549214 GCF_019202785.1 Penaeus chinensis
CCTGGAATGAGATGTGGTTACAGTTGGAAAATGCATCTACAAAAGCGAAATGGAGAGAAGGGAAGGTCGACAAAGATCAGTCTAGAGTACAAAAAAAAGAAACAGAAAAAGGGAAGTGGGAATAACAAAGAAACAATAATTAGGGAGAGAGAAATGATAGTCCGAAATCCCTTTTTTTTTTATCATTGTTATTTTTTATCTTCTTTTTTTTTTATCCGTCTCTCTCTCTCTCTCTTTCTCTCTCTCTCTTTCTCTCTCTCTCTCTTTCTCTCTCTCTCTTTCTCTCTCTCTCTTCTCTCTCTCTCTCTTTCTCTCTCTCTCTCTTTCTCTCTCTCTCTTTCTCTCTCTCTTTCTCTCTCTCTTTCTCTCTCTCTTTCTCTCTCTCTTCTCTCTCTCTCTCTCTCTCTCTCTTCTCTCTCTCTCTCTCTCTCTCTCTCTCTCTCTCTCTCTCTCTCTCTCTCTCTCTCTCCTCTCTTTCCTCTCTTTCCCTCTCTTTCCCTCTCTTCCTCTGCCTCTCTTTCCCTCTCTTTCCCTCTCTTCCTCTCTCTCCCTCTCCCTCCTCCCTCTCCCTCTCCCTCTCCCTCTCCCTCTCCCTCTCCCTCTCTCTCTCTCTCTCTCTCTCTCTCTCTCTCTCTCTCTCTCTCTCTCTCTCTCTCTCTCTCTCTCTCTCTCCCCCCCCCCCTCTCCCTCCTCGCCTTCGCTTCCCGGTACTAAAGAAAAGAGAAAGCCGAGGCGTGGCGAGAGATGCCTCCTGCCTCGTCCCGGCCTTCGTCCCGCGCCGGCCATGCAGGACGTTTTGTTACGAGCAGGTGAGGCCAGGGGAGGCTCTCTCTGGCGTGGTCGTCGTCGCATTCGTTGTCGTCGTCGTCGTCGTCGTCGTCGTCGTCGTCGTCGTCGTCGTCGTCGTCGTCGTCGTTGTCGTCGTTGTTGTCGTTGTTGTCGTTGTTGTTGGGTGTTCATTTTCTTTTGTCTTGGATTTTTTTTTTTTTTTATGAGTAAGGGTGACTTTTTTTCCCTTTTTTTTCTCGATCTCTCTCTCTTTTATTCTTCGTTATCATGCTCTACCCTTCTTTTGAGGTTATTTGCTTCAGTTATCGGTGTGTTTCTATATCTCTCTGTCTGTCTATCTACCTATCTGTCTGTCTATATATCCATATATATACCTATGTATACATGCACATATACATACACATGTATACATATACACACATGCATATATATATACTCATATACACATACACATATATTCACACACACACACACACACACACACACACACACACACACACACACACACACACACACACACACACACACACACACACACACACACACACGCACACGCACACACACAAATACATACATATAAACGAACATTCGTACGTACATGCATATATATATATTATATATATTATATATATATATATGCATATATATAATACACATATCCATGTATATATACATGCATGCATACATGCATACATACATACATACATACATACATACATACATACATACATACATACATACATACATACATACATACATACATACATACATACATACATACATACATACATACATACATACACATACACACACTCAAAATACACTTGCAAGCACTTGCATAAAAACATGCATATTCAATCCCTCTTACTAGCCCATTCCCCTGGACACCAGTCATGTGCACAGCAAACAGTAAAACGCCTTCATGTCACCCTTTGACGTCATGAAAGCCCGGCGAGGCAGAGGTGGCTTGATGAAGATGAGAGATAAAGATAAAGATGGTGCGGGTCTGTAGCGGATGGAGATGGAGAAGGAGAGATAAATGGGGGGGGGGGGGGGGGGGGGGGGCGAATGAAGTTCATGGTTCATAGTTCCATGATATTTTTTTTTTTATTATTAAACCACCGGTCATGGCCCAGGTGACGAAACTCGAACGCTGCGCCGGGTTGAAACGGGGTCAGGGTAAGTCCACCTGAGATGCGCGTCGCCTCTGCACTCCACTTTCATGTGCGTTGCTCGTGGCGGGGCTGGGGGTGGGGGTGTGGGTGGGGGTGGAGGGTGTAGGGTTTAGGGTTAGAAGGGTAGGCGGAGGGGGGCGGGGGTGGAGTGGGAGTGGGAGTACTAGAGAGCCCTGTTGCTTTGCGAAGTGGTCAGGTGGGCAGGTGGGCAGGTAGGCACGCTCGTCCGGGAGGGGTACGATCGAACCTTGGACAATGGACATCGCAGAGTGGGCACGTGGGGCACGGTCGTTCGAGACGGCTACGAGCTGGCTTGGACAGCGGGCACAACAAGATGGGCACGGTCGTCGGAAGCGAGGAAGGGTTTCGAACGAGCCAAGGTACTCCTGAGGAAAATTGGCAAGTGGGCATACTCGTGGGCATGATCTGACGTGGTCATAGGTCGTGTCACTTTCTCCATTAGCGGATGCGAGAGAGCCTTGGCTGCAAGGAGGCTGGGCGCGCGTGGACAGGGCGACGGTGTCATTCTGATTCCGTGGGCGCGGAGGGGCGGGCGGGGGCATGCAGATGACCAGTCTCCGCGTCGCTTTCTTTTCGTCTTTGAAGTGAATGGTGATGTTCTTGATTGGAGATTGGTTAAGCCTCTCCTCGTCTCTTCGTAATTCTGTTTCCCACTTTTTCTCTCCCTCTTCCTCTTTCTCTCCTTCTTTCCCCCGCTCTTCCTTCTTCTTCTTCGTCTTCTTTTCCCCTCCTCCTCCTCCTCTTTCTCCTCCTCCTTTCTTCTCCTCCTCCTCCTCTTCCTCTGCTTCCTTTTTTCCCTGCCGTCTCCAACATCTTGGCAACATGATGTCAGTGATAATTATCCACGCGGCCTTTTTTTTTTATACCTCATCTAGTTCGTTTAAAGGTCAGCGACAGAGACAAGATGACTCATTACCTTAGATGAGCGACAGGGAGAGAGGGAGAGAAGAAGGGGTGGGGGTGGGGGGAAGGGAGAAGGGTGAAAGGAGAAGGAGAAGGGAGGTGGGTGAAGGCTGGTCAAGAGGTAGAGAGAGGATGAGGAAGCTTGTAGTGGCATATGGGGTGAGGGTGGAGATCCTACGGGCAGGGCTTAGGTCACACACACCCCTAGCAGAGGCCCTCCATCCCCCCATTCAACCGTCCCTCCGTTCCTCCCTCTTTCCCTGTCTCTCTCCGACCGTCCCCTCCCTCCCTCCCTCCCTCCCTCCCTCCCTCCCTCCCTCCCTCCCTCCCTCCCTCCCTCCCTCCCTCCCTCCCTCCCTCCCTCCCTCCCTCCCTCATCCCGCACCCTTCCATCATCCATATATGGCATCTTCGACCACTCACTATCACCCTCCAACACCTCCGCTGAAGTCGTCTCCTCCCAAAACCCTTCCATAACACCCCTACCTACCTTCCTCCTCTCTCCCAAAATCACCCCTCCCTCCCTACCTCCTCCCTCACTCCCTTTCCCCTCCCTTCTCCTCCCTTTCTCCTCCCCCCTCCCCTTCCCATCCTCCTCCCTCGCCCCTCCCTCCTTAATTCCTCCCCTTCCCCCTCCCTCCTTAATTCCTCCCCTCCCCCTCCCTCCCTACTTCCTCCTTTACCTCCCCCCCCTCCCAATCTACTCCTTGCCCCCCACCCCGCATATCTATAGGCCTATAAGGACGAAATATGAAAGTGTGATGTGTAGACATGAAAAAAACATGGCGATCGGATACGCCTCCTGTGTTTGTTTTTTTCTCTCTTCGTTTGATTGTAGATGTCCTCCCCTCCCCCCCTCCCCTTCGCTCCCCCTTTCTCCCCCGTTGCCTCACACCTCCCAGACCACAGGGAGCTGTTCGATACACCAACTATATATAGACCGACTCAAAGCAAACAACTCTTGTAAAATATCCATCTTGACGGGGTTGCCTCGGGTGCACCTGCTTTATTAATTCCTCTCTCATACCAGCGCGATTCGCCTTCATACCTGAACTCGAGTCTTCTTGATCATGAAAAGATGTGCCGGCACTCCTCTGCACATGATTTTTTTTTGTGCCTGGCGGTGTTGCACGCACGTAGTCTCTCACCGGCTCGTGGCGAGTTCTCTCAAGCGCTCAGGCGCTCGCTGACACATGCGCTCGTACAGACACATACACGGTAACACACGCAAACACTCAAACACACGCACACACACACTCAAACACACGCACACACACACTCAAACACACACATATTCATTCATTCACTCACTCACTCACTCACTCACTCACTCACTCACTCACTCACTCACTCACTCACTCACTCACTCACTCACTCACTCACTCACTCACTCACTCACTCACTCACTCACTCCAGAGACATGTCCTTCACTTTCCATGGCATTGCTGTAGTTTCCATTCTGACTGCTCAAAGGAAGCCGTGATTTTGCAAGAAGGGAAAAAAAGAAGAAAATGGCTAATGGTATAGAAGCAGGAAGTGAGGCATTGGTGATTCGACGCTGTGCTTGCTCCTGGCGAAAATTTATTGATTTTTTTTTTATTCTAAATATGTATTGGGTATTTTATTTTTTTTAAATCGAAGATAGTCTCTTAATTGCATCGGCAGGACCATGACCCATATTGCCAACAGCCTTTTTGATTTTGCTGAAGTGGCCGAGGAAACGCAAAACTCTGGGCGCCCTTTATCTGTTATTGATTTGGATACGTAACACGCTATACGCATTATGGGGCCTTTGTGGAGGGATACAAAGGGAGAAACGAAGAGCAGGGAAAAGAAAAGGAATAATGGAAGAGTAAGAGAGATGAAGAAGAGAGAGGGAGGAGAAGAGGGTAAGAGGAAGCATGAAAGGAAGGAAAGAGGGAGAAAGAAAGGGTAAGAAAGAAAGAAAGAAAAGAGAGGTAGAAAGGGTAAGGAAATTAAGAAATAAACAAAAGAGAGGGTCAAAGCAAGAGTAAGAGAAAAAAAGAAAGAAAAGAGAGGAAGGGAGAAAGGGTAAGTAAAAGAAAGAAAGGATGAGCGAAAGGAAAAAGAATGAAAAAAGAGAAGTAAAGG
>NC_061822.1:8566714-8569214 GCF_019202785.1 Penaeus chinensis
CCTTGTCCAGCTTTCTAAGTAATTACTTGATTAGCTGGGTGTGGGGGGGGGGGGGTGGAAAGAAGAGAGGAAATATACGAGGAAAATGGATCTAGAGAGATACGGATATCAGGATATGAATCACCGTGCATGTTGTCATTATTTATCCCTCGTCACTCAAGAGATTGATCATCATACACATTTATCATTATCTATCCCTAATAACTCATCTCCACCTCCACCACCGCCTCTCGAAAGCAGCGCCTTCCACATCTTCGCAATCCATACCAGTAACAGTATCCGTGCGTTTCTTTAAGGCCGCGTAACACAGGCGTAATGACATGTGGCGTCTTGACTCATCTGCTTGCAAACACGTATGCATGATGTGTGTGTGTGTGTGTTGGAGGGGGTGGGGGTGTGTGACTCTGTGTGTGTGTGTGTGTCTGTGTCTGTGTTTGTGTTTGTGTTTGTGTCTGTGTCTGAGTCTGTGTCTGTGTGTGGAGGGAGACAGACAGACAGACTGACTGACTTCTGTGAATAAGTGAGAAAGAGAGACGGGGATGAGAAAGAGAGCAAAGGGAGGAAAGCAAAGAGGCCAGTAGCGGAGAGGCGCAATCACTTGCGCTTGCACGTGAATCCCATTTGGCATTTCCCCGAAAGGCTTAGGGGAGGTCTTACTTTGAATAGAATGTATGATAGTTATTTGTGGGTCATTGATTTGTTCTCTTTGTACATGGAAGCTAAGGTTCCGCAGTGCAATCTCCCCTTTCAAATCTGTTCCTTTCTCGGTACGTGCGTGCGTGCGTATGCGTTTGTGAGCAAGCGTTTCTCATGGCTTGCTCAATTATCTCATCCTCTTTCCCCCAATTTATTCTCCTGTTCTCCTTTTTCTACTCCCAACTTTCTCTTATTTCCTTTCCTCTTGCTTTCTACTTAAACACTTCAACCAGATGCACAGCTGGTTGAAGTGTTTAAGTAGAAAGTGTCGTTGTACTGATTCCAGGAAGATGTGCTTGATACATGTGAGGGTTGGTTCTTGCACTCCAAGGAAAAGAGATGAGGAGGAGATGAAGATGAAGAAAATGAAGATGGAGATGGAGATGGAGAAGAAGAAAAAATAGTTTGAAATAAAGATGGAACTTCCGAAGAGGAAAGAGGGACAGAGGGCGAGCGAAGAGGAGATATGTGTACGGAGAGGGGTAAGAAGTTTACGCCCGAGAAAGCTTAGAAGACGCCCGGAATGGAACGAGGGGAACGGGAGCCGGGGAAGGGGGCGTGGCAGGGGGAAAGGAGGAGGGAAGGATTAATTGTGTAGTTCATTCAAGTGGAGTTCGTTTAATAAATAGGCAGGCAGGCAAGACTGTGACTGACAGGCAGACAGACAGGCAGAAAGCCAGGGAGACCAAAGTCAGAGAAAGAGAGGAGGGACAAAGAGGTAGAGAGATGGAGATCGAGATAAGGATATGGATAGATTAATGGAGAGAGATAAAGAGACCAAAAACCGGAGGAAGGACAAGAGGAAAGCGAAAAGTGAGAATACAGAAATTAGCGATCAGTCTTCACAACGATACGAGATGAGAATGGAAAGAACTGGAGGACAAAGCAGGACGATAAGAAGGGAAGATAAACGGTGGAAAGACAAACATGACAAGGCAATATGGCGTGGAGGGAGGTGGAAAGGACGGGAATAAAGCAAGGATGAGGGACAGAAGATGAGAAGGGAAAATAGACCGCAAGGAAACCAGTTTGACATGGGAGTGTGACGTAGGAGATGGGACGGACGGGAGGAGAGAGTGTGGATAAAAGTAGGGAGACGAGAAAGGCAAGAGAAAATAGGGAGACGAGAAAAGTAAGAGAAAATAGGGAGACGAGAATGGTAAGAGTGGCGTAGCGGCAGGAGGATAGTGGACAGGTATAACACGACGGCGATTGGGCGTCTTTTCTCCCCCTGTTCTGTTTTGTCTGTGCTTTGATGTGTTGATTCCCTGGAATAAATGCTTCTAGAACTGTGTGAACCTTTTAAGCAAGGAGAAGGAGAAGGAGAAGGATGGAGGAGGAGGAGGAGGAGGAGGAGGAGGAGGAGGAGGAGGAGGAGGAGGAGGAGGAGGAGGAGGAGGAGGAGGAGGAGGAGGAGGAGGAGGAGGGGGGGGAGGGGGGAGGGGGAGGAGGAGGAGGAGGGGAGAGGGGGGAGGTGAAGAAGGAGAAAGAAGGAGGGAGGAGGGAGGAGGAGGAGGAGGGGGGAGGTGAAGAAGGAGAAGGAGAAGGAGAAAAACCAAAGCAGCGTCTGGTATTACAAGTTAGTGACGACAGTGACTTAGACGGTGTCATGAGGAGAGTCCATTGTGTTAGTGTGTCACGCAGGGAAGAGCGGCGGCAGTGAGGTAGGGTGGGGTACAAGGAAGGGGGGGGGGGATGGCAGCGTTTTGCCCCCCCACCCGCCCCCCCTCCCTCTTTTCGTGCCGTCTCATCGAAGAGGATCTTGGACTTGCGTGAAAGCTTTCCCCGCTTGCGTAACAGTGTC
>NC_061822.1:8571714-8574214 GCF_019202785.1 Penaeus chinensis
TCTCTGTCTCTCTCTGTCTCTCTCTGTCTCTCTCTGTCTCTCTCTGTCTCTCTCTGTCTCTCTCTCTCTCTCTCACTCTCTCTCTCTCTCTCTCTACTCTCTCTCTCTCTCTCTCTCTCTCTCTCTCTCTCTCTCTCTCTCTCTCTCTTTCTCTCTCTCTTTCTCTCTCTCTTTCTCTCTCTCTCTCTCTCTCTCTCTCTCTCTCTCTCTCTCTCTCTCTCTCTCTCTCTCTCTCTCTCTCTCTCTCTCTCTCTCTCTCTCTCTCCCTCTGCAATCTTTCTTTTGCTGTCTAGTCTACTCCCCCCCTCTACCTATCCCACCTTTAAAAGATGTCTAGTTTATCAAGAAATCCATTACACCTTCGCCGTACGTCAGCTGGACAAGTGTATGAGAATCATCGATGCCATTACCCAGGTATCAGGTGACAGTTTGTGGAAGCGATTGCAACCCAGCGTCAGTGCCAGCCCCGGTGAGATAGTGCCAGCAATTGAGCCAAAGAGGGCCATCGCATTCTGCTACGCTCTTTGCAATTGCACAAGCTTCGATCTCCCTCTCCACCTCTCTTTTATCCCCCTCCCTCTCTCTCTCTCTCATCCCCCCGCCTCCTCTCTTCTTTCTCACCCCCCACCTCCTCTCCTCTCTCCCCTTCTCCTCTAACCTCCTCTCTCCCCTTCTCCTCTTTCCTCCTCTCCCCCCTTCTCCTCTTTCCTCCCCTCTCCCTTTTCCCTTTCTCGGGCGTTGCAACTCCGGAAGTGTTTGTTTTGATTGGTTGGTTTGTGTCGTCTGGGGCCTCCGAGCCAGCTGGTGTTGACATCGCGGAAAAGACGTGGCTCTGTTCTTCCTGTTACTTTCATTAGCGTAAGAGAATTGACTAGGGATTTTTTTTTTCTTTTGTTTTCTTTATTTGGGGTGTGTTGGCGGGGGGAGGGAGTTGGAGGGGGAGTGGTGGTAGGAGGGGTTTTAATGAAGGTCCCATGTATTAGATCCTTTTAAAAGGCCTTGTCAGTCCTGATTCGTTCTTCTGCTCGAGCGAGATCTCTGGGACTTGGAAACGCCGCGCAGCATTGCCATCGGTTTTTTTTTTTTTCAGAGGAAGGGGGAAAGGAGTGTGGGTCGGGGGGGGGGGGGGGTTGAAAGGGAGCGATGATGAGACGGGGAAGGAGGCGAGCTGGCGGAGGATTTCAGTTGGATCTCCTTCTGCTTCTTCTTATTCCCCTTTTCTTCACGTTTCGCTTTCCCTCTCTTCTTTCCTGTCTTCTCTTTGTCAGTGCCATCCCTATTCGTTCTCCTCCTTGCCCTCGTTCGTTCGTTCGTTCGTTCGTTCATTCTGTCTCTTTTTCTCTTTCTCTTTCTTGTTCTTGCTCCCCCTGTTTTTCTTTTTCTTTATTTTCTCCTCCCCTTCTCCTCTTTTCCATGTGTGTCGATAGGTTATGACAGGTTTCTCTGCTAATTAACGTTTCACTTTTCCTCGTAATTGATGAGCGGCAGTTGGGGAGGGCGAGGGGATTAGGGGGGGGGGGGGGGAGGGGGAGATGACACTTTCAAAGGGGCGTGACGAGAGGGTTAAGGGAGTAGAAAAGGGGGGAGGGGAGGGAGGGAAGGGACGAAGGGAGATCAGAGGAAGTGGAGGATGTGAGGGTGGGGCGGTTTTAATTACCCCCCCTCCCCCCCCCGACGCCCCCGCTGCTCCCCCTCCCCCCTGCCGCGTTAATATATCCCAGACGGTGAGGACAACAGTACGTCTGTCTTGTCAGAGGCCCGCCCCTTCCTTCGGGCTCCGAGCGCTCCCTTTCCTACCCTATGAATGAGGGCATGGGGGATGCCGTCCTGTTGGCTAGGGCATATGGTGAGAGATGGTTTTTGTTCTGTTTTAATCTCTCTCTCTCTCTCTCTCTCTCTCTCTCTCTCTCTCTCTCTCTCTCTCTCTCTCTCTCTCTCTCTCTCTCTCTCTCTGTCTCTCTCTCTCTCTCTCTCTCTCTCTCTCTCTCTCTCTCTCTCTCTCTCTCTCTCTCTCTCTCTCTCTCTCTCTCTCTCTCTCTCTCTCTCTCCCCGTCTCTCTCTCTCTCCGTCTCTCTCTCTCTCCGTCTCTCTCTCTCTCCGTCTCTCTCTCTCTGTCTCTCTCTCTCCGTCTCTCTCTCCCCGTCTCTCTCTCTCTCTCCCCGTCTCTCTCTCTCTCTCCCGTCTCTCTCTCTCTCCGTCTCTCTCTCTCTCCGTCTCTCTCTCTCTCCGTCTCTCTCTCTCTCTGTCTCTCTCTCTCCGTCTCTCTCTCTCCGTCTCTCTCTCTCTCTCCCCGTCTCTCTCTCTCTCTCTCCCCGTCTCTCTCTCTCTCTCCGTCTCTCTCTCTCTCTCCGTCTCTCTCTCTACTCTACTCTACTCTACTCTACTCTACTCTACTCTACTCTACTCATATCCTCTATCTCTCATTTTCTTTCTCATACCCCCTCGCTCTATCTATTTTTAACATCATATATCAGTTCTTCTTCCTCGTTTTCTTTCTCCC
>NC_061822.1:8579231-8581731 GCF_019202785.1 Penaeus chinensis
TGGGGAATATGAGAATGAGAGGAAGAGGTGGGGGGGGGGGGGGGGGGAGGGGAAGGGAACGGATTTACGAGACTTTGGAAATAATTGAGTAATTCTCAAGCGCGCATTAACGGCGTATTATACCAGACACTTAGTTGAGGGTGAATTAATGTCGTTGCAACCGCGGAATTAAGTTGCAGTTGCTGTCCACGGAGGGAGAGAATGAGCGGCATTAATGAAAGAGATCGGGAGGGGAGGGAGGGAAGAGGGAGGGAGAGGGAGGGAGAGGGAGAAGGGAGGGGGAGGGGGGGGAGGGAGGAGAGGGGAGGGGGGGAGGAGGGAGGGAGGGAGGGGAAAGGGAGGGGAGGGAGGGAGGGAGGGAGGGAGGGAGGGAGGGAGGGGGAGGGAGGGAGGGAGGGAGGGGGGGAGGGGAGAGAGAGGAAGGGGAGGGAGAGGGAGAGGAAGGGGAGGGAGAGGGAGAGGGGGGATGAATGGGGAACAGGACCTCGTCGTTGTAAGGGATTATCGCGTAATGACTTTTTCGATTTACTCTAGATCGATTTCAGAAATATAACAGTATTTTCGTTTAATTTACAAACTGACATATACACGCGTGCACACGCGCTCGCACTTGCACACACACACACACACACACACACACACACACACACACACACACACACACACACACACACACACACACACACACACACACACACACACAGTACAGAGAATGTACAGAGAATGTACAGAGAAAAAAGGTATTTTATTCACTAATGCAGAATTTGTCCAACGTCCATGCTATAGTGAATACACAATGAGGTACGGGCTTGATTGTTTTGCATATAGAGTGCTTTACTGGGGAGGGAGGGGGGGGGTTCAGCTTCATTCAGTGCTATCGCTGAAGGTTCAGTCGACTTTCCTCCTCCTCCTCCTCCTCCTCCTCCTCCTCCTCCTCCTCCTCCTCCTCCTCCTCCTCCTCCTCTTCTCCTCTTCATCATCCTCTTCATCCTCTTTCTCCTCCTCCACCTCTTCATTTTCCTCTTCCTCTTCCTCTTCCCCTTCCCCCTTTTCTCCCTTCCTGCCTTACCTCCTCTCCCGCTCTCTCACTTGAGCCTCCAGGTGACTACTAATTATGTCCTACTGCAGTGAGTATGTCGTTATCTACTGGCTACTACTTCCCTAATCCTTTCCCTTTCCCTTCTCTCCTCTCTCCCAGCTCCCTGTCACTTCCCCACCTTCTCCTATCCCTGTCCCCATCCATTATCCTTTCCCTCTCTTTTCCCTCCCTCCCTCTTCCACTTCCGTTTCCATTCATTTTCTCTCCCTGGCGCCCTTCCTTCCTTCCTTCGGTGTTTTCCTTCGCACTTTTATAGTCATTGGCCTTGCATCTCGGAATCCTGTGACATGGAAGTCTACGGACATGCTCTCCAGTTCTAGCCCCCCCCCACCCTCACCCCCCCCCCCCTCTGCCCTCATTAGAGCCTTTTACTTTCTCCTTCCCCGCATCGAAGTGTGTGTGTGTGTGTGTGGGGGGGGGGTGATTGTATATACAAAGATAAAGGGCACGAGAGGACTGGGGAAGATATGAGCGGACGCACACTCACACGCACATGCACACTCACGCACACTCGCACTCACATTCACACGCACATTCACACTCACACTCACCCTCACTCTCACCCTCACTTTCACAAACACTCACTCACTCTCACCCTCACCCTCACCCTCACCCTCACCCTCACCCTCACCCATACACACACACACTTACACACTTTTTTAATGAAGGATGGGGCAATTGTAGGAAGGCATTTCCTTCCTCCAATTTCCCCATGCTTTATCAAAGACAGAGAGAGAGAAATAGAAGGATAGAAAGAGAGAAAGAGAGAAAGAGAAGGATAGAAAGAGAGAAAGAGAGAAAGAGAAGGGAACGATAGCGTCCAAGGGCTTGCGTGGGTCTTTCCTGAAGAGAGATTGAATTAAGAAAATGTGACCCGGGAGTGTGAGTGGAATGCCTCATGAGATTAGGGCGAGGTGCCTGTTTAGGGGGAGGGAGGGAGGGAGGGAGAGAGAGAGAGAGAGAGAGAGAGAGAGAGAGAGAGAGAGAGAGAGAGAGAGAGAGAGAGAGAGAGAGAGAGAGAGAGAGAGAGAGAGAGATGGAGAGATGGAGAGATGGAGAGATGGAGAGATGGCGGTGAGTGGAAAGAGTGAGTAGCGAGTGGCAGGATGAAGGGCGGTGAGTGGAGAGAAAAGAGAAAGGGGGAGGAAATGGAAGTGGAAGAGGCAGAATGACGGGGAGGATGCGAGATAAAGAGAATTTGCTTCCGTTATGATTGCATGGATGGCCGCGAGGGAGGGGGTGCGGACGGCCGGTTATGTTATATGCGTGAATATTGGTGCAGTTATTTCCCGGAGTAATAGTTGGTGAATTTTTTTCTTTTTTTGTTTTTATCTCGCCTGGCATTGGCGTAGATTGCGGGGTTGCGGTGAGTAAACGAGGTGGTCGTGGCCTCACACTTCA
>NC_061822.1:8589231-8591731 GCF_019202785.1 Penaeus chinensis
ACGGGGACGGGGAAGGCGAAGGGGACGGGGACGGGGACGGGGAAGGCGAAGGGGACGGGGACGGGGTCGAGGGTGAGAGGAAGGTGGATGAGAAGAAAGGAGAGGAGAAGAAAGAATAGGAAAGAAGGAAAGAAATAGAGAAATAAAAAGAAAAGAAAAAGAGATTAAGGGAAGGAGTAGAAAAAGAGAAGAGGAAGAAAAATAGATAGATGAAGAAGTGAGGAGAGAGAATAGACCGAGGAGGAAGAGAGGGCCTCTTGCAATAAATCATTAAAATGGATACAAGAAATGGTAGCTTGTGGTGTGATGGGGGTCTCGATATATGGTAGCTTGTGGTAAGAGATGGTTGGAAGAAACGGGTACCGGGTGACACGAGGTGGGTATTGATATGTGGTACGCAATGGTTATATGAATGGTGAGCTCGTTGTTTCAGGTGGTATTGGCGTGTGGTTATAAGAAATGGGTAGCTCGTGACGTGAATGGGTATGAACTTGCGGTAGGGGACGGTTATAAGAAAAGGTTACCCTGTGGCATGAGGTGATATCGATGTGTGTTCGCGTATGGAATGAGATGGCGTGGGGGTATGTCGTGATTATGAGGTATGGCTGACGCGTGATATCGATGTAATGTCGACGATGACGCGGCCGCGGGGTTCTAGTGGGGCCGAGGTTCGCGTTCTCGGTCCGCCAGGTCAAGAGAGTCATAAACGATAGGTTTGCGTGCGGGAGCGTCGTGTTGATTGCCCGGGCCCTCAGGTCGGCAGGTCGCGGGTCTGTCTGTCTGTCTGTCTGTCTGTCTGTCTGTCTGCAGCCTCGTCGTAGTGCGTCGGGTTGGCGAGTCGTCTTTGCGTGCGAAGTCGGGCGGGGCGGGGGGGGGGGGGTAGAAAGAGAATGAGGAAAGTAATCATGAAGAATGGGGAGTTGTAGGAGAAGAAGTGGGAGGAATCCAGAAGAGTTAGCTAAAAGGAATGGTGCGGTGGAAGTTAAAAAGAAGAAGATAAATAACGCACTTGCAAGAACCAGTTACTATTTAATGTACTTTTATTACTAGACATGACTAAATTTGGCAGTGGTAGTCAATGCTTAACAATCCTGACGTAGTGCAGTGCCTCGGGGCTAAGGCGTCAATAATTCTTTGTAGCACTGTAGACCAGTACGAGCCGGTTCGTTAGAGAAATGTACGAATATGTTTGTGTACAAGTTTGGCGTTGGTTGCATTGCGTCATACCGTTCTGTGTGTAAATCGCGGCATTACTTCTTGTTGCAGGATGTATTCTCCTCCTCCTCCTTCACCACAATCACCATCTCGTCCTCCTCCTCCTTCTCCTTCTCCTTCTCCTTCTCCTTCTCCTTCTCCTTCTCCTTCTCCTTCTCCTTCTCCTTCTCCTTCTCCTTCTCCTTCTCCTTCTCCTTCTCCTTCTCCTCTCCTCCTCCTCCTCCTTCTCCTTCTCCTTCTCCTCCTCCTCCTCCTCCTCCCTGCTCCACCTCCTCCTCTTCCTCCTCCTCCTCCATCTTCTCCTCCTCCATCTTCTCCTCCTCCTCCTCCTCCTCCTTCACCTCCACCAATTCTTCCTCCTTCATTATCCTACTTCACCCCTTTCAACACTACCTCCTTCACCTCCTCCTCTTCCTCCTTCTCTTTCTTTGTTGTGTTCTCTCATACTTACACCTCCACCTACTCCTCCTTAACTTCCACCCTCTCCTCCTCCTCCACTTCTACCTTCTCATCGTCCATCTCCTCCACCTTATCCTCTACCTCTTATGTAATTTTCCCTCGTGCTTTCGTATCTGTTTGCACCTCAGAAGGAGTGTGCTGTTTTCTCCTTCCCTTGGGTGGCACAGGGCAGCGATGTTTATATTTTTTTCATGTAGTAAAATAAAGGAGTGCGGGGAAAAAAGAATAGATTAGATATGGAAATGATTGCATATCGCTCGGCTTATCAGTATAACCCAAGCAGTAAAACGGGAAGAGGAATTCAATCTCGCATTGTAGCGGAGTAATAAAAATAGCTATCTCTCTCTATCTCTCTCTCTCTCACACATATATCTATGCTCTGCTGTTTATTAAAGCGGGGAGGGAGAAGGGAAGATTCACGTTGGCTAAATCGTGGATTAGTTTGAGGGTCGGGTATAGGGGCTAGAACTAAGGGCTGTGGCAGATAGCTTAGGTCAAGGGGGGGGGGGGGGGAAGAGGGTTAAGGGTTGCGTCAGTGAACTTGGTTGGGTCAAGGGGGAGTAGGGGAAGAGTTTTAAGGGTCCCTGGTTTATTTGGAGAATCAGAAAAAAAAAAAAAAAATGCAGGAGACTCCCTCTTTGATTGCAGCGCTACTGGGTAAAGGGTCGAGTGAGGGTCGAACCGAAAGTCGATCGGGCGTTGCAAGCGAGGGGCCGATTGCCTCTTGGCTCCTCTCACAAAGCGGGCTCGTGTTTATGTCTACGGAGGAGCAGAAAGAACTGTCATAACCGAACTTGCGTCAATAAGCGCCGTGTTGTTATGACGT
>NC_061822.1:8596731-8607430 GCF_019202785.1 Penaeus chinensis
CCCTTTCTCCGCTTCCACGACTTTCCTTTCTCCTCTTCCACCTCCACCTCCACCTCCACCTCTACCCTCTATCCTTATCTATTTCTCCTCTTCCATTTATCCTCTTCCATCTCCACCTCTTCCTTTTCTCCTCTCATTTATCCTCTTCCATCTCCACCTCTTCCTTTTCTCCTTATCCATCTCCACCTCCTCCCTCTCTCCTCTTCCATTTCCATCTCTTCCCTCTCTCCTCTTCCATTTCCACCTCTCCATCCCTATTTCCATTTCCACCCCTCCTTTTCCCCTTCCTCCTCCTCCTGTCCCCTTTTACGGACCGTGCTGTAGGTAAACAAGCAGAACGGAAGGATTAAGCAGGACAGGATTTCGTGCGTGCTTGACTCCAGCTTTTCCATGACGCGAGGGAGGGTGACAAATGGCCGTGTGTTTATCAGGTGCACGGGTGGACGAGTCGGAGGTAGTTTCTCGTTGTTCAGGGCTCAGTAACAGTATTGTTGGGCGGTGTTTGGTGTGGGGCTGTTGTTGTTGTTGTTATTTTGTTGCTATTCGGTGGTGTGTTGTCGATTTTGTGATTGATTTTTTTTTTTTTTTTTTTTTTTTTTAATTGTTGCTGAGATTTAGTGATAGGGTTGATATTCCTTGCCGTTGTTGTTGTTGTTGTTGTTGTTGTTGTTGTTGTCGTCGTCATCTGTATCTTTATTTATTGTATTGGCTTTATCTTAGTCCTGTTATATATTTGCTTGCGTCTACTTTCCTTCACTGGCTTATTTTTCGCCCGAACGAAACACCAACACCGTAAAGTACTCGCGTCCGTCGTGGTTTTATCCCGACAAGGAGGAAGAGGCCCGTTTTCGATCCGTGATACGCTTCTTGCGACCTGTTAACCCTTCCCTTCCCCTCCCCCACCATCTATCTTTTATCCTCGATTCTCCCCTCCCCACTTATTCTAGATCCTCTTGTATCCTTCCCTTTTATCCATGCATGTTATCCTGGATCTCCTTTCATGCATTCTTTCATCTCTCTCCTCTCCCTCTCTCTCCCTCTTCCTCATCTCACTCACTCCCTGCCTCCATCTCTAACTCCCTCCTTCTTCCTCTCTCCCTTCTTCTTCCTCTCTCACTTCTTCTCCCTCTCTCTCCCCCTCTCTCTCTTCCCCTCCTCCTCCCTCCCTCCCCCCCCCCCTCATTCCCCCCTCAACCCTCAGGCTATAGTGCTTTGGTTCCCTGATGACGGTCGCGGGGAATGCGTCCGGATCCCATATCGGAAGGGGGGAGAGTCGTCGAGAATAGCGGACGGGAGTAGCGTCATCGGCAGAGGAGAGTCATTGCTGTGATGTAGGGAATGGCCGTCAAGTGCCAAGTTGCCAGCGGTAAGATTCGCAAAAAAAAAAAAAAAAAAAAAAAAAAAAAAAAAAAAAAAACGGAGGCTGTTTTTTCTTCTGATCTCTCGCTCTCTCTCTCTCTCTCTCTCTCTCTCTCTCTCTCTCTCTCTCTCTCTCTCTCTCTCTCTCTCTCTTTCTCTCTTTCTCTCTTTCTCTCTTTTTCTGTTTCTCTCTTTCTCTGTATCTCTCCTCCTCTTCATTGTTCTCTCCGGGCGTTTGTTTTTGACAGCCATTCTTGGGAGTTTTGTATTATTTGTATTCATATATTTCCATGTTTTCCGCCTCGTAGATGTTGCAGAACTATTCCTTTCGTGCAAATTCCATGTTGCTTCTCTCTTGTAAAGCAGTTGCGTTTGATGCAGCTGTGGTGTGCCTCTTATCTGATTGGCCTCCCACATTATATATTAATTAGTTGCTGGGTTGGCTTGTACAAACACGGGCTTGGCGAATTACATTAATCAGGTTCGCAGAGTGTTATTGTACTAGGTTTCGCAAACATTACGCCTTTACACGCGTTGCAGGGAATTTTTCTTTTTAAGTGTGATACGATTCTGACTCTCCCTTCTCCCTATTTTTTTTCTCTCCCTCCCCCTTCTCTCTCTCTCTCTCTTGCTTTCTCTTTCTCTTTCTTTTTTTCTTACTCTAACTCGTCCCCCTCCTCTCGCTTTCTCTTTCTCTTTCTCTTACTCTATCTCATCCCCCTCCCTTTCTTTCTTCCCTTTACCTTCACTCTCTTCTACCCTTCCTAATCTCTCTCTCCTTTCCCTCTCCCTCTTGTTCCCTTTCATCCTCCGACACCCCCTTCGCTTTCTCATTAATAAAGCGCCCTGCTTTCGTCGCCGGAAGTTCGCCGTTAAAGAAAACAACATAAGTTTACTTCAAAGTTTTCTTTGATAGACATTCCTTGGCATCGCGAAAGGTAGCATTATGGCGCTTGGATAATGCTGTATGGGTGCCAAAAATTCTCTCTCTCTCTCTCTCTCTCTCTCTCTCTCTCTCTCTCTCTCTCTCTCTCTCTCTCTCTCTCTCTCTCTCTCTCTCTCTCTCTCTCTCTCTCTCTCTCTCTCTCTCTCTCTCTCTCTCTCTCTCTCTCTCTCTCTCTCTCTCTCTCTCCGAAGACTCTTTCCCATCATTCTCCACGTGATATTTCGCGAACTCCCGTTATCGCCAAATCGGGATGGACAAAAAATACAAGAAATAAATAGATGAACGATTTTAGAGAGTAGATAGACGAATAAAATAAAGATCACACACTCGCCCACCGGTTCAATTTGCCGTGAGTGTGTCTTCCGCAAACCCCCGTCCTCGGAGCCGTATTATCGGTGAGCACTTGAGGGACCCTCAGCGCGTGATGTGAGTGAAGGTGGAGGTGGAAGGAGGAGGTGGAGGAGGAGGTGGAGGTGGAGGAGGAGTTGGAGTTGGAGGTGGAGGTGGAGGTGGAGGTGGAGGTGGAGGTGGAGGTGGAGGTGGAGGTGGAGGTGGAGGTGGAGGTGGAGGTGGAGGTGGAGGTAGGGGTGGAGGATGCAGACGGCAATGATCATGACTGGGGGGGGGGGGGGTAGCAAAGTGTGATTACGGAGCAGACAAAAAGGGAGAGATTCTCTCATAAAGAGAGAATCCTATAAATAACGGAAATACGAGCTTTAAAAAAAAAAGGATAAGAGAGAGAAGAGAGAAGTGAGACAGAGACGTACGGTAATCTCTCCCGCGAATGGCCTGCGTCGCCGACTTTCCTCTCAGCACTTCGGGGCTCCTCCCCCCCCCCCCATCCTTCTTCTCCTTCTCCTCCTCCTCCTCCTCCTCCTCCTCCTCCTCCTCCTCCTCCTCCTCCTCCTCCTCCTCCTCCTCCTCCTCCTCCTCCTCCTCCTCCTCCTCCTCCTCCTCCTCCTCCCCCCACTCCTGACTCCTTCGTCTGCTCCCGTCGGCGTGTTTGTCCCGTGCTCGCTTTTTTTTTTTTTTTTTTTTTTTTCCCCAGACTTAATTTTGTATATATTTTTCTACCTTGATTTTGCATCTTTTATTATTATTACGGGCGCTGAGACTTGTTGATAAGGGACGCTTCGTAGTTCAGGAAGATTGATAGATAGATAGATGGATAGATGGATAGAAGGTATGGAAGGACGAGCCAATATTTATCACTACGTTTATTCTGTTTTAATCGTTTATTCCTTCCTTTTGTTATATTTGCTTGTGTTTGTTCTTCTAGATTTTTGGGGGGTCCTTTAAAAAAAATGCGTTTGTGTATGCTGGCGTGGGTGCGGGCGTGTGAATATAGGCAAATATGTCTTCGTATGTATATATTTATTTTGGATATTGCATTTCCCTTTCTCCTTCCTTATTTCCTCTTTCCTTGTCTCCGTTCATCCTGTAGCGCCTCTGCATCTCCTTCACTTCCCTCCTCCTTTCCCACCTCCTCTTTCTCCTTTTTCTCCTGTTCAGCCACCACCATCTTTTACTCCTCGTCCTCCTCCTCCTCCCCAGCCCTTCCCCTCCCCCCAGCCCTTCCCCTCCCCCCAGTCCTTCCCCTCCCCCCAGTCCTTCCCCTCCCCCCCCCCCCCTCCTCCATCCAACACCTCCAGAAGGCGTGGGAACGAAAGTTGGGATAAGTTGGAGGTGTTCTCGGGAAGCCGACTTGGTAAACTTGAGGCAGGAGGGAAGAGGGAGAGGGGGGGGGGTCGGAGATGGAATCAGGAGGGGGCTGGGGAGAAGTGGGGTGATGCGGTGCCCCCCCCCCTGTCCTAACTCCCCCCCTCTTCATCCCTCCTCCACCCCTTCACCCCCCCCCCACCCCCCCACCTCTTGTGTCCACAGCTTTTTACTGGCGATAAGGAGGACCTGCCTTCCATTTCCTTGGGCCGGGGATTAAGGAATGGAGGGGAGGTATGCGAGGTGATGGGAGGGGGGTTGGGAGGGGGGATGAAGGGGAGAGAGTGGGGAGGAGGGACGGGGGAGGGGAGGAGAGGAGTTACTCGCAGGAGGTGTGGAAAGGAAGAATGGGAAGGAAGGAGAGATGGAGTTAACCGTGGAAGAGAACGGAGGGGGAACGGAATGGCCCAGCTGAATGCAGGCTAAGTGAGCAGCAGGGTATGAAGTGGGGGAAATAAATAGATTGCAGCGCAAGGAGCGACGCAAATAGTACAGATCGACTCGGCGCTTCTGTCGCTGGCGGTCGTAGAAGGCGGGCAAGAAGTGAAAGAGGAGGGAGAGGAGAAGAAAGAGGGATTGTGTATAAGGTCAGGTCTTGCCTCGCCATGCATGACACTTTGATGTCCATGCATCCATGCACTCCTTAAGCGCCTTCATCCCATTCATCACGCCGCCCGCTCACGGCGCCGGCCCGATGAAGTGGCCGGCGTGACGTCAGAGCGCGTGCGTGGGTGCGTGTCGTGACCCCACTGAGGCCCGTAAACACACTCGGGATTTGACGTCAGTGCCGGGCGGCCCGCGCTGCAATTGGCGGGGCTGTTGCCGCCACCTGCTCTAATGACCAATTTGCCTCCCCTTTTGCGGGCGGGGCTGTGTGGGCGGGGTGGGAGGGAAGTGGGAGGCGGGGTGGACGCTCGTGGATGGGCGGCCCATTTTGTGATCAGCCCGTGTTGTGTCGCGAGGCCCGAGCGGGGCGGTAGGGGTAGGGGTAGGATAGGGTAGGGGTTGGAGCGGGGGAAAGAGGCTGGCCACGTCCCGTGCTTGGATGTCCATTCATGCACAGCTCGGCGCATGACACCCCTCCCCCCCCCCAACCCTATCGCTTGGCCTTTTGCAGCTCTCTCCTCTCTGTGACGCGGCGGATGATTTTATATAATCAGTCTCTCCTCTCTTGTCCCCGGAATACCATCTCTTCCTCCGTTTCTTCCATTCTGTCCTTTCCTTGATTCTGTTTATATTTTTTTTGCGTGTGCTCTGACCGGTTTGCATATACTTGTGCGAAATGTACATGTCATTGTGTTTGTGTATTTATGTATGTATATATGGATGTTGGATGGATGGTTGGTTGGATGGATGGATGGATGGATGGATGGATGGATGGATGGATGGATGGATGGATGGATGGATGGATGGATGCCTCTATGTGTGTGTGAATATATATACATGTATACGAGTCCCTCTGTACATGTCTCTGTTTATAGAAATATGTAGAAGAGTAACACGAGCCCCCGATACTGATGAAATAATTTGACAAATTAAGTTTAACAAGAAAGACAAAAAGCGCATAAGATGCCTCATGAACATACTTTCTCATATTCTCTCTCCCTCCCTCCCATCCCTCCCCTTCCCCTCCCTTCCTTCCATTCTCCTTCCCTCCTCCTCCTTCCATCCATCTTTCCCTTCCTGCCACGCATCCTTTCCCTCTTTATCCTCCTTCCTCTCTATCTCCAACTTCTCAGCTCTTTGCAATTTCCCGTTTCCTTCTTCGGCTTGCTTTCTTGTCTTCCTCTTCTTCGTGTGTCAATATCTTCCCTCTTTTCCCTCTCTCACTTTATTCCTATCCTCCTCCTCCCACCCTCCTTTCCTTTCTCTTTTGCCCTTCCTTCTCCTCCCTCCCCCATCCTACCCTCCAGCTCCATTTCCCTCCCTGCCTGTCTCATCTTTCTCTTTATACCTCCTCCCTTTCCCCTCTGTCCCTCCCTCCCTCCTTCTGTATTTCCTCCCTCCCTCTTCTGTACTTCTTCCCTCTTCTGTCCTTCCTCCTTCTCTCTCTCCCTCCCCTCCCTCCTTCCCTCTTCTGTCCTTCCTCCTTCTCTCCCCTCCCTCTCCTCCCTCCCTCCTCTCTCCTTCCTCCCTCCTCTCTCCTTCCTCCCTCCATTTCTGTCCATCCCTGTTCCTCCCTCCCTCCCATTGGCCCCCCGGTTCCTAGGGACGCTCCATTATGCCCATCCAAATGGTCCCGCGCGTCCCCTCCTGGCCTTTACTTCAAGCTTGGAAGTGAGTGGCGAAGGTAATGGAGGGACTTTGGGGAGGAGGGAGTGGGGGGGGGGGGACACAGGAAGACAGGGAAAAGGAAAGTTGTCTGTTCTTAATGTGCCTCCTCCCCCCCCCCCCCCCCCTCCTCACTATTCCTTCCCTTCGCCTTCCCTCTCGTCTACTCTCCTTTCCCCTCTCTTTATATCACTCACACGCACATGCACATGCAGACGCACACACACACATACACATACACATACACACATACATATATATAAATCACGTAACATCCATATGAAATGTGCCTTTTCGGGCTGGACACTCGGCACGGGCTCTCTCCACCACAAGACACCTGTATATTGATCCGCGAGGATGTGGGCGTATGGGCTTGTGTGGGCGCCTGCGGATCCTGCGGTAATTGCCTTTTAAAAACGCCAAAGTTATTAAGAGGTGCCTCAGCCAGCGGTCTCTCCTCCGGGGGCGGGGAAAGGGGCAAGGGGGCGCGAGGGGAGTGGGGTCGGCACTTCCCATTCTCGCCGGGCCGTTGGTGGGAGTCCAGACTGGGGATACAGGCTGGGGATGGAGTGGGCGCTGGTTGCCGTGGGCCGCCTGAGCGAGGGCCGCCAGTCTAGGCCTGTCGCCGGCCGGGCCAGGCGACAGGGCCACGCCTGCCTTGCTTCGGAGTGGCTGGAGCTTCTCCCTCTCATGCCTTCCTCTGCTTGTCAGTATAGAGACAGACAAAAACAGACAGATTGACTCACTGACTGTGTGTATGTGTTTATTCGTATATATGTTTATTTGTTTATTGATTTATTACACATACACGTACATATACATGTACGGTATCTTTTATCCGCTACATATCTAACGTTATCCGATGGTGGATCTACAACCACCACGGCGACATAGGATATATGAGAGCAAATATTTCCACATGCGATGTCGGCGCCCGATATTTTGACGATGGCAAAACTAAGAGTCATATCGTTGAAACGTGTAATAGATTTATCCCTGTGAGTGAAAATGTTCAATTTTGCAAATGCTCTATCTGCGCGAAAGATGCTTAGTAATACCTCTGTATTATTAAACTCTTAATATTACCTCTATATTCCTTCTTATCCTGAATGCACATTGCCTGGCATCACCACGCCCTATTTACTTTTAGGTTGTTATCGTTATAGCATAGATAGATCGATCGATAGGTAGTTAGATAGATATATAGATAGATAGATAGATAGATAGATAGATAGATAGATAGATAGATAGATAGATAGATATACAAGAAATGGAATGTGGAAAGAAAAAAGCAAGTCACGGTGATAGCAAAATAAAACAGAAGATGGGTTTGTTTTGTCTGGGGGGAAAATAATAAATCAATGAAATATGACAGCACGAGCCCTGCGTCCAGTTAACCTAAGCGAAGTCTGTCTCCGTATCGTTTATCATAAGTGATGAGCCTGAATGTAGGCCTATGCGGAAGTTCAACGGGGGAGGGTGGCATGGTATGGTCAGGTAATGGGGTCGCTGAGCCTTCTTCAGGAGACATTGGCTGCGCGACCGGCTCCGGGGGAGGGAGGGAGGGAGGGAGAGAGGGAGAGAGGGAGAGAGGGAGAGAGGGAGAGAGGGAGAGAGGGAGAGAGGGAGAGGAGAGGGAGAGGGAGAGAGAGGGAGAGGGAGAGGGAGAGGGAGAGGGAGAGGGAGAGGGAGAGGGGAGAGGGAGAGGGAGAGGGAGAGGAGAGGGAGAGGGAGAGGGAGAGGGAGAGAGAGAGGGAGAGGGAGAGAGAGAGAGAGGAGAGAGAGAGAGAGAGGAGAGAGAGAGAGAGGAGAGAGAGAGAGAGGAGAGAGAGAGAGAGAGAGAGAGAGAGAGAGAGAGAGAGAGAGAGAGAGAGAGAGAGAGAGGGAGGGAGGGAGGGAGAGGGAGAGGGAGAGGGAGAGACTGTGTGTGTGTGTGTGTGTGTGTGTGTGTGTGTGTGTGTGTGTGTGTGTGTGTGTGTGTGTGTGTGTGTGTGTGTGTGTGTGTGTGTGTGTGTGAAAGCGAGAGCGAGAGAGCGACAGTGTGTGTTCGTACGTACGTGTCAGTAACCCGATCTTCTCCCTTGAATTCTCACACCACCGAGCAAACACTCTCTCAAAATGAACACAGGATAGACGTACATACGCACGCACGCACGCACACATTTCCAGGAGCAGCAACAAAGGCAGCAGCATTAGCCGCCTCATCATCGCCATCGCTATCATCAGCTGCTTCATATTCAGAGAACGATTCAAACCCTCCAATTCCGATCATTTTGCGGGCGAGTGACGGGAGAGGGAGAGAGACAGACACAGACACAGACACAGACACAGACACAGACACAGACACAGACACAGACAGAAAAGAAGAGAGAGAGAGGACAGAAAAGAGAGGACAGAGAGAAGAGAAAGAGACAAAGGAGAGGGGAAGACAGAGAGAAGAGGGACAAAAACAAAAAGAAAAAAGACAAAAGGAGAGAGAGACAGAGAGAGAAAAGAGGACCCGAGCACGGAAAAGAGAGGAGAGAGAGAGAGAAGAATTGAGGAGAGAGAGAAGAGGAGAGAGAGAGAAAAGGGGGAGAGAGATGAAGAGAGAAAAAGAGAGAGGAAAGAGAAGAAGAGAGGACAGAGAAGAGAAGAACAGAGAGAGGAGAGAGGAGAGAGAGAGAGACAGAGAGAGAGAGAGACAGAGAGACAGAGAGAGAGAGAGAATCTAAGTTCTGGCAATCCGACAAATGACAAACGACTCCTTCCTCATCAGGCTCAGCAACTAATCACCGTCCTCCCATTAAGCAAATGGGAAGAAACAAACCGAACCTGCAACGCTGCAACGGAAGAATGTATGCGATGGGCACGTGCGTCCTTCCTGAGGGCTTTTGTATCTCGGGGAAAGGTTGATGAAGGAAACTCTATCTCTCTTTCTCTCTCTTTCTCTCTCATTTCTTTCTTTCTCTTTCTCTCTCTTTCTCTCTTTTCTTTCGTTCTCTCTCTTTTCTTTCGTTCTCTCTCTTTTCTTTCTTTCTCTCTCTTTTCTTTCTCTCTCTTTTCTTTCTCTCTCCCTCTCTCTCCTCCCTCTCTCCAACTCATCTCTCCTCCTCTCTCATTCGTCTCATCGCTCTCTCTCTCACTCCCAATCCGCTCTCACTCTCTCTTCTCTCTCTCTCTCTCTTTTCCCTCTTTATATATCTATCTACCTATCTATCTGTCTATTTATTTATATTTATACATCTATATTCATCTCTATCTATATTTATGTTTAAGTGTTTCTTGGTTCCTCTTTTTTGGCAACAAACGCCTAAAAGTATGAGTTGATTACACATTAAAGGATAAGTGTAAGGAATGAAGCATTAAGAAAACAGCCGCGGCGCAAATGGAAAGGAATTACTAGAACAAAAATACCAACAGCACAATAAAAGAACTTGTTTTCTTTTCTTTTTTTTTGTCTTCCGCTGCCAGCTCGGCCCACAAAAGCCGCCGTGTTCGAGAACAAAGCTTACAAACATCTCGCAGAATTCTCGGCATTACGTAAATTGTCCCCGGAGCAAATTCCTCAGGTGTGAATTATGCCTCATTAGCGCGAATGTGGCGTTTGGCCGTTTTCCCTCACTCACTTCACAGCCGCCGCTCACTGCCTGGACCGCGGTGGGCGGGAGGCGAGAGGGGAAGGCTAGGGGGAGGCGAGGGGAGAGGACGGAGGAGAAAAAGGGTGTTTTGGGCGTTAATGATAATGTAAACAATTGTATAATTATACGATAATATTAATACATAGTAATATAATATAGTATAATAATAGTAATAATAGATTATATATATAACAATAATAATGATTATAACAATAATTATTACTGGTTATATATTATTATGTTATGATTTCAATTTTATTTTACTATTATTGTTGTTATTAATATTGTTATATTATTATTATTAATTATTACTATTATTATTATTATTTCTTATTATACAAACAGCAGAGCTACATATCGTTGGTGCCCTTCGTCTATATGATCACATACCCTGACCAAATAGCTTTTTGATTGAATAATTTTTTTATGGATACCGGTGACTTATCAAAACCTCTCGTTTTAGTAATAAAAAAATAAAAAACAATAGATACTAAAAAAAAAAAAAAAAAAAAAAAAAAAAAAAAAAAAAAAAAAAAAAAAAGCATAAAAAATAACGTCTAATTTCGATCCAGAAACTGAAGAAAATCAAATGTATTCCCGAACAGTTTGCAATTGCTCAAGTATCTAAATTTATTTCCCTAAGTAAAAGGAAAAAGGAAGTTATCTTTTCTTTACTTTTATAGTCCTCTTTTCGAACTAGTTTGATTAAATGAATAGAAAACAAAACAGACAACCGTCACAACACAGACAACAACAGACAGACAGACAGACAGACAGACAGACA
>NC_061822.1:8607530-8612530 GCF_019202785.1 Penaeus chinensis
TTTCTCTCCTCCTCTCTCACTCTCTTTTCTCTCCTCTCTCTCCTCTCTCTCTCTCTCTCATCTCTCTCCTCTCTCTCTCTCTCTCTCTCTCTCTTCTCTCTCTCTCTCTCTCATACTCTCGTCTCCTCTCTCATTCTGGTTTTCTCCTCTCTTCCTCATCTCTCCTCTCTCTCTCTCTCGTCTCTCTCTCTCATCTCTCGATTCTCGTCCACTCTCACTCTCTCTCTCATTCTCGTCTCTCCTCTCTCTCTCTCTCATTCTCGTCTCTCTTCTCTCTCTCTCCTCTGTCTCTTCTCTCTCCTCTCCTCTCTCTCTCTCTCCTCAATCTCTCTCTCTCTCTCTCTCGCTCATCTCTCCTCCTCTCTCTCTCTCTCTCTCTCTCTCTCTCTCATTCTCGTCTCTCTCTCTCCTCTTTTCATCTCTCTCTCTCTCTCATTCTCGTCTCTCTCTCTCTCTCATTCTCGTCCTCTCTCTCTCTCTCATTCTCGTCTCTCTCTCTCATCTCTCTCTCTCTCTCTCTCTCTCATCTCTCTCTCTCTCTCTCTCTCCCTCTCTCACTCTCTCCTCTCTCTCTCTCTCTCTCTCTCTCATCTTCTCTCTCCTCTCTCTCTCTCTCCCCCCCCCCCCCTCTTTCTTTCTTTCTTCCTCCTCCTCAGCCTTTCTGCGCCTTCCTCAATTAAAATACTTGCACGTGGAGGCTGCCAATTAGGGGAGAGAGTGAGGCCGGGGGAGATTAGAGTAATTAATCCACGGAGCATTGCGTCGGAGGGGGGGGGGGAGGCTAGGGGGATTGTGAGAGGTGAATGTTACTTGAGATTTGTGGTCCTTAGGTTCGTGTGCGCCATTGTTTGTGTCCGTGCATGGCTTTGTGCGTCTGTGTTTGTTATGTATGGCGCACGTCTTGTCCGAACGTCGCTAGTGTGTGTGTGTGTGTCTATCCGCGTACCCGCCCGCGCGCTTCTTTTTTGCAAACGGGATGTCGGCGGGTGTCCGAGCCCATCGCAGAGGTTTGCGCGGACACGACGAAAAGAAGTTGGTCAAGGAATGGGTCGATGCTAGGAATTTGTGGCCGTTCCTCCTGAGACGCGAAACGACCAGTTCGGGGAGCCCATAACGATCACCTGTGGCCAGAATCGCGATGGATGGGCGGGGTTGGTCGGGCGGGGGGGGGGGGGGGGGGGGCAGGCAGACGGAGGGCATACTGGGAGAGACAGACAGACAGACAGAGGCAGGGAATGGTTCTCCAAAACTAATTAGTTGCTAAGAGGGATGGTGCGTTAGCCTTTCTCTCTCTCTTTCTCTTTCTCTTTCTCTTTCTCTCTCTCTTTCTCTCTGCCTCCATCTCTCCCTCTCTCCCTCCCTCCTCCCTCCTCCCTCCTCCCTCCTCCCTCCCTCCCTCCCCCCCTCCCCTTCCCTCCCTTTCTCCCCCCTCCCCCCCGTTTATATTCAGGCGAGATGGTCTCTGGTATTGAAAATTTCTGGGAAACGCGTCCGTTTTCGATATAGTTAAAAGTTGTAATTAGTGCATATTATATTCATGGATTTATATGTTAATAGCTTGTTCAATTTGCTTTTAAATGAAAATATATAAAGTTTTGCTAGAAGTTTCACAGTTTTACTATCGTCAAGAAAGCTGGAAACACAACCACGCGCGCGCGCACACACGCCACATACATGCATTCATATGTAGACCATGATCTTTCAACAAAAGAAAAGATACCCCTTTTTAGTATTACCACACTAAAGTGACACGAATTACTTATGTATGTACTTATATTTATATATTTATATACGTGTATATATATATTTACATATATATTTATATGTTTATATGTATATTTGTATAAATATGTATATGTATATGTATAAATATATATATATAAACATATTTAAATTAAATATATATATATACACAAATATATATATTAATATATATATATGTATATTATATATATACATATATATATTTATTTATTTATTTATTTATTTATTTATTTATTTATTAATATATTTATATATATTATATATTATATTTTATAAATATTATATATTTATTTATTATTTATTATATATTTATATATATTATATTATATATAATATTATATATATTATATAATTATATATTTTATATATTTATAATATATATTATATATTTATATTTTTTATTATATATTATATATATTTATATATTATATATTATATTTATTATATATTTATATATTTTTATATATTATATATTATATATATTTATATATATTTATATATTATATATTCCATATATTTATATATATTATATATTTATATATATATATTTATATATCTTAATATATATATATATATTCATATATATATATATATTTATATTTATATATATATATATGTTTATATATTTATTTATTAATTAATTTATTTATTTATTTATTTATCTATAAAATCTTCGTCCACCTCCATCTCCTCCTCATCTTCCTCTTCAACATTCTTTCTTATTATTATTATTATTATTATTATTGTTATTGCTGTTGCTGTTATTCTGATGTGACATGAACGTCGTAAGCCTACATATAAAAAAATGCAAATAGATGCATCACACGCCCTCTTGTCTCTCGCTCTTCCCTAACCGGAATGGCGGCGGTCGGGGTCTGGATCTCGCGCGGGAATAGGTGGAGGCGGCGGGGAATGGGCGTGAGAGGGATTCCCATGAATCGCTAAAGGTATTGTGGGCGGGGAAGGAGAGGTGGGGTAGGGAAATGGAGGGGACTTGTAGGGATGGAGGTGGGGGAGGAAGGAAAGAAGACGAGGGGGTAGGGAAGGGGAGAGGATGGACAGGAAATGGGTAAAGAAAAGAGAGGAGAGAGAGAGAGAGGAGAGGGAGAGAGAGAGAGAGAAGAGAGAGAGAGAGAGAGAGAGAAGAGGAGAGAGAGAGAAGAGAGAGAGAGAGAGGGGAGAGAAGAGAGAGAGGGGGAGGAGAGGGAGAGGAGAGGAGAGGAGAGGGAGAGGGAAGAGGGAGAGGGAGAGGGAGAGGGAAAGAGGGAGAGGGAGAGGAGGTGAGGGAGAGGGAGAGGAAAAAAGGGAGGAAGGGAAAGAGGGAGAAAGGAAAAGGAAAAGGAGGTGGGAGGTGGGGTAGGTGAGGGATGGGGTGGGGGTGGGGGGGGGGTGGGGGGGGGTGGGGTGGGGGGTTGGGATGGTGGGGGGGTGGTGGTGGTGGGGGTGAGGTGGTGGTGGGGTGTGGGGGTGGGGGGGGGTGGCGTTGGTTGTGATGGGATGCCGCTCCCTCGCTATCCCTCCAATATTAAATGTCAGGGGAACTAACGATATCGTGGCGTTGTCATATCCCGATATGTATTATATATTGTTGTGCGTGTGTGGACTTTTTCGTGTTGTTGTATTCAGTTTTTATGCACATGTTTATTTATGTATTTCTGTAGTGCATGCATGTTTAATACAAATGGAAACGATGATATAGCTGTTTATGTACGTAACTCCCTTATATAATATATATATATATATATATATATATATATATATATATATAACACACTGAGTAAGTTTGTATGTATGTAATGTATGTATGTATGTATGTATGTATGTATGCATGTATCCATCCTGCTTAGCTTCCTATTCCCGGAATCCGTGATATATTTGGCATGGAATCATGACACTATTCTGAGATATTACATTACGAATTAAGGCGACACCAAGCAAGCCCTAATCCATCAGTCGACGCCAAATAACCACTTATTTCAGGTGCTTGTGTAGCTGACGAAGACGTTCAGAACCGGGAAATGAACGCAGCGATCATCCCTAGTGGGTGTCGGGGAAATGAGCGCTGGTTGGCGTTGGTTATGAGCGACGGCGTGAGGGAAATGAGGGCGTCATGATGGGCCTCGTAATGAGGGACGGCGGGCGCGGAGGTGCGGGGTTGGCCGGCGCGGCGAAGGCGAAGCGAGCGTGATGGCAGCTTCTTCTCGTGTATAGGTGTGGGAGGATGTGGGTACGGGTGTGGCTGGGGGGGTAGGTGGATGTGGGTGTGTGGGTAGGTGGATGTGGGTGTGGGTAGGTGGTTGTGGGTGTGGGTAGGTGGATGTGGGTGTGGGGGTAGGTGGATGTGGGTGTGGGTAGGTGGTGTGCTGGGGGGAGTGGATGGGGTGTGGTAGGTGGTTGTGGCTGTGGGGGTAGGGGGTGTGGCTGTGGGGGTAGGTGGATGTGGATGTGGATTGTGTGTGTGTGTGTGCGTGGATGTCTGCGTGTAAGTATACCATTTCTGTATGTTCAGAAATACTTGATAAATATTTAATGTTTTCATTCCTTTTACCTGGCCCTTGCACAACCTTGCCATAACGGTAGCAGGTATCGGCATTACGCAACAGGCTCTATTGTTGGTATCTCTTTGTCCCTCTCTGTTGCATCCCCTACGTCTCTCTTTCTTTCTTTCTTTCTTCCTTTACCCCCCCTCTCTTTCTATCTATCTATCTCTCTATCTATCTATCTATCTATCTGTCCCCCTGCCCGTTTTCTCTTACCCTCTCAAAATTTTGCCTCCCCCCTTTCCCCCCCCCTCCCCCCCCCTCCCCCCCCCCTTCCCTCTCCTCTCTCCCCTCATCCCTCCCTTCCCTCTCCCCTCATCCCTCTCCCCTCCCCCTCCCTCTCCCTCCCCCTCCCTCTCCCCTCTCCCCCTCTCCCCTCTTCCCTCTCCCCTCCCCCTTCCTACCCCTCCCTCCCCTCTCCCTCTCCCTTCCCTCCCCCCCTCCTCCTCCTCCCCCTCCTCCTCCTCAACCCCCCCTCCTCCTCCTCACCCCTCTCCTCCCCCCCCCTTCCCCCCCCCCTTTTGCCCCCCCTTCCTCCTCCCCCTCCTCCTCCTCACCCCTCCTTCCTTCCTTCTCTCTCTCTCTCTCTCAGGAGGTGCCTGGGGAAACGAAAGCTTTTAGGTCATTTGTGACGCGACGTTTACTTGGGGAGGCGTCGTTAATTCGTGTCTTTCTAAACGTTTCTTTTCTTTGTCT
>NC_061822.1:8617530-8622530 GCF_019202785.1 Penaeus chinensis
GGAAGGAGGAAGAGGGGCGGAGAGAAGAAAGAGGAAGAGGAAGAGAGGGTTGAGGTAAAAAGAGGAATGGAGGAAGAGGGGCGGAGGGAAGAAAGAGGAAGAGGAAGGGGAAGAGAGGGGTGGGGGGAAGAAAGAGGAAGAGGAAGAGGAAGAGAGGAGTGGGGTGAGGAGAGGAATGGAGGAAGAGGGGTGGAGGGAAGAAAGAGGAAGGAGGAGGAAGGGCGGTGGAAAAGTAAGCAAAGGAAGAACAGGGATGGGGGAGAGAGATGAGCAGAAGAGGAGCAGGAGGAGGAGAGGAATGGCGACTGGGGATTGTTTGATGGAAAATAAAAGCAGGCAGGCAGACAGACAGGCAGACAGACAGGCAGACAGGCAGGCAGACAGACAGACAGGCAGGCAGACAGAAGGCAGACAGGCAGGCAGACAGACAGGCAGGCAGACAGACAGACAGGCAGGCAGACAGACAGGCAGGCAGGCAGGCAGGCAGAATGGCAGAATGGCAACCTTATTGACAGAAAGACAGACTGACAGACAGGCAACCTTATGGACAGATAGACAGACTGACAAGCAAAGCAGAAGGAGAAAATAGAAAGGGTACAGACGGCAAGGTAGAAAATTAAAAAAAAAAAACGAATATGTAACAAATTGAAAGCGAACCGAATATAAAGGAAAATGGGAAAAAAAGAAAGAACGAGAGAATAAAAGTCTAAAGATTAACGTTAGTTGGAACCGGGAAGGCGGCATTGTGTATAAAGCGGAAGACGTGTCTGCCATTCCCTTTGCGTCATCGTCCCCATTGTCATAATTGCCATTGTCCTTTTCAGCCTTCGCTATTATCATCGCCATCATCTCCCCTCCCCCCTCCCCCTCCCCCTTCCCCTCCCACACCCTTCTTCTTTCCTTCTTTCTCTCTCTCTCTCTTTATTTATTTATTTATTTATTTATTTATTTATTTATTGTTTATTTCTTCCTGCCTTCCTTCCTTCCTTCCTTTCTTTCTTCCTCCCTTCCTTCCTTTCTTCCTCCTCCTTCCTTCACTCCATAGTCCACCCCCCCCCCCCCCTATTTTTCATCTTCCTTCCCTTCTCTTCAAAACGCCCGTCCTCTGACGTAACTCGGAAGCAGTCAAGAAGTTAAGCAACGTCACTTATCGAGTCCCATTTCTCTCTCTCTCTCTCTCTCTCTCCCTCTCCCTCTCCCTCTCCCTCTCCCTCTCCCTCTCCCCTCTTTAATATTCCTCCTTCTTTCTTTCTCCCTCTCCCTTCTTTATTATCCTTCCTTCCTTCCTATCTCCCTCTCTCCTTTTTATTATCCCTCGTTTCGTCCTTGCCGTTCTGAGAACTTACACAACCTCCCACCCAGGCTACCCCGTCTGCCCCCCCCCCCACCCCACCTGTTTTCGCGTACCCTTGACACCTCTTGGACTTCCACATTTTCCGTGCTCACTTCGCGTCCTCTTTGCCCCTTCGGATTGCCCCTCGGTCTCTGGTCGGATCGGGGTGGGTGCGGGTCAGGTCGGGTCGGGTCGGGTCGGGTCGGGTCGGGTCGGGTCGTGTCGGGTCGGGTCGGGTCGTGTCGGGTCGTGTTGTGTCCGTGTCGGGTCGGGTCGCGAATGCCTTTTAGTCTGAAAGGAGTCTATTCTTAGCTCCTCGCAATACCCTCCCGGGAATTAATGACTTGTGGGGCCAACGCGGGAGGTAGGCGGGCAGGCATGCGGAGGCAGGGCAACAGCACTCACCGGGGGAAATGTCAATATTGGCCGTGCTTGGTCGGGGAAGGGCGAGGAGGGGGGTGGTGGAAGGGAGGCGGGGGGGGGGGGGAGAGAGAGAGAGAGAGAGAGAGAGAGAGAGAGAGAGAGAGAGAGAGAGAGAGAGAGAGAGAGAGAGAGAGAGAGAGAGAGAGAGAGAGAGAGAGAGGGGTGTTGATGAGGATTTATATTTTTTATAGGAAAGAGAGGTTGAGGCAGAAAAGCAGGCAGAGAGGGAGAGGGAGATGGAGAGGGAGATGAGGATGGAGAGAGACAGAGACAAAGACAGAAATATATACACACTTCTTTGTACCAACTTCGATTCCCACACTGTCACAGCCACACGAACGCGAAACTTGCTCCCGGTCGCGCGGTAACTTTCTCCTTTTATTCTCGTGCTCTACGTTTTTGATAAAAGCAAAATGTCACGATAAATAATGCACACACAAAAGAGAAAGAGAGATAGAAAAAAAAAAACTGATCGTGGGCGGCGTTAATGGGCCTTGTGACGATGGCTCTCATTTGAAAATGGAAAAAAAAATTACCACTGTTACACTTTTGGCGCCAATTTTGGATCTACTCTTTCGTATATTCAGCACTGCAGAAAATAAGCGAAATTTTCTGAAACTAAGTGAAAATAAAGGGAAGAAAACAATACAAAAAAAAAAAAAAAACATAAAAAAGAACAGTCCGTGTGGAATAGTGTTTTGTTTTCCGTTGTTGTTAATATTGTTGTTGATGTCATTGTTCTGTTGTTGCATTTTAGGCGAATTTTGTGTAACTATTTTAATTGGTATCTTGTTAGGGTTGCATTTATTTTGATTTTATTGGTTCTGTATTGTTATTGTTTTATTTGAGGGGCTTTAGGTTCATATGACTTGTATTGCGACCTTTATTGTTTTTGTTTCTGCCATTGCTAATGCCTCTTCCTCCTCCTCTTCTTCTTCCTCCTCCTCCTCCTCTTCTTCCTCCTCCTCCTCCTCCTCCTCCTCCTCCTCCTCCTCCTCCTCCTCCTCCTCCTCCTCCTCCTCCTCCTCCTCTTCCTCTTCCTCTTCCTCTTCCTCCTCCTCCTCCTCCTCTTCCTCCTCCTCCTCCTCCTCCTCCTCCTCCTCCTCCTCCTCCTTCTCCCCCTTTCCCCCTTCTCCTCCTCCTCTTCCTCCTCTTCCTCATGTGTTCGTTGCGTTGTAATATTTATCACTTTATTTTATACACGGGTGAATTAAAATTTCCCATCATAGAGGATTTTTTTCCTTTTCTCATTCCATATTCGAGAAATAAAATAAAAGATAAATGGTGAGAGATGGCGATAGGAGGGAGGAAGAAAGGAAGGAAGAAAGAAAGAAAGAAAGGAAGGAAGGAAGGAAGGAAGGAAGGAAGGAAGGAAGGAAGAAAGAAAGAAAGAAAGAAAGAAAGAAAGAAAGAAAGAAAGAAAGAAAGAAAGAAAGAAAGAAAGAAAGAAAGAAAGAAAGAAAGAAAGAAAGAAAGAAAGAAAGAAAGAAAGAAAGAAAGAAAGAAAGAAAGAAAGAAAGAAAGAAAGAAAGAAAGAAAGGAAACAAAGAAAGGAAACAAAGAAAGGAAACAAAGAAAGAATTATTAACTAACCCAACCGCCCCGGATTTATGTTCTGTCCCCTGTATTTTTTTGTGAATGTTGTTACATACAGCTGGCTCCCCATGTGCTCAGCCGGCAATGAGTCTGAAAGTAGCCCTAGTGACCGATCCTCATTTCCCCATTCCTTGAATTGGCGGGAAAATGTGTTTTTCTTTTTAATACAATTGATATCGATATTGTTATTGCTTTTATTGATGTTATGATTATTAAATTGTTTTTAAAATCTCGATAACATTTAAGACACTGAAATAATGCAAAAGATCCTTTCCAAGAGTCGAGGAAAAGGGTAAACAGGTGAGATAGGTAGGACTAATAACCGACTCTTTGGTGACTGAGCACTCGTAGAGCCATCTATGTGTAAATACAATAAATAAACTTCCACGAGAGATATTTAACCAGGGGGAATGTTGACAGGAATAGTCACACACACACACACACACACACACACACACACACACACACACACACACACACACACACACACACACACACACACACACACACACACACACACACCCTACCTGTCAAGAGACAATCAACTTACCTTCCCCTTCTTTTTTGATTCTCCCTTTTTTCTCTTTCTCCATTTTTTCCTCGTATTTTTTTCCCTTTCTTTCTTCGTCTTTTCCTCTTTCGTACTATTTCTTTCTATTTTTCCACTCCTCTCCTCCTTCATTCTCTTTTCCTTTCTCGTTTCCTCCTCTTGTCCCTTTTCTTCTTCCTTTCTCTCCTTTTCTCTATTTTGGGTCTTGCTTGTTTCCAGATAGTGTTTCTCCTTTTTTATTTATTTATTTGTGCGTGTGTCTGTCAGTCTGTCTGCGTCTGTGGTTTCGTTTGTTCCTTTCATCATCTGCCGTTCTTACTTGAATTACTTCTTCACTTAAAACCTCCTCTCCCATCCTCTCTCTCTCTCTCCCTCCCTCCCTCCCTCCCTCCCTCCCTCCCTCCCCCACCCTATCCCTCCCTCCCTCCCTCCTTTCATCTCCCACCCCTCTTTCTCTATCTCCCTACCCCATCCCTTTCTCTTTTTCCATCCATCCCGGCCCCCTTCCTCTCTCTCTCTCTCTATCCGTACCTCCCTCCCTCCCTCCCTTCCCCCCCTTCCCCCCCTATCTTGCCAGAGGTGTCGAAAAGCCAGGCGGCTTTAGTGTCCATTAATTCATTTATTTATTTCCTTGTTTATTTGTTTAACGAGTCGCAGGTGCTTCCTGGGCGGCACTACCTTTCATCCCGTGACGTCACCGGGCGACCCAATTTGTATATTGACGTGCTATTTGGACAGCTGATCGATGGGCGCCGGTTATTGTTTTGTTATTGTCCTGCCAGACCGTTTTTTTGGCGAGCGGTTATTGACTGTTGCTTTGTGCTTTAGTGATTTTGTTGATTTCTCGTTTTATTGTTGTTGTTATTATTATTATTATTATTATTATTATTATTATTATTATTATTATTATTATTATTGAGTTTCTCTCTCTCTCTCTTTTTCGGATTTGAGTTTTTTTCTTCTTGTGGTTATTTATCTTTATTTATCTTTATTTTTCGATTTGACTTTTTTCCCCTCTCTTCTTTTTGATTGTATTGAAGGACTTTTCGAAAGAGATGTCCTGTATTACCCCCTTCAGGCACTCGAGAGTTCCTTTGT